>NC_135769.1:23831892-23837341 GCF_052425735.1 Oculina patagonica
AACTACAAATGGAAAGCACCACATCTCAAAGACAAATCTTCTAATGATTTAAATCGTGATGGCACTTGAATCTTAATTTCCATACATTATCGTTCTAAGAATGATTTTCAGCAATATTTATTTGAAGTAAAAAAAAGATATTGAATGATATCATCTGTTTACTTATATTTACAAGGTAACTGAACCAACAGAAGAAATCTCACCTTAAAGCATTTGTTGTAGATAGCTTTGCTTACATTAAAAGTTCCAAAAGCATCTATATCAAAAACTGTAAAAAACACTAATAGTTATTGCTATCTGTATTACCAGAAACCCATAACGGTTGAAACGTGTAATGCACGCGCACAGCGTTTGAATATTCATTTTGCTAAGTACCATATTGGAAACACAAAGAATTTGTACGCGAATGCTTTTATACACGAAATGACACGCAACATAATTTTTAATTTTGCGGTAAGTTGCTTGAATTTCGACCTAAACGCCGTAAATTTCTTACAAAAACTAAAGAAATACATTTAGTGTATCGAAGCGAAGTTCTCCAGACTACTTCAAGAAGATGAAACAGGAGAATTTAACCAAATTTAACTTTATTCAACCAAGCTTGGTCAAAAACAAGATTACGCCATTGAGCGCGAACTAGCGCGCGCTGTGAATTTAATCCAAATGTAGTAATTTTGATTGGTTAAATGATTCTCGTAATTTTCCAAATATGGTACTTAGTGGAAACAAATGTGTAAACGCTTTGTACAATGCAAATCATAGGGAGTTACACGTTTCAACCCTTATGGGTTTCTGGTATTACTGAATAACTCCAGCTGGTGAGTGATAATGGCAAAAAGGCAAACCTCCAGCACCTTCAAATATCTGAACCTGTGGCTTAGGGAAAGAAACCTCAACAGAAAAACCCTGGCACTCCAGGTTGAGGGTTTAACATGGGGCTAATCCCCCATCCAATATAAAAATATCAATTTCAGAAAGCAAAAACCTGGCCTTATCCCACAAATGGCAGAAAGTAACTAGTAAATTAACTAAAATTATGTCAATCCAGGTCATGCTGATCCAAACAGCCACCTCTCTACAAGGACAGTTATTTCTGCCCAGGGTGGCCCTTGTAGATTGCATCATTACAACTATAATACTAGGAATGAATGTTTATTCGTTTGTCTCACGATAGAATCGCTTTGAGATGTTTATCCCGAGGTTTCGACTGCAATACTGCTAGTCTTCATCAAGCGATGAGGTCGATTGTTTATGCGTCGCTATTTATTCACGTTGGTTTTCTGCGATTGGTGCATTTCAATCCTCATTATTATTCCAAGTAACAGAGGTTGTTCCCTCAGAGGTTTGCTTTGTAGTTGAATGACTGTTATGCTTTCTTAGGTATCCGTGCTTCAGGAATTTCAATTCTGCTGTCTCTATTGATGTTTTCGGAATGAAGTCTTATTAATTTTGGATAGCCTCTTTGACCCTGCATGTGTATCGGTAAGGGTCACGATCAATAAACTTGACTTGATTCCACAAAGGAAGATGCCCCGTTTCATTTGCGTGCTCCGAAACTGCGCAGGTTTAAAAATGTATGAGCAACCGTATGTCTCTGTCGTGTTCTTTTATCCTGTCTTGCATCGCTTTCCCTGTTTAACAAAACAAGGAAGAAGAAGGCTAGCAGTATTGCAGTCGAAACCTCGCGATCAACATCTAAAAGTGATTCTATTGTGAGACAAACGAATAAACGTTCATTCCTATCTTACACCACAATGAAAAATATTTACATCTTTAACGACATTGAACTGTAATACTGTCAGCAAATTTAACCTTGTAACAGAAATAATAAATAAATAAATAAATAAATAATCACCTGTTTTTATTCCATTGTAAGAGAGCTGACTTGCAGGACAAAGAAAATTTCCAGCTGCTCCTAAGGCAAGACAAAAATTCAGCATTAGCCAGGTAAAGGTGGATGGGGCACAACCAATATAATGAAAAATGTTGCTAGGCCTATAGTACTTCATGAGGCTATTTGGGTGTTTTTACAACAGGAGAAGCTTGTACAGGGCTCAAAATAATTTTCGGACAGGCCAAACAGATTTTAGCTCGGCCACATGTCTTTTCTGACAGGTCAAAATATTAAAACATTAATAGCACTTTTAAACTGTCACTTGTCTCTGCAGTTTGTTAGATCCTTTTTGTGTTTGTGGAATTGTTTTGAGAGAAAGCTGAGATAGTAATGGCCATTCCAATCCTTATTGCAGTAACTTTCCCCATTCAAACTTATATCCCATTGTGTTCCAGATTCCATATTGCCTGAGGTTCCCACATCCCATGCTCAAATACTTTTTATTCCCTAGGATAATTAACTGCGCTGCGCAGTTCTTGCTCTGCACGGGGTTTATTATTATTTTTCGTTTTGTCGGTGACTAGACCCAGACCTCCAAGCTTGAAGTCACGCAATGTTTAGAAGCTACAAATCAGTAACACATGGAAAAAGTTTCTCTTTTTTGTCTATATAAAGTATGTTTATTGTAAACTATTCCATTTTGAAGCGTTTGGTTCATGGAAGACACTAAATTTCCACGCTTTCAAAGAGAAATATAATTTAGCGGGCCAGAATCTGTGAATAAATACCATTACGTTGGTGTAAAAGAATGTGCTGACATGACAAGTTTCACTTTCGATCGGCTAGAGCTCAAGTCACGTAATGTTTTAAAGCTATTATAAGCTACCTATCAAATCTTTGCGAATCCTTTGGTCTTTACTAAACAAATTTATTGCAAAGTATTTCTCTTTTAAGGGTAATCTATTTTTTTGGGCCTGTGTCATTGAAAGGATTTTAGAGATAAAAAGAAAAATTCCCTTCACAAACATGCCCTGACTTGTACTGCTTACGTCATTCGGTATGCTAGGGAAATACCCTCTGTTCTAAAAACAGCTTCAGCGTACGCACGTGGGAATTCGGCCAGAATTTGCATAATAAGAAAAATTATAAATCGCAGCTAGAACAAGTCAACCATGAAATGTCAAACAAAGTTTGTCAGACGCTGCATTTTTACAACCGCCTATTGTAATACGAAAACCGAAACAGGGTCAAATAAATTTTGAACTGTTGAAGAGGTTCAAAAATAGTACTAACTTTTTAGAAACTCTGATAACGGAAGATTTTGAAACACATTTCAGAATAAAAATCAACGCTATTAAAACATGACGTTTCGGCGACGACATGTCACCATTATCAAATGCAAATTTTTACATGGTACAGAACGATATTTATAGAAAAGAAAGTGTGAAACTAAATTACAATAAATTACAATAAATTAGGAAAAAGAAACCATCCCTGAACACTCAAAAGGACTCCATACCAGCGAAACTGTTTACTTAGTTATGCACATTTTTCTGTTTTCCACGCTTCATTTATTGTAATTTAGTTTCACACTTTCTTTTCTATAAATATCGTTCTGTACCATGTAAAAATTTGCATTTGATAATGGTGACATGTCGTCGCCGAAACGTCATGTTTTAATAGCGTTGATTTTTATTCTGAAATGTGTTTTTAGAAACTGCGAAACATTGTCATTGGGCCAGTTTTCAGTTTTTTGTAAATAAGGAATACTGTCGAAATTCGCAGGGATACTTACGTTCCTGGCGTGAAGCCAAACGTTCTTATGAACTGATCTTGCAGACCCAGGGGCAGTAGTTGTAAACTTTCGCCCGAAAAATCCCGTCGTCCCGATAAGCGATTTTTTGGTTTCACGGATCAGGATCGTGGGAATTAAATTTGGCCAGCATATAGATTAGCATATAAGAAAAATATTTAATTGCCGATGGAACTAGTCAACCATGAAATATCACACATGGTGTTTTCTTACCATTTTGCTTGTCAGTTGCAACATTATTAGACGCAGGCAAAGGGGATAAGGGGGGGGGGGGGGGGCTCCCCTAAAGTGCTCACGAGACCAGCGCAGTTGTAAGCTCTAAGAGCTCTTGTTCATTAAAGGGCTTACCATTAACCAAGATATCTATTCTTGAAAAATGTTTCAGTGCCAAGTCTACAGCAGCCTCAACTTCATTCACCTGATGACAAACAAATTGAAACAGATGTGGTAAAAAAACTGTAATGTAACTATTGGATCTACTAATATCCTTTAAAATATCTGCAGCCGGAGCTTATTAAATAAATGTACAACTGAAATTTAATAAGAATGAAGAAGTAGTTGTCTTAAAGTTTATCAAAGAGGCTCAATAGCTTAATGATGTTTTTCAACTATATTGGACTCAAAGTTATGCCATTGTGTCATGTTCTAGGGTACTTAAGTTTCAGTAAAGAAAATCATCCCATGAAATAAATCAGTATTACCAACAAGTAGTTCAGTTTATTTTGTGGAAACTACAAGCAAGAAATTCACCAAAACATCCATAGCTGATCAAGTACAAAATTATTCTGACTATTGAGATCCGAACTCAATGGAGGAAAATGAAGAAAGGATGTAACATTTAATGAAATATTGCCAGAAATAAACATCAGAAAAGATCATTTTGGATTCTTGGTTTTGAAAAGAAAACAGACATAAATAACTTCTTCTCTGATGGATTTTTTTGTCACATGCTTGCCACACATCCACTTTGTAAGTTTGGTGATAATAAATTGTCTCCATGTTATTTGTGGAATTGTTGAGAGAAATTTGCTGGTTTACATCAATACTAGTAATACGTGACTCGCAGGGCCTCGCGAAGCTCTGGGTTGGGGAAGGAGGGGGGGGGGGGTGTTATAAATAAGGAGTGATAACCGGTTTTAACCGGTGATTTGTTATTGTTGCCTAGTAACGGACATGGCCGCGACACCCTCGTTCCCAGGGTCTACTCCGCTTTGAAAATGGCGGCTCTTTCTGGTTCGTAAAGAGGTATAAAGCGTTGGGAAGCGCAGGCTATTTTCAAAATCATCAACAAATTATTGGATATTCGCATTTTGGACATTTATTTCAGGGCATTAAAAAAAAGAAGAACGAATGGCAGGAGGATTCGAAGCCCGCGCGCCCCTGATGGCCATGAAAGGTTTATAGCCTAAATAGGCGTCGAGGGAGTATTATGTGGAAATCAATGTTATTTTTATCCGAAAAGAAAAACGATAAAAATGAAAGGCTCAGGATTCGAACCCACAAAAAAAAAAAAAAAAAAACCTTAGCCGGATTCGAACCCCTGCCCTCAGTCCCGAAGATCTGATTTGAAGTTCGACGCTCACACCATTAGGCCACCAGCGCGCGGCCGTGTGACGTCATTTCCGCCATACACCAAGCTCATAAATATACTGTATATATATGACCGTAAACTCCACACGAGATTTCATCCCGCCTGAGCCCTTTGAGGGACAAAATTATACACCCCGCTACGCTCGGCCTTCGGCCTCGCTTCGCGAGGAATTAAAGGAAGGTTCTTCACTATACCTTTCTAACATCCACTT
>NC_135769.1:24437841-24747841 GCF_052425735.1 Oculina patagonica
TGTGCCTAACTGATATATCTGAAACTTGAATGCTTATGTGTTGTTGTAAATAAATTTAAATTTGATTTTGCTTTTAAAATGTTACGAATCTGGCTTGACGTTCATTTTCACATGTTTCTGATAATTTTACCAATCGTTTTTGATACCATACAAGACAAAGGAAAATCAAAGAAAATAGAAATAAAACATCTCTAGCCTGTGTACAGCCGCGATTTTTTTGAGAAGAGCGTGACAGGTACACAAAGGCTTAACGTTTCAAACCATTCTGTTAATCAGACATACATTTCTTGTTGATCCTTGTAGTCTTCACCATTCTCCTTTCCTCCCCTTAGCAAACAGTAATAGCAAAGTGCTGACTCATCAGGAAAAAAGTTCTCCAATGTGTTGATGTTGCCACTTCCACTGTACACAGTGCCTCTTGTGAGTCGTTTAGCCATGAATGTTCTGAGTTCTGTTTCCTGCTCTCCTGATAGATTTGTGCTCAAAAGTGACAGACTAAGACAAAATAACAGTGATGTTAGAAATGTTGCGTGGGAGACGTGGTGGCCTATGGTAAGTGGTGCTCTGGAATCCAGATTAAAAAGTCCGGGTTCAAGCACCCACCAGGGGTACTTGGTTGATCAGGAGCAGTATGCGAAAAACATCTTTTTTTTCACTGCTCCGTAGCTAGACAAATTTCTAGAACAGACTGGATCTGACTCATTTAGTAAATATTTGTTCTTAAGAACAATTTTCTTTTGTTTGGTGAATTTTCTGCATAAACTGCTGAAATGGACAGGGCTTGAGAGTTTTACAAGACTAGCTCATGCAAACGCATCAGATGCAACGCTCATCAGCTCACGACATGCTATTTTCTACAGCATAGCCTCATTCAGGCTTTGTATTGGTACAATGAATTACCAAAATGATCAATGATCTGTTTTGTAAACACAACTTACAATGTCACTCTAATCTGTGTTTCTTCCACTGTAACAATTATCAAGGTAATTATGAAAGGCAACATGGCATTTTAAATTTTGTACACATAGCCACATGTAAACCTAACCTGTCAGCAACGAACTGAACCATTTTATGCTATCTCAGTTAATTGCTTCTTATTATTATTATTCATTAGTCAATTGTACTGCAAGTCTGGCTTTAATAGCACCGTTTGAAACCCGTTTAAAGCCGGTTTCAGGAACAAATAATTCACGAAATTAGTACTTTAAAAAACAAATCACCTAAAATCGTTATTAGAAGTCGCCTCTTTACGGAGGAAGTCAGCCACGGACCCCTCGGTTACAGTCTTGCTCGACACTCCTCCATCTTCAAGGTCGTCTTCACCGTTATCTTTTTTGTCCACTTCAGCACTGTTAGGCCTAAAATATAAAATATTTAGCAAAAGAAATAGAGAGTGAATAAAATATTTGGTGCCGTACCTGCGTGCTTTGTAAGTGTAAAGGGCAAATCCATAGAAATCGTCTTGTTTTGATTCATTATTTTCTACTTTGCCAGTTTCATCCGCCATGTTGGAAATTGCCCAAGAGCCTGGAGCCAAGCCTTGTTGTGATGGCTTGGTTACTAAGTTAAAATGGCGGGTATTTCGCGGCAAAAGTCCTTTTTATCAATGGCTGTAGAATTCTCGATATAAAAATGGCCAAAAGCAAGTATGAGTACGTAAAAAAGTTTGAACAGAACGACCAGTGCCTTTTGAATTGCTGGATTGTCATTCGCATCGATGGAAGGAGTTTTCACCGGTACACAACACGTGTTTTGTGAACGTCCGCATAACATAACACTGCAATTGTTGTTACAAATGTGTGCTAACGTTGTTTTTAATTTCAGGTTTTCTGATGGTCATGGTTTCGAGAAACCAAACGATCCGCGGGCATTGCAGCTTATGAATAAATGTGCCGAGACTGTGATGAGGGAATTCACTGACATTGTGATTGCATATGGACAAAGTGATGAATACAGGTGATATTTTTGTGGGGGGTAGTGACGAGAGGATGTCATTGGAGGGGAAGGGTCGGTCGGTGTCTTTTAATTTTTACACTTATGTAAGTGCGTTTCACCGTTTGGGTAGCAATATAAAAGAAAAAATCTCATATGGGGCTGGTAGGGCAAAATGGGGTGGAGGGGGGGGGGCGTTGGGGGGGTACTTAAAAATAATTTATACTGGGAGGCTCTGTCTCAAAGTCAAAACCCTTACCCTTTTATATACCATTTTTGACAGAAAAGAAACCTCTTGTAAACATTTACGTACCATTGATGAGGGGGACATTGGGGTTTGTGTTATTGGCCAATTTTTCATGCGGTATTTCGGTAATTTTAATCTTGAATTGCAGTATTCTCAAAACCTGGGGGATGCGTTTTCTTACAGGGACAGCGGAGCCAGGGGGCTGGGGGGCTTCCCCAGAATTTCCGAAAAAATAAAGACATATTAAGAGAAGAGTCTTTTAAGTCCCCCCACTTCAAGTCACTAGTCAGCCCCCCCACTTGAAAAATTGCTCCGCCCTCCCTGTCTTAGCATTTTGGTTGACGATAGTCGGTATAAAAACTTATCCTTCATCTTTTTCCGACCATATTTAGCCGTTTAGGGTTGTTTCGGCAGCAAGCGGAAACAGCCTAATTTTGTCAAACATTTTTTATCTACAATTTGACTGTTTAAACAACCAGTTTAAAGTCGTGTCATTGTTTCCATGGTTCCACCACTCGTTTTTGCCTCGCTTTTTGCCCTCACGTCAACAATTCCGCCAGCTATGCAAGCTTACTATGAAATTGCAGTATTTTCCGATTTTTTGTGGTAATACAATATTTGCTGAATTTTTTGTGGTAATGGGTGTTCAGCATCCCCCAATGTCCCCCTCTTTGAAAGAAAATGGTAAGCCTTTCACATACCTACACTAGAGACACTGTAGCTGTTTTCTGAACATTTTACCTAAACAATTAACCCTTTCAAATACTTTTAACTGTTCAGTAGGTATGTTCTAGATATTTTGGAAGGCCGTTTAAATTGTCTAAAATTATGACAGTATTATCTAACCTTTTCTACTCTCCTCTCATGAAATCATCTGTCCTCGATCTTGTTTTTTGTCATATGAGACGGAGTGGTATTATCTTCCACTGATCGAAAATATATTTATTGTCATTTGGCAACTTGACCCTGATTAGCGGTAAATGTTGTTTCTTTCAGTTTGGTATTCAAAAGGAACACAACGCAGTTCAGTAGAAGAGCAAGGTAAAGAACTGCACTCCATTTAATACTTATAATTTTGTTAATAGAAAATATATTCTATTGGGGGTTGAATTGATGGTATATTAAAGATGAATTCCAGTCCGTACTGTGCAATCTTGGCTGCAATGTTTATGCGAGCCTCACACGAAGGAATGTTTACAAGCAAAACTAAAAATTCCGCGACAAACTTACCTTTTTCTTCATTATTAACGCCAGATATCCTTGCAGAACAAATAATAACGAGTAGAAGAACCTTGACGCTATTTCAAACTGACGTTTCAGCTCATCGGAAATTCTTGAACGAAACGAACTAAAAAACTTCATGTATGCTGTCACCGAAGTGTAACGTTTTAACGAATTCAAAACAAAAACGAAAAACAAACCCCGAGTCTGCGCAGTGCGTCGGACTGGAAATCAGCTTTAATTCTTTTTTCTTTGTTTTTTTTTTTTTTCAGCAAGCTGGTTACAAATGTTGTCTCACTGTTTTCATCTTCCTATGTGTTTTATTGGAGCCATTTCTTCCCTTCTCAAGAGCTTCTCTATCCACCAATGTTTGATGGACGGGTTGTGCTGTATCCAAATGAGAAGAACTTAAGAGACTACATGAGCTGGAGACAGGCAGATTGTATGTAGTTCTAGAGTTTATGATCGAGTAAAAAACTGAGTAGAGGGTGAACAAAATAAAAATAATTAAAAAATAAAAAAATTCAGATTCTGAGGAGCAGGGATGGCACAGTGGCGAGAGCGCATCCCACCAATGTGGCCAGAGTTTGATTCCCACACCTGGCGTCATATGTGGGTTGAGTTTGTTGTTGGTTCTAATCCTTGCTCCGAGGTTTTTTTTCCGGGATCTCCCGTTTTCCTCCCTCCACAAAAACCAACCCTTTTCTAAATTCCAATTCGATTGGGAATCCGAGGGCCACAGGTTTGTCAGTTGCAAGACTGTTACGTGGAACCCTCGTTAAACAAAGTCGATTTATTTTCACATGCAAATATAACCTTCTTCAGTTATTTATTGATACTTGCATGGTGCAGGTACAGGAAAATGTGATGGACTTGCTTCCCATCCAGGACAGGGTGGGGGAGAGCAATACTCTTAGAAACCAGACTTAAGTGCTGGCCTGATTTATGCACTTGAGACATTGTAACACTGGATCTGTGGGGACTCCCCCTTAGATTGAAAGTCCCTGACTTTTGTGTTTTGCCATGAGAGTTTAGCTTAAGACAAAGATCCCAAGTTGTTTATGGATGTTTTATGTCAAAGTTCACTAATAGAGTTTAATTATTGCCATTTATTACAGGTCACATTAACAACCTTTACAACACATGCTTTTGGTGTCTGGTGCAACAGTCTGGTCGCACAGCAGAGCAAGCTGAGGAGAGACTTAATGTTAGTAAAAGCATAAGGCAACACATGCATTTTCTAGAAGTGTCCATGTCATGGACGTGCAGGGGCGGATCCAGGAACTTTCGAAGAGGGGTGGCTGTGAACAAATATTTTGTTTACCATTTTATTTTAGCCCCAGGTTTTTTTTTAAGGGAGGGGGCGGGGATGTTAGCAAATATTTTAACTTTATTTTAGAAAAAAATATCAATAATGTTTAAACTTTATCGAGTGTCATTGTCCTTATTTTCTTTTTTAATGTCTTAATTGTCATTTTTCTTGTGGATCAAGGGGGGTGGCTAGCCACCCAATCCACCCCCCCTGGATCCGCCCCTGACGTGGTCTTCCAAATAGGATGCCATATCTAGTCTCCTGCATCAATTTTGCATTGGAGAGTTTAAAACTACAGCAAAGCATTCGGTATTAGTTTAATTCCTCCAGAGAAAAGGCAATGTTTTTACAGTGACAGAGCACAGTGTTTGGGATTGAAATTCAGACAAGCAGCATTATGTACCCCCCCCCCCCCATTTTGCTTCACAGGGCCTTTTGGACTCTCACCCAGACTCAGGTTGTTTCTTTAGTCTCTTTAAAAATCTAAAGCTGAAAAATTTCAAACCCCTAATTTGAATTGTCTACCCTTCACCCCCCCCCCCCCCAAAAAAAAAAAAATCCTACCCACATCCCTGCATGTATTTCTCTTGCATTACCCACCCCCCTTTCTCCTTGGATAGGGTTTTCTGACTTTTCCCAATCTTTTCAGGGCACAGTATCCAGTGACAAGAATGAAATCTTATTCTCTGAATTCAACATCAACTACAATAATCTTCCTCACATGTACAGGAAAGGATCAGTTCTAGTCTGGGAGAAGGTAATGTTCTATCTATTAAAAAAATATATATTTAGCTGTTATGTTTATTTAATTTGACATTATCATTCTTGAGTTCTTGGGTCACACAGAGCAACTATGTGCAACTGGCCTCTATAAATTATTTAATTAGTCTTAAAATTATAAATATATTAATAATTATCATTATATGTGAAATTGACTGAAAGTCTGTGATAGGGGTATTTTTTAATGAACCATTTGCCACACCATGTATATGTTGTGGTTCAATTTTATCCTTGGTCCAAATTTTATTTTCCATTATTTTAATTTCATTAGCATACAGTATCATACCCAAAAACAAACGAAAATAAAATTTAAACCAAGGATAAAATTGAACTGCAACATAGACACTTAGACTAAAAATAAGTGAAATGTCCACATTGGCTCTGTTGCATTCCTATTGTGGGTCTAGAAAATGTCCATACTCCCCCTCCCCCCTCAGAGGGGATTAGAAAGTTAGGGGTGGGGGGGGGGTCTCAGAGACCAAAAACTTTAAAGGAAATATATGTAGCTTAATTGGAATTTCCAGAGGGGTGGGAGGTCTTAGGAAAAATCCCTTCCATGTTGGAGGTATTTATAATTTTTGGAACTAGTTATAAATTATTTATTATGATAACAAGTTTTTTTAAAAAATTATAATTTATTTCTAAATATTAATAATATTAATAACATTATTACTTCTTGCTCTTTACAGACTCCTGATGTCGACAACACAGCTAAAACAGGCAGTGCGAGAAAAACAAAGAGACAGATCGTTGTTCATCACACTGATATTATAGGCGATACATTTTGGAATGAACATCCAGAAATTCTGGACAGTTGACCTTTGGAAACTGATGCATGCAAATGCTAAGGTTGCAATGATGGTTATGCAAGGCGACAAGAAGACTTTTTTTCTTTTAACCCCAGTACCCAGCAGCCAAAGTATGCTGATGGTAAAACAGTTTTGGGAAATAAGGCACCCATGCCATCAATCCAAGAACCCATCCTCTTGACATCCTCATACACCCAGAGACAGTTAGCGGGGGTGATAGAAAGTCTAAAAGGGCACAAAAAAATTGGTGACTTTTCTTCACCGATTTTTATCCTGCTTGTGATGTTGAAACTACAATAACTTATGATAAAGTATTATTTCGTTTGTCTCACGACCTAGTCACGTGTGATGGAGATCGCAACGTTTCGACTGCATACTGCTAGTCTTCATCAGGCGATAAAGGTCGACTAATTGTGCGTTAGCTTATAAAGCACACGGCTGCGCTGTGATTGGTTGGTTTTCAACAGCTCTGATTGGTGCATTTCGATCCTCAGTGTTCTGCATGCTGGTGTACTATTGCTCCCTCAGCGGTCCGCAGTCGTACAGTTCTCCTGTTGTTGTGTTTTTTTGTATAAATAGATGTATCTATTTTTTAACAAACAATTAGCAAGCAACTCAATTTTTCACCTGTATATTTATTGTTAAAAACCTTTGCCAATTATAATGAACAAAAATAATATTCAACATAATCGTTCTAGTACGGAGAGAAAAAATTGTGTTAATTCTACTTCAACCATCTTAAGGTGTAGCATATTTTGAAGAATAAAAAACCCTCAAATGATCGACAGGGTGATTTAGCCTCAGCAGCTGACAGGATTTCATGTGCAACTGCTTTGTTTTGGGGGCAGAGCCAGAGCCAGAGTTTTGTGGGGAAATTTTTTTTTGTAGCAGCTTTGCCCTTCATGAAAATTCCAAATTCATCCATAAACCAACTTGGGTAAAAGGTAAAAGCTTGCTGTCGAGCCAAGTGGTTTATCAGGCCCAGAGCTTATCCCAGTTTATGTAGCATTGGCCATCCATCCATTTATACAAATGTGTGTAGAGAGGCACTAAGAGACTATGAGAGTAAAGCGTCTTGCCCAAGGACACAATGCAGTGACCCCGCGCGGCATCCATGGCTCAAACCCTTGTGAACGATTGATCTGAGCCTGGTGCATTAACCATTAGCACACTGTGTCTCCAAGTTATAAAAAACTAGCCAAATAAGTGTTGCGACTCTACCTTGTTAAACCCATTTGCCACCACAAGCCATTCAGTTATCATCAAGGTTCAAATTGCTTGTTTAAAACTTATTCCCTATACCTATTAAGTGTTATTCAATGATTGCAACAAAACACTAAAAATTAGTTATGTTGTATACATGGGGTTTACAAAAAACTATACATGACTATACAGTTTAATTCACTAGGGACATTTTGTGTTCAAGGACATGGTCCAATTTAGATGACTGGTACATTAAGCAGGTCATGTCACAGGTCACAGGTCATATTTCATAGATCGCAAATATTGCTGTTTCAGCATAGGTCACAGGTAGCATGCTACATGTTGCTAGTTACTGCCTATAGGCCATTTTCAAAAACACCATAATACTCTTTGTTGTCCCTCCAAAGTTTTGCAGAAGCATTGTTTTGCTGTCCCAAGAGAAATTGAAAACAATGATTATGCAAAATTTTGGAGGGACAACAAAGAGTATTATGGTATTTTTGAAAATGGCCTATTGTGTACCAGCCATGCACAAATGCATTGTAATTGGGAATAATTCTGAGCTAAGTATGATTATCTAAGCCGGCACCATCTCTGCTTCTCTTGTGGCTTGTCTTTCTTTCTGTGGTCTCTTCTCGCCTGCAAACAAAATTTCAGAAGATAAACTTAAAACTTAGTTTCCTGAGATAAAACTGTTTATAAAAGATCAGTAACTTACAAGCACAAAGGCTAACCAACAAGATTGAAAGACACCAGTTTAGGTCCAGTTAATTAGCAAGTACATGTTGTAAGTTATCATAAAACAAACCAGGTTCTTTTGTGGGTACTTCTGGTAATGGTTCTGTTGGTACTTCTGGAAGATTCTCTGTCACAGACTGAAATAAAAAATGGAACAATATCACTTGGTTAATTGAACAACAGACAAAGTTGAACCCAAGTTTTCTCTTTCCAAAAGAAAAATCCAAACAATGGTGCCTTTTGAATCTCCCAGGAGGGTAACTGGTTTATCATGTGTTACTTTCCACAAATTTCAGGGGGGGGGACATTTTTTAAAATTGGGCTTTCTAAAATGCCATTTGCTGCATCGGCGCTTCTATTTTTTATAAGCTAAATGCATTGCTGAAGTTGACTAACGGATTCAAATTTCAATATTCAATTCATTAATTCAAGGTACTCTAGGGGGGTACGCTTCGCTTGGCATGACTGTAACTTGAAAAGTTACACAGTGACCAAGAACATAATAATAAAGAACCTTTGTCATTTCTTCCAGTTCTTGTAACACAGCATCTTCATCTTCCTGGGTCAAACTTCCACTCAAAAGATCATCAATTTCCTACAGAAAAAAAAAAAAATAAAAAAATCCCCAAACCAGTTGTGAAAATTGAACTCTTTTGATGGATGTGCAATCTTAAAGAATCTCGTCAAATTGTCTTAAAAATCTGTTTACACTACACAAACAGAAAATATCTGGGCATCTAGAGTAGAATTAATGACATTAATGATATCACTTGCAAAATTCTGGTGCACTATAATGCAAGGTGTTTTTCTGCAGTTATGAGTGCAAAGGTATCTAAAGATTTCCAAATTTGCTAAAAAAACCTCTGCATACAGTTATTCGTATTAATTTTCTCTGAAAAGTGGACTCCTGGACTCCCACCAGGCTAAAAGCCTGTGACTAGTGTTTCTCACTGCCTTGAATCCAAAGGATTCACTGTGCTTCATATTGCCTTTCACGCAGAAACCAGATATACTTCGTCAAGCTTCCAGGCCTAGTTCTAAGCTCTGTGAGCTTCTTGCTTAAAGAATAAAACGGCATTGTGCTTGATATCTACAACACCTACCTGCTGGTATTCAATGCCTTCCTTTGTTTCATCCATTATTCTTTCCACGTCTTCTATTGACATTATCTATGGTAAAATGTTCAATGACTTTATTATAACAGACAGACTGACTACTCTTGAAATACAATGTACAGTACTGTGCAACAGTACTGTGCAACAGTACATTGTAATGCAAACGAAATTCGTAACTTTTTGGGACTTTTTGACATACAATTACGATATTTCACTCAGAGCAAATTTGCGGCAAAAAGGTGACTTTTTTCACTGCACCTGTTGTTTTTAACCTCGCAAATTTTTGCATGGTATTTCACTTGCTTCGAAACTGACTTCAAAAATTCACTCTATTTAAAATAAAATAAAGGACACTTTAACTCCCAAAATAGTGTGTTGTTGAATCAGTTTTAACTTTTTCCAGGGTTCTACATACCTCATGCATTTTTTTCAGCGCTTCATTTCCTTGCTTCAGTCCATCTGCTACTTGAATTTGAATTTGAGCAAACTCAACATCTTGGACCTGCAAACGATTAGATAATGATTTATTGCATGTTCAAGTACTCAGTACATGTAAGTCACATGTTTATAAATGTTGTGGTTAAGACGGAATCCACTAGGAAGTCGAGTAATATTTATTAAAGTTGGACAAAAATCAATTTCCAGAATAATTTAAATCCTATTGCGTTATTTCCTACCCTTTATAAAAGGTAAAGATGTAAGTAATTATCCGTGATAACGCCAACAACAATTTCTTATCAGAGTCTGAGAAAATGAATTTCAAAGTTCACAAGGTATGGGCAAAATCTCACGTGTAGCCATTTTGTAAATTCGTCTTAAGCGATTCAGTGGAATTCAGCGGAACTTCAAAATGTGTTTTCGAAGTGTGGTGTTGTTAGAAAAGATTTCTTTCGATAAGATATTTGAAGCAGTAACAAAAAAGTTTGCAATAAGCTAAAAATAATTCTGGTACAACAATTTCTTATCAGAGTCTGAGAAAATGATATTTAAAGTTCACAAGCTATGGGCAAAAGCTTACATCTTTTAAGCGATTCAGTGGAATTCAGCGGAACTTCAAAATGTGTTTTCGATGTGTGGTGTTGTTAGAAAAGATTTCTTTCGATAAGATATTTAAAGCAGTAACACAAAAGCTTGCAATCAGGTGTAAATAGTTTTGGTACACAATTTTGTCCAATAACTACTCGAAGTCCTGGCGGATTTCCTCTTAAATTTTATATTTGGTTTAAATTTTTCAAACCAGTTTCATTTTTATTTTCCATTGTCTCGTGTTCATTATCAAAATCTGAAACAAAGGGAAATAAAATTCAAACTGGTTTGAAAAATTTTAAACCAAACATAAAATTAAACCACGACATTTACAAGGCCAACACAAGTCATACAACAATTACTATGTAAGTGTGCTAATTATAAGTTGGTGTTCAGTCAAAATAGTTAGCTACTATGTATCACTATACATGTAAACACCTTTTCGTCTAGTGGTTCTGTCATTAAATCTTTATAATTTACAGTAGCTCTCTTTAATAAAAATGCAATATTTTGGACAGACATTTGTATGGTTGCACAGGAGCTTCATATTATTATTAAGCCTCGGTTAAACGATCAAACATTTTCGTCCAACATCATGTTGGAAGAGCATGTTTGACTGTTTAGCCACCTCTCTCAACATTGCATTTAAATGGTTTCCCATGTTTGATCTAGATCAAACATTTTCATCCAACATTTTGCTTCATGCGCAAATGTTTGATTGTTTAGCCACCTCTGCAAACAAAGCAAGCCCAAGCAGGAAAAAGCAACCAATCAGAAACCGAATCTATGTGACATCGCGCCATAATTTCAGCGGTAATACGCACAAAGCGTTATGTGGGCTCACTTTGGTAAATGTTTGATCAAACATTGTTTGCTTGTTTAGCCACTCCATGTTGTGTGCGACAAACACGATGTTGGACGAAAATGTGTTATCATTTAGCCGGGGCTTTAATGTAAGAAAAGAATTAATGCCTTTTTGGAACATAGGGGCTCAAGAGACTGGTTCTCAAGTCCAGAACTTCTGTAGACGTATGAAGTGGCCAGGAGTGTTTACTAATTAAATCTTCCTGAATGGAATTGATGCTAGCATGTTACCAGTTATTCCCTTCTCCCCCCCCCCCCACATTTTTGTCAGAATTTCCCATTTGCACTGTGAGTCAGAGAAAAAAGGTCTTGCTAAAAAACACAATAATTTTATAAATCCTGAGTCTAGCACACCCCCCCCCCTCAAACAATAAAATAAATTAAAATGTACATTTTATCATAAATAAACAAACCATTTTTTCTAAGTTTTCCAACTGATTGTCTGTCCTTTCAAGGGTCTGTTCCTGATATCTCTTCTTCTTAAGGAGTAACTTTGCCTTACTGGATGGTGTTCAATAAAGGTAAATAAAAATTAATGGTGCTCATATACATTTCCAAGAAGAAGTTAAAGTAACCTTCAAAGAAGAGACTGATCATATTTATTAATTATTTACCTTTCTTTTTACAACAATAAGACAACTTACTTTTTCTTTCCTTCCTGTAAGAGCTGTTTTGCCAACTGTCTTTCCTTTTCAAGATTGAGTTGTATCTGATAAAACAAGAACTTTATAAGTACACTTAGTAAACCTGTAAACGCTCAAGAGTTTCAATTTGAACTTTGCTACTGATGAAGGGGTTATTCCTCAAATGTTTCGCAAATGAGAAAACATTTCAGCACTTTTAAAGGAAAATTTTTTTTATGATAATAAATCCAGACTAATTCAATGCCATTACTTTGCAGTTAATAAACAAGGACGGAAATCTAGATTGATCACTGGATGTCAAGTCAGATAGATGCATTGACCATTACTCCACCACATCTCCATTAAACATCATTAAATATTCAGTACAAGAAGTACTTTTACTTTGCACCTTTTTCTGGTACTGCTTCAGCTTGTCCCTTTGCTGCTTTAGTGCCTAAAATAAATAACACAAAGTTGTTTGGCTATAAATTTGTAAGGAATTTACTGTTCTAAATCCACAATTCTAAAGTGAAAGAATTAAGTACTAAAACCCGAGCCTTGAACCTGGAACACACAGAACATCTTAAATAAGTTTAGTGTGGGAGTGGGAGTTTGCCTTAGGGGGAGGGGATACTATCTTATATATGCTATATGGCTATTTGCCACTGGATGGGGTCCATTTTTGATCTCCCAGGTCTGTGATGTGTTCAGACTTTGGCCTTTTAACAGTCTGAGATGTGGTCGCTAAATGGGGAAAAATTACAACAAATTTATATTTTTCTGTTAATCAGGTCATGTTGAAATGTGTGAAAATAAATAGCGGATGCTGTAATATTGTAGAAAAGTTAACAATAAAAAAGATTCTATTTCCCTTTCCATCTGAAATGGGGTATACAATTTAAATCTTTTGTCTTTTGAGCCTTTCTCGGTCTGAGATGGGTGGGTGGGGACAGGGGGGTCTGAACCTCCCGCCTCCCATACCTTTTACTCTCGCTTCCCGCCACTTTCTGTAGTGGTGCCCTCCTCTTTGTCCCATATCTATTGCGAAATATAACGAAACATTGGGAAATTCTAATTGTTTTCTCCCGGTTCCCGCCACCTTAGGAATCCCGCTTCCCGCCCCTTTTCTCCCACTTTCTGTAGTGGTGCCCTCCTCTTTGTCCCATATCTATTGCGAAATATAACGAAACATTGGGAAATTCTAATTGTTTTCTCCTGGTTCCCACCACCTTAGGAATCCCGCTTCCCGCCCCTTTTCTCCCAGTCTCCCGCCCCCTGTCCCCATCCACAGATGGGGTTAGGGTTTCTAGACCCCAGCAGAACACCTCCACCCAAACTTTACCAAGTCCACCCTTCTCCCGGGGAAGTTTGGTAATAAGTAGCTCTATCCATAAATTTGAAAATGGAAATAAATATGCAGACTTCAGCAAATAATCTATACCTGCCAACTCTCACGCCTCGGCAGTGAGTCTTACACCTGCAAGTTGAAAACTTCGATCTCACGAACCAATTTCTCACGTCTGGTCGAAAAATGTGAGTTTTTACAACCAAAAAAAGGTAAACTCAAACCAATTTGAGAAATGAAAACTCCAAGTAAAATGAGAAAATGTCGATACTTTCTCCGAAATCTCAGAGTTTTGATGAGAAAAGCATTTGGAACAGGGTCGTGTTTAGCAAAACACGTCCACGCACTAGGATCAGGATATGTTCGGAACGTCTTTGGAATACCTCGGATGTCTTTGGGAGGCTTCGGACATTGTCGTATCCTCTTCGAAAATCCTGGCACTCTCAGGATAAAAATCTCATGCCTTTGACTCAGAAAAAGTTGGCAGGTATAATAATCTTTAACTTTCACCACACTGTCAGTTCTGGTGTATTCGGTGTTCTGAGACTTAGCACATACCCTTGTAAGTGGGCAGGTCAAATTTATTTATTGGACTGACAGAGTGCTTCACCTATCCTGACATATAAAAATTTTCAAAATACATCTGAATAAACACTGCCCTTCCTTTCTTACTTCTTTACAGCCTACTTGATTTAAGCAACCCTTAATTTTTTTTATTCATCAAATTGAGCAGCATGCAACCCATTTATTTTCAATGATTTATGAGTTAAAAATTCTTGTTCTTGAAGTTCTTGAATTTCTTACCAGAACTGCCTTGTCTTGTTCAGTAATCTTTGGTTTTTCAGGTTCTTTCTTCTTGCTAAATAAAGACCCCATGTTGCTCAAATAATGATCAGGATTTCTAGTTCTTGAAGGCTACGACTTTGGTGAGTTTTGTGACAAAGGAACTAAAACATTTCAATCGCTTTTGATTCTACAGGAAGTAAACCCTAAACTGCCGCCATCTTGATTTTGCAAACAGCTGAAAAAGCATGAGAACGAGGCTCTATTTTGGTATTCAAGATGGCGCTTGGCGCTATTTGAGTCTTTTGCGTGAATTTCTTGTTCAAGTGGAGAAGTTTTCATGGCAGAATGAAATGGTATGAGTGGGAGACCACAGGGCCGTGGTAGGCAAACACGCAGAGACCGTTCTCAGCGAATTAAAGGCCGAGACCACTCTGCAGACTCAGTGGGCAGCACTACAAGTACTCAAAGTGAAAGAGAAAGAGATCGAGAAAGAGAACAACGAAATGGGCGGAACATCAGACGACGTCCTGAAAAGAAAGACGAGCGAGGCAGACGAAGAAATGAAGAAGGCAGAAGAGATGTTTCCGATAGGGAAGGCAGCAAAGTCAATGCCGTTGAAAAAGATAAAGGAAAGCCACGCTCGGAGTCTGAGAAACAACCTCCTCGCGGACGAGGTGAACCCAGCCGAGATACTTCTAGGGAGTTAAACCGAGACAGTTTTGGTTCCAAAGGCTCAACTAATGGTATGTGGCAAATTAAAAACTCGTAACTGTAATCTTACTTAATGATTGTTTTCTAAAATAGACGGCTTAATGGGACGACTGAGAGACAATTGCATTTATTGTAATGAGGTGCCGTTGTTCAAATTTTGAAAGCCGCAGTTGCAGTAGACGAGCATTTTAATTTGAAACACACGCCATTGCAAACAAAATTATATCTTAAGGACTATTTTGGAGTTACAATCATTCTTCTGAGTTTCAATTTATCTCAAGTATTGTAACTTTACAATCGATCCTAAGAGAAACGAAAATAGATCATTTCGTTACTTTCAGCTTCCGGCTAATGCAGTCGGAATTACTGGAAAACCCATTTAGATCGGTGATTGTGCTATTTTTACTGTTTTTGTATTTTGTGTAATGTGTTTTTGGCAAGCTTTGAACATTATAATGAATGTGTTTTTTTTTTCATAATTTTGTTATTGTTTTAATTATTTTGCCAAAAATTAAATAATTTTAAGAACAGCTATAAAATGAAGAATTCAAGTGTTAGAAAAAAATCTGTTTTGAAATGGAACAACACAACATTTCCTCTAATTAAGCTGGACCAATCAAATGAGATAAATCCTTCTTTTTGCAATTTCTTTTCCAATTTCCATCAGTGGTGTTAATCTATCGCCTGTGTATTCATATGCAGAGATGCCAACCCCCCCCCCCCCCCCCCTTCCAAAAAAAATTTGAAGTCCAGGAAATAACAAATTTTGCATCAAGGTACCTCTTCTTGATCCCAAAAATGGATTGAAAAATAGAGCTCTGCTGATTCAACCACAAAAACACATTTAATATTGCAAATTGGCCAAGGACTTCGTATCTGGAAGACTATAGGGGAGACCAGGAAATTCGGTCTGTATAAAAGAGACTAATGGATCATCTAAGAGAGCTTGCAAAGATGCATACAGATTTCAGCCTGTTTATCCATGCTACCATTATAAAACATCAGGTGAAACTCGATCTGCATTTGCTGGCTAGCAATTATACTAGATGCAATGAATGCAACACTCTGTCTAAAGATATTATCACAGCCCAGCTAACAAAATAGGTTCACTTCTGAAGGCAAACTAAAATATTTTTTGAAATTTTTCTGCTTACAATAGACTCATGGGTTTTATATGCATTATTTTTCAGAATGAACATTACTCCTTGGTAAACTATTACTTAAAAGTTTCTCATAAAATGCCTTTTTTGCATTATTTTTCAGAACGAAATAATATGTTTGGTGATGATTCTCGTTTATCACATCTTGTAAAGAGGATCACCAAAGAGTCTGAACGAGAGCGACGTTTAACTGCAGCTCAACAGTTTGAAGAATTCCTTAACAATCCTGATAATTATCAGGTATTGTAAAAGATGTTGTACACCCTATCACTGGTCAATAGTTGTGGGTTTCTGTAAACCACATGTATATTATAGTTTTATAAAAAAGCAACCAACCATTTATTTCTATAGTTCACTGGTAAAAAACGTTCACTTGGGATGTGGGAAAACCGCAAAAAGGCAACTTGACTTTAAGAATTACCTCTAGCTTGTTATTTACAAATTTTAAACTCTTTTTTTTCTCCCTATATCCCACAATGGACAAACTGTTAAAATGCATAATTTGTACATTGCTTCAATTGAATGTTCAAAGGTCTGCAGAGCTGCACATGCTCTGGCAAAGTCCGGACCACAGGGGACCTACTTTTGTCTTTGGGCGACTTGTATAACTTTGCTCATAAAAGCTTTTAAGAGCTGGGCACCCAAGATTTTTTACATAAGAGCCTTTGGGCACAGCTCTGGTCTGGCTATGAACGTAGATGTCTTTCCCACTTGCTACTTAAACAATCATATAATGACTTGAAGCTATCCCTGAATAAGATGTCAGTCCATCACAGGAAACCCTCACCTTTTTTGTTAGCTTACAGAAATGTTTCTTTTGTTTTTTTCTTACCTTTCCCATAAAGTATAGGAACATATAGCCCAGGAAATCAAAACATGGTCATCAAGCAGGGCTACAGAATAATTTGCTTGTAATTTTTTCAAGAATTGCCACCTTAGATATGTACATCTATTCTTGGTAGACATAAATACTTTCTTGAGGGAAAAGACTCTAAATTATTTTTGGTCTTGATCTTCTTCCAAAGTCACTCAAACCTTGTCTTGTGTTTCCAGATAGTAGACAAGCATGCAGAGAATCTATTCTCAGTCTTAGAAGATGTGCTGTTTGAAAGGTAAATTTTTTCCAAGGGTAATAATTATAGGACTGAGTGAAATCCAGTTTGGTTTTTAATCATAAAACAAGTTCAATTTGTTAAGCACAAGACTGTTGACTGTAGTCCAAATTGGATAAAACAAAGTCCTGTTACCAATTTTATTAACTTTTAACAGAGGGGGGGGGGGGCAAGTCAACACTTTTATAATTTGTTTATGAAATCACAACAAAGAAACCAATTTAAGTACAACTGCCCTATTACAGCACCATAAATGAAGTGTTCTGTCCAATTACAGAGGCATATTTGTTTGGTTTTTACAGGGGACAGCCAGAACTAAAAGAGAAAATAGCAATATGTGTTGGTTTGATTGGTGGAATTTTAGGCAATGAAGCTGGAAGGTAAGTGGATGTGATCTACTGTTTTGAGTCGTGTCCTGTAGCTATTTTTAGAAGCTTGAAGTACAAATTTAAATGAGCTCCATCATGTATTATAGCACATCTTAAATGGTACAAAACACATTTTATGTATAAAAAATTCCTGGAGACCATCAAGGAGTATTTCTAAGGTAAGGTTGATTTGGTCAGTGCATAAATTTCTGATACAGGTCTAAATGCAGCAGAACACAGCTTTGGCCGGGGGGGCTCCACGACCAGGTTACCCTGTAATGTTCCCACATATTTCAGCTCACAGTGTACTTCCTCATTATGTCAGAAGACTGTATTGCTGGCTTCAATACATGAAGCTCTTATTCAAAACATTTTGCACCAGTGGTACCGGCTTTTGCCCGGGGCCATGCAAGTCTCCTGCCAAACAGTTCAACTGTGGACTGTCTTTAAAGCCTCTATTAGTTTTGTTAATCTTAAAAACATTTTGTACTTACTAGGTTTTTTCAGTGGATCTTTACCAAACTTGAGTCATCTGTATCAGATGAGGTCAAGATCCTGCTGCTCACAGCACTGTCAAAGGTAAATGGAGAAATGCTTGCTTGTTCCTTTTGAACTTGCATTTTGTTTAGTCTGTCTATCCATCTACCATCTCCCATGTCTGTTTATCCATCTGTCTGTCTGTCTGTCTGTCTGTCCATCCGTCTGTCTATCAACTACCCGGGGGGGGCACTTCCTATAAATGGGCTAATGGGGATGTGCCGCTGGATGGGGTTGCATTTTCACGACTGGACTGACTATAATGGGGTCGCCATTTCAAGCATTTTTTATAGGGTGACTAGAATGGGGTCACACTTTTCCGGGATTTTAAGAGTACGAAAATCTGGCAAGTTGTGATTTATGAACGGAAATATTCGCCGAAAAAAATGTTACCGTATTTATTGCTGTTGTTCAATATTTGACAAACGGCTCCCAGAAAGTGACTAAGTTGGGGTCGTAAAAATTAAATTTACCCAAAAGTGACTAAGATGGGGTCTATAATTGGCCATAGAATATGACTATAATGGGGTAGGGGTTCTGAGAGGCCAGCGGCACATACCCAACAAAAATTTACCCAAGTACCCCCCCCGGGATCAACTACCTGCCTGCCTTCTAGATTCCTATATTTAATGAATATTATTTTTAAACTTAATGGTTCAGATGTCTTTTGCAATAATCATGTATTAAAAACAGTTATAACAAATTTTTAAAACAGGCAAGTAGAATGCTTATTCAATTGTTCCAACCACATTTAAATCATGTTACTATAACAAATGAGTAACATTCCTGAAAGGAAGTACAGTAACTTTAATTAAGATTTTCACACTGATGTGAAGCATCTGCCTCCCAGAGAGAGCGCTCAATGTTATTTTACTGGATAGTAATGACTTTTGTTTCCCTTTCATGAAAAGGCAATTCAAGTGGACACTAAAAACAAATACTTCAGAGATTTCATGATGGTAAGTAGGGGATGAAAAAACTGTTGCTTGTCTTATTGATAAACAAAAATTATGTTTATTTAAAAATTATTTGTAATACAGAGATCTTTTACTTCTTTCAGAATGTTATGAGCAGCTTGCAGAATATCTTGGAAAATGTAGATACATCAGGTACTGAGCCTACTATCAATTTCATAATGTTTATTTTTAAAATTGTTTTCTTTTAACTCAGTAGAAGTACCGTATTTACTCAAATAAGAGCCGCCCCGAATAAGCGCCACCCTCGAATAAGCGCCGCATTTGGGACAAAAAAGTTAATAAGCCCTCCCCCCCCCCCCCCCGAATAAGCGCCGCAGTCCCGATGCAGCGCTTATTCGAGGAATTAAAACAGCTCTACAAAACAAATCTAAAACAAACTTGGACATTTTTTCCATCAAAAAATGATGTTTTGCAGTACAAAGTGATTTTTCTACCGCTCGCCCATTAGTTTTTCTATCCAACATTTTTACAATACGTAGTTCTGTAAATGTTGTGAAGGTATCCAACTTTGCCAGGACAGCTGGCGCCACTTTTCTCTTCAGCAAGAGACGAATACTGACAATAAAAAGACGCCACTGTAAAAGATTAGACTCTTTGTAGCATCCAAATTTTAAATATGCGCCGCCCTCAAATAAGCGCCGCCCTCGAATAAGCGCCGCACTTGAGGCGCGAAAAATTAAATAAGCGCTGCGGCCCTTATTCAAGTAAATACGGTATACAAAAAGAGTATAACACAGTCTGTGTGATTATTGTACATGCAGTTCTTTTGACTTCAGTTTTATTTATTGAATAGTTCAAAATCACTGACAAGAGATACCAGTAGTTGCCTGCTTTGGTTATGTCAAAATACATTTCTGAAAACTTTTTGATATAATTTAGTATGAGCTAAAAAACTTGATAGTGTTGAGTATTACATTAAACCACTAACATGAATGTGTTGATTGACAGACTTACTGCGTGCAGCTCTGAATGTGATGATGCCCATTGCTATAGACTACCCACATGCATTTGCAGGTCACTTCAGGGTAAGCTATATTCAAGAAAAATTAATAATAGCTGTCAATGTTCTTCCACTTTCTTTATGTACCATAAAATTCAAGTTATAAGCCCCCCTTTTTATAAGCCCATCTACCTGGTAAGAAAAAAAATACATCCGGTTTTAAGCCCCCTGGATATGGATTTAAGCCCCCCTCTGCTAGATGACAGTACTGAACAGGGCTAACTTTTTGACTTAAAACGTATTTTGATCAACATTGCCGTGGTTTGTTTCAAAACTTCTTTTCAATTCTGCTTAGAAGTCCCAACCCCCACCCCCACAGATATAAGCTCTGTGTTTATAAGCCCACCCAAGACCCCAAGTTGTATAAGCCTAGTTCTTATAATGAAAATTTTACGGTATTCAACTGTTTTTAATTAACCAACCATTATTAATAACTGCCGTTTGGTTCTAACATTAATGTAAAAACAAAAAGCCCCTTCCATTGCCTTTTATGTCATATTTTGCTGATTTTATCTTTGTTAGGATACTGTAGACATTCTTGTTGGATGGCACATTGACACTTCACAGCAGAATTCTCTCACCAGCTACACTTCAGGTTTGTCAAAATATTATATATATATTTTTTAACAAAGCGTGGTTCCAGAAATTGCCCATACTCCCCCCACAGCAAGGGATTGGAAAATCCTGGGGTGGGAGGGGTTTCAAAGGTCAAAAACTTAAAGGAAATGTATGAAGCTTAATAAATTATGGAACTTTCAGAGGGAGGTATGGTAATTTATGGAACTATACAATCTAAGAAAATTATAAAAAAAAATGGTGGTGGAATCCTTGTGTGGAAGCTGCAGGCTGTACATGTATTTTATTTTTCATATATTTTCCTTTCTTTCTTATGGTTTTAGAAATGTTTTGGTCTAGTCAATTCATTAGTGGCTTAAGCATTTCTTATGATGTTACAGAATGTCTGGTTAAGTTACATGACTACTGGGCTTCAGACATTGCCTTTTCCCTGACACTTCTGAGCCAGTTTCTAGAAGATATGGAAGCTTATGCTGAGGTGAGCAAAGACAGTATAACTCAACACATTTTAGCAGATCATATTTCAGGGTTCATACACGTCTTGAAAACCCTCAAGAAAACCCTTTAATTTCAGGAGTTTGATTTCAAGGCCTTGAAAGTACTTGAAATTGGTTTTCGGGCCTTGAAAGTCCTTGATTTTTTTATTGAACGTCAAAAGGCTTCAAGGCAATGAGAAGACTGCCAAAATAAGCAATTTTTTTTTAGTTCTTCAGCAAGCACATCATTGGTACGACAGACTGGAAATCGTTGATTTGGGGTAAATTTCATGAAAAAAGTCATTGAAATTTCCAAGAAGGGTCATGGAAAGTCCTTGAAAAGTCCTTGAATTTTTGCCCTGAAAAAGTGTACAAACCCTGATAATTGTTAAATAGGCATCTGGTGCTTTCAAATGTCTATTCCAACACTTTGTACTGGTTATACATAATCGTTGTTTTGCTACCAGGAATTAGGCATGTTGTCGAACCAAGTTGTGAGTTCAGAGGAAATCCCATCACCATATGTGTCCCTCCCGAGGTTGACAGCATTAGTAAGGTACAGTAAAATACGTCCTTTGTGCCATATACACTGAACCATTTTCAAAAGGCCAATGGTTTGCGTCATGGTCACATACCTGTGGCAAAGTAGTAGCTACATGTAAGTCTCATTTGCTTCTCGTCTTGTTTGTAGAGTATTTACAACAGTTGTAAATGGCATAGGACCAAGCTTTTCACCAGACAGGAGCCCGTCGATCACACCTCCTTACTTGACAGAGGTAAGATCAGAGAAATGATACCTTCTCAGCCCCTTAAGCTGTATTCAGAAAATGCCTTGATACTGAATGCATTTGGAATTGTACACTGTAACTATAAAGTCTTAGGTCACAAAATCATCACAGCTCTGCTTGCTCTAACCGGTATCTGGGAGGCATGGGTTGATCCCGTCGGGGACTCAGAATTCTTTGTCCCATGCTCGTGTCAGTAGAACATCTTATCTTATTATTTATTACCAGCTTAATTTACCATCTTTATTATTTAATATTAATCATTGTGACTATGAATGGGATTCCTGATTATTGTTTTCTGTTATAGTTGATTCAAAGAATTATTCAGTGCATCAACATGTCTGGATATTCTTATTACTACGAAAAACTGTTTGTGTCAGGTATGTACAAAGATCATAAAAAATTTAAAAAATAATTCCACTTGTTAAGTCAATCTAATTTTTTTATTTCGAAACTATTGTTATTCAACCCAGCCCATGAAACTTTTCACACCTTGTCTAGCATAACCGTTATTTTATTATTTCTAACTTGACAATGATGTCAAAATGATATCGAAACATCATTCATTAGCGTTTAGTTTCATTTTGAAATGTATTACTAAAGGTTTCACTTTTTACAATGCTTTCTTGTAAGCTTATGTTAATTTTTGGTATTCCTTTCAGCAAACGAGTGTTTAGAGTCCATGTGCTCGTGGCTACAGCCTTACTTCTCCTGTTGCTGTGAAATTACAGCTTCGTTTGTGATTCAACAACTTCAGAGCAGTTCCTGTGTCACCTATCCACACATAATGTCTGTGCTTCAGCTCATACAAAAGGTAAAAATAATTACCTCTTCCACACAAGGAGCCATTCATACAGTAGTTGTGTCTTTCTGTGACACCTGAGCAGCACCTGTTCAGTAGCGAAGTTCTCAATAACTTTTTCAACATTCTCCTCCCCATAGCCCTTTCGTTTCTCTTAGCCGGCTGGGCCTTGGCACAAGAAAACGAAGGGCTCTGCGGCGACAGGATTTCCAGTCCTAGATTCTAGGACTTCTGGTTTTCATGTATGCAGTCATGCTGTTTCAAAAGAATGTATGTGTTGTGGTTTAATTTTATCTTTGGTTTAAAATTTTTCAAACCAGTTTGAATTTTATTTTCCTTTGTTTCAGATTATGTTAATGAACATAAGACAATGAAAAATAAAAATCAAACTGGTTTGAAAAATGTTAAACCAAATATAAAATTGAACCACAACATATGCATGAAAGAGAGAGTCGTTGCATTTTTGACTTCTGTTTAGGAATTCTTTGTTCCAAACAGCCAATCAAAAAAATTCGAATTAATTCAAAAATCCTATGTCCCCAGAGCCCTTCGTTTTCTCGTGCCAAGCTGGCTAAAAGAAACGAAAGGGCTATGGGGACGAGAATGCTTTTTCAACAGCTTCGCATAAATTTCAGGATACAGGTGTAATGTAGTGGAACATGCACAAAGCCAACAGCAGGGCTTGAAAAAAATCTGAATTCCAGCTTGGCCTTTGGTCAAGCAACTCTCAATGTTTGCTTGTCTGGGCAGTCACATGCTTGCCTAAGCTTACATTCTTGTTTTAAAATCATAATTTGGTCAACACACGGCTTGCCTAGGCTCTTGCTTATCAGGCAAGTGAGCCTGAAACTTTACTTGCTTGACAGGAAGCACTACTTGTCCTGGGCGACCAGACAGCACTTTTTTCAAGCTCTGCAACAGACCTCCTTTGTTTTGTGTTATAGCACTTATTTCATGGCCGTAACACTTACTAGTTATCCACTCACAGGTGTTATGGTATACAAGTTCAGTTGAAAACTCTGTTCAGCTTTCATTTTACCAAAATGTTTTTCACACAACTGTCAGCAGTCCAAGAGCTTGAGTTACTGCTGGTTAATTTTGGAAACAGAAATCTAGCTGTCTGAACTTAGTTGCATCAAAAAACTTCATCAATTCAGTACTTGGGAAGCTTCTGTTTTTCTACATACACAAACATCAAAGTTGTATATCATAAACTGTAAAAGGCAGGCTCATAAGCTTTAGCTTGACTGTTATCTTTAAGCCATAGTTTTGCTGTAAAATGACTCAGTAATTGAATTTATGTCCATGCCCACTTGCAGGTCATAGCTCATGTGAATACTGCTATTCCAGCAGCCTTCATTCAACAGCTCTTAGAGCCTGGTTCTCCTGTAATGAAGTTGCGGCTTTCCTCAGACCAAGCAGTAAGTACTAGCTATACATCACTGAATTGACAATTAGAAAACTCATAATTATTTTCCACCTTCTTAGATCAAACTTTATCTAATTTTCAAGGTCGGTGCATATAGCATGATTAATCAAGATATACATGTAAGGAACTTATCAATAACTTGAGGCAGTGTTTTATTACATAACCAGACACCAAGAAGAGAGATGAAAATGTGTTTGGAAATATGATGAAACACTGTGTTGCATATTTGATACATTTTCTCAATCAGAACTACAGTAAATTTAAAGGGGTAATGAGAATGCAGAGCAGATTTATTTCCTCTGTTTTAATAATGTTAGTATTGAATTGTTAATGAGTTTGAGCATAATTATTATTCAAGTGATTGGGATAAACTCAAAACTTTGTGTGTACAGTTCAACCTCATTATAAGAAACTGCTTGTTTTGTACATATTGGTGATTTGTGTTCACAGAAATGCTTGTTCAACTTTTTAGGTGCTATCATCAGTGATGAAGATTTATCAAGGTTTCTTGGGCATCCACGATGTTCCACTTCTGGAGACAGCCTACAAGTAATATATACCATGGTTTCTTTCTGATAGCCATAATTAATTTTTACTTGCAATGGATAGTTATACTTTCTGAACAGTAATTAAAAAAATGAAAATTGCAAACTGTTTCAATTGTGTGTACCAATGGAGAACTTGGTTGTTAGACATCATTGAGACTAGCAGAAAGAGCAACTTATGAAATCCTTCTGTCCCAAATGTGCTTTTTCAAAGTAAACGTCACAGATCCTCTGCACACACAGTTAAGAACACACACAGTCTTTGTGAGAAAGAGCAGCTTGGCCAGTAATGGTCTTTAGTGATTGCTGATAGCTTTGTGAGCATTTTTTCAGGTGGAACATAATGACACCATCCCTTAGATTATAACTCTATTTGTGGGAGAAAAAAAGGTGTTAATCACTTTTGTGGAATTATTGGGATAAGTTGCTAAGAACTCTTCAGTGATTCATGTCTTATACATTAGTGTACCGTCGCTTGCATCTAAGCGTGAACACTCGCTGCTGAAACATGATCGAATTGGGTATTAAACTTGGAATGATTTTTCATCAAACGTTGAAGCGTAGCAGACTGTGACGACAACTTTCGCGCTCAAAAGTCTCACCAAAAGCACTGAGTTGAGGCGAAATTTTACACTAGAAGCGATTCATGTGAACCTGCAAATGCATATCCACACAGATCAGGATAAATTTTTCGGAAGAAGTTTTCATATCCAAGCTTTCCGCCATTTTGACAGTTTCGAAACCAGAATCTGTTGAACTTTTGGCGCGAAATTTGTTGTTACGGTCTGTTAAACTTCAAGGTTTGATGACGAATCATGCCACGATTGATACCCAATTAGATCATGTTTTGGCAGCGAGTGTTCACGCTTAGATGCAAGCGACGATAAATAATATTATCAGTTGTCATTATCAGTCTCATCTCATCTCATCTGTCTTACAGGATTGCAGTGACTGAACTGACTAACAGCTTCGACCTTTTGCGAAAAACATTACAAGGCTTTGAAACAAACGACGGCAAGTTAGAGCCTGAATCAATCAACAGTTACAAGGAAGAAGCTGTAGATGTTGACGAAGACATACAAAGTGGAACCGTGAATCTTGAAGGGAATACTGCTGGCAGTAGCTTGGCACAGTGTCAAAGTTCTCACGAGTTAGAGAGCATCATCATCTTTGACTTGTGTGCCCTGTCAGAGATTGCAACATCCAAATCTGCTATTTTAAGGGTGAGAGTATTACACTTGTTAGTTCAAAACTTAAATTGTCTAATCTCCTTATTGTTGGGAATTTTGACAGGGCTTGAAGAAAACTTGAATCCCAACTTGCCCATTGGGCAAGAAACTCTCAAATTTGCTTGCCTTGAACAGTCATGCAGGGCCCTCAAAGAAATTTCAGCAGCCACTGCTGTGATGTTTTCACCCGTAACAGGGAACTACATGGCCAAAGGCTATGCAAGTGGCGCCCGTTTTATGAGGTCCAAATAGGCGTAGAAATTTCTGTAGAGCTGTACGCTTCTACACATTCCATGATTCCTAATCCATAAGTGGGTAGCTCTGGAAATTATGCGAGTTTAAAATGAGAGTTAAAAATGAAACGTAGAGCCGTTGAAGCATAGATTTTAAAATGAGAATGTAGAGCCGTACAAGCGTAGAGTTTAGAATGAAAATGTAGAGCCGTAGAAGCATAGAGTTTAGAATGAAAACGTAGACCCGTAGAACCGTAGAGTTTAGAATGAACTGAAAACGTAGAGCCGTAGAAGGGTAGAGTTAAGTACATAGCGTATAGTACACTTCTACAAGCCTACTTCTGTACGTCAGTGTTCATTCTCTACGCGTCTACGACTCTTGAAAGCGTAGAGCTGTAGAAGCGTAGAGTATAAAGTACACAGCGTAAAGGACACTTCAAAAAACCTGCGTGTTCATTTAAAACTATACGCTTCTACGGCTATACGTTTTCTAAACGGTACGCATATTATTATACAACGTTATACAGCTCTACGTTCTCATTCTAAACTGTACGCTTTTACGGTCCTACGTTTTACTTTTTAATTGTACGCTTCTAAGGCTCTACTTTATTAATCTTAAGTATATGCTTCTACGAGTCTACTTTTTTATTGTAAACGGTATGCTTCTGCGGTTCAAGTCGTTTTTATTCTAAATTGTACGCTTCTACGAGACTACGTTCTTATTCTAAACTGTACGCTTCTGCGAGTCTACGTTTTTATTCTAAATTGTACACTTCTTAGAAGTGTACAATTTAGAATAAAATATACTTCGTTTTATCGTCAATATAAAATGAAGTGCTGTAAAAGCGTACAGTTTAGAATTAAAACATAGACTTGTAGAATCTACAAGTCTATGTTTTAATTCTAAACTGTACGCTTTTACAGCACTTCATTTTATATTGACGATAAAACGAAGTTATTTGGCAATAAACACAAGGTTTGAGAACGGGCAAAATTAATTTTCATTTGTATTACACAAGGAAGAATAGAATGTAAACGTAGAGTTATAGAAGCGTAGCTCTAGTTAAGAATTAAAATGTAGACCCATAGAAGCATACAGGTTGGAATAGTACGGAATAAGAACATAGGGCCGTAGAAGCGTAGAGTTTTTAATAAAAAAAGAAGACCTGTGGAAAGGTACCGTTAAGTTTGCAATTATAGAGCTGTAGACGCGTGGCGTTTACAATGAAAACTTAAAGTTGCAAAACCGCATAGTTTAAAATGAAAATGGAGCAGTGGTAGAAGCCTCGAGTTAAGAATAAAAACGTAGAGCCGTAGAAGCGCACAGTTTAGAATGAAAATGTAGAGCCGTAGAAGCGTAGAGTTTAGAATAAAAACGTAGAGCCGTAGAACTGTGGTGTTTTGAATGAAAACGTAGAACCGTAGAACCGTAGAGTTTAGAATGAAAACGTAGAGCCGTATAACCATAGAGTTTAAAATGAAAACGTTAGGGTGTAGAAGCGTAGAGTTTAGAATGAAAACGTAGAGCCGTAGAGCCGTAGAGCCGTAGAGCCGTAGAGTTTAGAATGAAAACGTAGAGCTGTAGAAGCGTAGAGTTTAGAATGAAAACGTAGAGCCGTAGAGTTTAGAATGAAAACGTAGAGCCGTAGAACCGTAGAGTTTAGAATGAAAACGTAGAGCCGTAGAGTTTAGAATGAAAACGTAGAGCCGTAGAGCCGTAGAAGCGTAGAGTTTAGAATGGAAACGTAGAGCCGTAGAGCCGTAGAGCCGTAGAGTTTAGAATGAAAACGTAGAGCCGTAGAGCCGTAGAGTTTAGAAGGAAAACATAGAGCCGTAGAGCCGTAGAGTTTAGAATGAAAACGTTAAGGTGTAGAACCGTAGAGTTTAGAATGAAAACGTTAGGCTGTAGAACCGTAGAGTTTAGAATGAAAACGTAGAGCCGTAGAGCCGTAGAGTTTAGAATGAAAACGTTAAGGTGTAGAACCGTAGAGTTTAGAATGAAAACGTTAGGCTGTAGAACCGTAGAGTTTAAAAAGAAAACGTAGAGCCGTAGAGTTTAGAATGAAAACGTAGAGCCGTAGAGTTTAGAATGAAAACGTAGAGCCGTAGAGCCGTAGAGCCGTAGAGCCGTAGAGCCGTAGAAGCGTAGAGTTTAGAATGGAAACGTAGAGCCGTAGAGCCGTAGAGTTTAGAATGAAAACGTAGAGCCGTAGAGTTTAGAAGGAAAACGTAGAGCCGTAGAGCCGTAGAGTTTAGAATGAAGACGTAGAGCCGTAGAAGCGTGGAGTTTAGAATGAAAACGTAGAGCCGTAGAAGTGCACAGTTTAGAATAAAAACGTTGAGCCGTAGAAGTGTACAGTTTAGAATGAAAACGTAGAGCTGTTGGGCTGTAGAGTTTAGAATGAAAACGTTAAGTCGTAGAAGCGTAGAGTTTAGAATGAAAACGTAGAGCCGTAGAAGTGTAGAGTTTAGAAAGAAAACGTAGAGCTGTAGAACCGTAGAGTTTAGAATGAAAACGTTAGGCTGTAGAACCGTAGAGTTTAGAATGAAAACGTAAAGCCGTAGAGCCGTAGAGTTTAGAATGAAAACGTTAAGGTGTAGAACCGTAGAGTTTAGAATGAAAACGTTAGGCTGTAGAACCGTAGAGTTTAAAATGAAAACGTAGAGCCGTAGAGCCGTAGAGTTTAGAATGAAAACGTAGAGGCTGTAGAAGCGTAGAGTTTAGAATGAAAACGTAGAGCCGTAGAGCCGTAGAGTTTAGAATGAAAACGTAGAGCTGTAGAAGCGTAGAGTTTAGAATGAAAATGTAGAGCCGTAGAAGCGTAGAGTTTAGAATAAAAACGTCGAGCCGTAGAAGCGTAGAGTTTAGAATAAAAACGTCGAGCCGTAGAAGCGTACAGTTTAGAATGAAGACGTAGAGCCGTAGAAGCGTGGAGTTTAGAATGAAAACGTAGAGCCGTAGAAGTGCACAGTTTAGAATAAAAACGTTGAGCCGTAGAAGTGTACAGTTTAGAATGAAAACGTAGAGCTGTTGGGCTGTAGAGTTTAGAATGAAAACGTTAAGTCGTAGAAGCGTAGAGTTTAGAATGAAAACGTAGAGCCGTAGAAGTGTAGAGTTTAGAAAGAAAACGTAGAGCTGTAGAACCGTAGAGTTTAGAATGAAAACGTAGAGCTTTGAAGTGAAGAGTTTAGAAAGAAAATGTAAAGCATTGATAACGAAAAGTTTAGAATGAAAACGCCTGTACTAATCTACGGCTATACGCATTTTCAAGAGCTACTGTCTTATCTGTGAGAACTGTTTAAAAAGTAGAAGCGTAGAGCTCTACGAAAATCTCTACGCCTATTCGGACCTCATAAAACGTGCCGGGTATAAGGCTATGTCACTCAAATCTGTCTACTGCAGTGCTTTTCAGTGCCGTAGCAAGGGGAGGGGCCGTGGGGCCCGTGCCCCCCCCCAGTTTTGTACAGACCTGTATAAAATGTTGAAAATAAAATTTTATCTCCCGAGAGGTTTGAAACAATAACATTTGTACTTCTTTTCATTTTTATAACGTACGTAGGGTGATGCACAACAATGTTAAACGGCCAAAAACTAAAACAAACCAGAAATTAAGACCAGAACGTACTATGATATGATTTGCTGGTTTCAAGATACATAGACAGTCGGTTTTCTATTTTATAATTGACGTTGCAAGTGTTATACTCTCTTCAGTGGTTTGCTGAGACAGTGTAGGAAGTAAATAATTCGCGATATGTGTAAATCACAAATAGCTCTTGGAGAAGGCTGGAAATAGCATTTCCAAGCTTCTAGATTTCAAAATTTTCTGAGGGGGTTATGCCCACCGACCCCCCTAGCGGCTCGCGCCTCCGGCCCTCGCGTGCCCCCCCACTTATTTTACTCTTGCTACGGCTCTGCTTTTGCAGCCATAACACTTTCCAGTGACACTCGTGACAGATGTTACAAGTTACGGGTTCAACTAAGAACCCTGTCATGTGCTCGCCTTAGCACTTTTCTGTTTGAAAATTATAATTTGGTCAGCAGTTGGCTTGCTTGTGCCCTTACCCCTCACACAAGTGAGCATGAAAAGTTACTAGCCTTGTAAAAACACTACTAGACCCAAAAGATCTGATGGGACATTTGTTTGAGCACTGTTGGTGTTACATCAAGGCACAAAAAAAAGGGTTTCTTGTTTAAGGTGATTCCACGGTATTGCATTGCACATCCTTTCTGCGCATAAGTTTTCGCGTCATTTAGCGCGCGCACGAGCGTGTGCGCACACAGAACACTACGAGATTCCCTTCAGGCTAAGCTCGGTAAGGAAATAAATGGTCGTTTTCTCTTAAACGAGCACGGTGACCCCCATTTTTTAATGCATTAATTTAAATGTCATACTGTTGTCTACAATATATCGCGATTTTAAAAAAAAGTTTAAAATTCTACATTGAGATATTTTAATTTTAATGCCGTAAAAAACACGTTTTTAGGTAATGCCGTTAACGTGCGCACGAAGCAAATCTTAAATTTCTTTCCTTATCTTAATTCCTGTACAATAAGAACAGTTTTTAATATAAGATCAAAGTCTATTTTGTTGAACTAGACTAATTCTTTGATGCAAAAATGTTTTTTTTCTGGAAACAATAGCGATCCCCATTTGGATTACTAGGGTTCCTAATATATATCTCGCGGGTCGTAAATTTGCTATAATGCCCATCCATTTTACACAAAAACTAGCGCGGTGACCCCCATTTTTTATTTCATTTTTTTAATGCTCATAACATAATTGTTACCTGGACCAAGTTTCAGAAAATTTTTAATACTCCTTCTATTTCAGTGGAATCACCTTAAGTAAACCAAAAAATCTTTTAATGCCACAATGCTAGACATTTTCAGGGATGTGGCTAAGAGCCGGCTGAAAGAGAACTTAAGCCCAGCTGAGACTTTGTCAAGGCCAGGCCAGATAAGCCAACTGGGCTTGATGATGAGCCGGCTTAGAGTACTCTTAGCTACATCCCTGCATTTTGCCCTGCAATGGGTGCCTTCAATGTGTGCATGCCCATTTATAACAAGTGTACCTAAGTCTGTATTGATGAAAATGTTCTTTTTCAGTTGTGGAAGCTGTCCCCCAGCCCTTATCAACTGCTGACACAACAACTAGATGCCTGTGACTGGAGGATTGCTGTGTGCCATCCTTCTGTACAATACACCATTCTTCATGCTCTCTATGCCTACTGTCAGAGGTAACCTGTCGTATCAAGTCTGTCTTCAGGCCTAGTGGCTCACCGGGCTGGAGCTTACATGTATACTGTTTTCTTTAACATGGAGCGGCTAGGAGTCTTTCTACTTCTCCAGGGTGTCAAGTTCCTATTTTTTCCTATTTTTTCCTATTTTTTGGCCTGCCTCCTATTTTCTCCTATTTTTTCATGAAATTCCTATTTTTTCCTATTTTTTAGGGTTTTCTCAGGTACACAGAAACATTGTGAAATATTTGAAATGAAATTGTCAATAAAATTGATAAATTCTACAAAAAACTGAAACTTCATGTCAAAAAAGACCGCTTTGAAGCCTTTATGAGTGATTTTCTTCTGAAACTCGTGCCCAGACTTTCTCAGTGCTTTTGATAGCATGCAAGATAGTGAGGATACTCTGATGCGAGAGGAAGAAGTAGTAAAAGCAGACTTGAAAGCGGCTGATGAACTAATGATGCCCTTTCAGCAAAAGCTGTCAACAAACAAACTGTTAATGTAGCCACAATGATGCTTGACACTGCTAAGACCAAGCGAGACCAAGCAATGCAAAGCTTGGAGAAAATAGGACAAAAGAGAAAACTGTTGACTGACAAACAGCACAGACTGTTAGAAAAGGCCATGTCCTCAACAGCAAATGCTGCCAAAAACGAGAGCAAAGCTAAGGTTACCCAATCTGCTAAAAGAGCCAAAACAGTATAGTGTTGTACTTTTTGATTGTTGATTTTTCAAAGTCGTGGTTGGCTTTTATTGTAAGAAAGACATACATTTGGTGAAAGTGAACATTACATTGTTTCGGTTTGTAAAAAAATTAGCTTTTCATTCTCACAGTTTTAAAGGTCTAATGACTTAAAGTAAAGGCATCTTGTGAAGTATCTAATGAAATTTGGAATCTGGTAATTGTTGTAGGATGAGTTGTGCTTGGTAACATTTGTTTATACGGCAATACATTGTGGATGTATGCCATTGTGCCTGTTAAATATTAAAGCGTTGGGTTGTGAAACAAAGTTGCTGTTGGGAGTGTTAAGAGGATAGAACTCAAAGAAATCCTCCTATTTTTTCCTATTTTGGGGTGAGAATTCCTATTTATTTCCTATTTTTTGGACATTGTCATTCCTATTTTCCTATTTTCTAAGTGCCATTTGTCACTTGACACCCTGCTTCTCTCACTGGATGAATGCTAGTCCATTGCAGGATTACCCCTAGCATTAACTTCATCGGTATCCATTCTTGCTCAAGAGCACAACACAGTGAACCCGGCCAGGGTTCAAACCCGAACAGCTCAGCCTGAAGTCCAGCACGCTAACCATCAGGTCACTGTGCCTCCAACAGACTGTCAAAGTTTTTAAAAGAGAAGTCTAAACCAGTTACACCTATAAGTATAGAATTTGCTCCTAGAACTCCAGATGTTTTTTTTCAAGGGAAATAAATGAATATATTAACTGCCACAAAAGACATTTTTATTTGTGTATAACAACTATTGTCCATGAAGAAAAAAAATAGTTTATGTGGTACACAAAGTAAAGAATAATGTATTTACCTTCCATTTCAGGTACAACCATTTCCTTCCTAATTCTCCATCAGAAGGCTTGCGCACGTCACAGGATGGAGATGTGGTTTCTATGCTCGGCTTACTTTCCAAAGTGTTGGGAAATTCCAGCACATCACAAGATTCAAGGTCTCATTTTTATAATATGATTTGATTAGTTGGTGGTTGTCTAAAGAAGTAACAGAATTTAATCAATGAAATCAAATTTTTACACACGCTTACAGTGTTACGAGCATAGCTATCTTTCTTCATCCATCTTGACATTGTCTTTCAATGTGCTGTTTCAAATGAGCCAATCAAATCCAATGCATACCGGTGTTGGTTTCGTGCAAATGAGCTCACAAGTTCAGAAGGTCATGCTAGTGGGCTGTGATTGGTGGATTTGAAACTGTCTTGTTTGTTAAGTATGTCAAAAAATGGATGTCAATAGAAAGACGCTATGTATGTAACACTGAAACAGGGCTGCAAATAATTTTTTTCGCTTGAAAGTACATTATGTCCAACTAAGACACCATCTTGGACGGACAAAACAAGTGTGGTTGGACAGATTTGTATTCATTGTTGCTGTAAAATGATTTACGACAAAAAAATTGTCTGGACGTCATGTCCTACCACACTTGAGATTTCGTCGGACCTGAGCAAATTCTGGTCAGCCAATGTCCAATGACTGACTGTTATTTGCAGCCCTGCTGAAAGCGGGTGGAAGATTGCATTATAAGAAAGGTATTGACATGACTGTTATATTTTAGACTGGAACGTCATTAAAGCAAATGTTATGCATGCTTTTCACTTTAAACTATAAATAAATTTTGGTGCCTTAAGGGAGTTTTTCAAAACTTCCGACAAGCATCCCCATATATTGGAGGTCCCTCCTCTCCCTGATGTGCTTGCACTTTGTGCAGAAGTTAAAGTATGAATAACATAGAAAACTATGCAGTGTACATACACCTGTACACATAAGAGAAATGTAAATGTTATAAAAATAGGTGAGCTTTAAGTTGTTTTAGAAAATGCTAAGTCATCTGTTTATCTAGTAAGGATTGTTGAGAAAGTAATTGTGTTGTAATTGCTTTTTTCTTCATTATTTAGAAAGTTGTGTTTAGTGTGGCTGGTGGAAGTCTTGGACAAAGCAATCAACAATGGTGTTCTTGGAACCGTTGGTAAACATGTGAGCTTGGACTCTATAGCAGAAAGCATTTTGCCCTCCTGTAAGTTCAGTAATAAATCATTAAGATGAACAATTCTGTTCACATCTCAAATGCCCAATTCCCTCTACGGCGCACGCCTGCAGGGAATCATGGTAGTTGTATTCATCAAACCATGCGCAAGGATTGCGCAAGACTTAGCAATGAATGAATACAACTACCATGATTCCCTGCAGGCATGTGCCATAGAGGAAATCAGTGATTGCATAATTTTCTATTATTGTGCTTGAATTGTTAACAAACACTACCTTTAAAGATGAATTCCAGTCCGTACTGCGCAATCTCGGCTGCAATGTTTATGTGAGCCCACATGAAGGAATGTTTACAAGCAAAACTAAAAATTCCACGACAAACTTACCTTTTTCTTCATAATAGCCGATTCCCTCTATAGCGCGCGCCTGCTGGGAATCACGGTAGTTGTTTTCATCGAACCATGCGCGAGACTTGACAACGATGCACATTGCCGAGTCTCGCGCAAGATTTGATGAATACAACTACCGTGATTCCCTGCAGGCGCGCGCTATAGAGGGAATCGGGTATTAACGCCAGATATCCTTGCAGAACAAATAATAACGAGTAGAGGAACCTTGACGCTATTTCAAACCGACCTTTCAGCTCATCGGAAATTCTTGAACGAAACGAACTGTAATGGCGGACTAAAAAACTTCATGTATGCTGTCACCGAAGTGTAACGTTTCAACGAATTCAAAACAAAAACGAAAACAAGCCCCGAGTCTGCGCAGTACGGACTGGAAATCAGCTTTAATGAGTTGTTTGCAGATCATTTTGTGTGCAAATTGGGATCAACGTTAACAGCATTCAGTGAAGATGAATAGATTACTGGTTCTTAGCAGTGGTCAGAGTGTGAATTTTTTACACATATTCAGACAAAACTTATTGAGGAATTTTGTGATATAAGTCTTTGAAAAGATCATCTCCAGAATGTTTGTTTCATCCTTTACAATCTTTTCTCAACAGCATTTGACCACAACCCAAGCATTTCACTAGAAATTTCTCTTTGCCTGAATATTTTATTGGATCTAAAAGTCTTATCAAGAGACTGCCTGAAAAAGTAAGTTGTTTCACTTTCCATTTCTGAGCAAGCCATGGTGTTAGCAAGGAAAAAAGGTTAAAAAGACATGTAATGTGTGGTTCCAGAAAATGTCCCTACTTCCCCACGGGGGATCAGAAATTTTCAGGGGTGGGAGGGTCTTAAAGGCAAAAATCTTTAAGGAAACGTATGAAGCTCAATTGGAATTTCCAGAGGGGATCGGCGGTCTTTGGAAATATCCTTCCGCTGGGGGAGGTATGGATAATTTATGAAACTACAGAATGAGAGATATCTTCTCCTTCTAATGTTAGGTTCCTTGAGGACTGTGCTGTCCGTCTGATGGACGTGAATAAAGACGTGTGCAAGAGCTACCAACAGCTGATCAAAGCTTTACCAACAGACATTTTGACCAGGTTTGTAACAGTCATAGTGATACTGGAAACATCCTGAAGTGTCAGTTTATAGCGGAGCTCTACAGCGGCCCGAAGGTCCCCGGAGCGGAGCCCCATAGCCAAAGAAAATCCACAGAAATAGGAGAACCATGCATTTGAGTTTTCATGGTCATCACTGCTAGTGGCTTGGCTCGTACGTGGGTTTGTCACACAACATGGCGCCCATAGAATTGACAGCTGTCAATACAAGGTTCCGCTGACCAGTATCACATGACCATATCACGGGCTCAGGTGTAGAACTCATCGAGATCACATGTTTTTTTTAAGTTGACCGCTGACCACATAATGGTTTTTCTATTGGACCACGGGCTCAATTCGTATTTTTTCCCTGTCTATGGTCAGTGAATTCAGATATTTAAATAAAGGGCAAAGTAAATAACTGGGGATTTGCTTTTAGGCTTCGCTCAATCTATTAAATATATTTGTAGTATGATGCCTTTTAATTTTTTTTGCCACATCTATAATCCAGATTTTTGTGTTGTACCTCTCTTGTGAATCACAGTTCCTTAAGCCAGAGTCTGTTTGAGTCAAGGACTAGTCAAGGTAGAGGCAGCGTAGGTGTTGGAAAGCCCTTGAACACCAGTTGTAGCGATGTGTGGTTGGCTCGTAAAGGTCATGCAGTCAAGCCTCCTTTAGGCTCGTTCCATTCTCATGATTTTCAAATGGTGATGGGATTTATCCTGTCAGGTGTTCTTCCCAGGTACGTAATACTAGAAATGCATCTCATTCCCTGTTATAAGGCAACTGTAAAGCCAAGGGTTTCTCTGTTTATCCAAGTTTCCAAACATAGAGTTCTGGTCAGCCTTGCTGCTGGCACTGAGTAAATTAAATTTCACGTATCATAAATGTCTAATGCCGTATTTTCTCTAATAAACGCCGGACCCCATTTAAACGCGGGCCTCGTATAAACGCCGGGTCAAAATTGCTAGTTTTTAAATAAACGCCGGGGGCGTTTGTTCAAGGTCAAGCTAACAAGTAAATATATTCTGTTTGTCACAAATCGTGATTGCAACATAAACTATCCAATTCGCAATAGTGCACCTTTGGGAAATAATCACCTTTGGATACCCAGGGACACTATTTCGAGTCAGAACGAAGAGAAAAATCGTCCCGCCTTGACAAACTGCCCCTTGGTCTCGAAGATCGGTAACTTACAATAAATCAATCTGAAAAATTGGCAGAAAATTGATTGAATATGATTTAATTTGAATACGATGCTTAGAAGATGTTGATTTAATTTGTGTCTTATTACAGCAAAGACCCAAACACTGACTGGTTGTTAAGGCTATTTCACAGTTGCAACAGAGTTCAGAAGTATGCAGAAACAGAGATGGTTCAGGTATGTCTTGTGTGAGGGGAAATTCAAGCAGGGAGTGAAACATTTTGTAAATGGCCTTGCTCTATGATTCTCCGTAGCTTAGGGCCTCTTTACATGAAAGCCGAGTTGAGTTTCATCCCGGGATGAAAAAAATTTCATTTTACATGAGCGTGTTCATCCCGGGATGCTGGGACGTAAGTCGTCCCGCCCGAGTTGAATTCATCTCGCCCGTGCTTACATTACTTTATATTTCATCCCGGAAAGACTGTTTACATGATGTTTCTCGTCACGTTTCATCCCGGGATGACATTTCAACTCGGTGTTTCATCCCGGGATGAAATCGTCCCGGGATGAGTTCATCCCGGGACGAAATCATGTATCATCATGTAAACAGCGACAAGAAAATGACTAGACACCGAGATGAATTCATCCCGGGACGGAAACTCTCATGTAAAGAGGCCCTTAGTGATACAGTGCCCACCTGGTGTTTGGGAGGTCATGGGCTCAAATCCCGCTGGGACTTAGATTTTTTTCCTTGCTCGCTCCACCAGGGTGCAAAAAAGTGCATGTCCGATAGCCTGGGACTGGTGGATTTTGCGACTGGGCTAGTGGATTTGGAGACATTTTTTAAGGAAATAAATCATGGTTATAAGGATTTTTTTCAGCCTACAGGGCTTAGACTAACTTTTTAACTCACTGGTTTACTGGCTAGTGACATGTCAGATTTTACTAGCCAAAAGTATTTTTTCACTAGTCAGGTATATTGATTTCTATCAAGAACAGTTGACCTTTCAGAGTTTTTCACTAGCCGAAGTGGCTAGTAGGAATGCTAAACCTGGTAGCCAAAACCTAAATTTTAGTAGCCTTTGGCTAGTTGGCTATCGTTAGTCTCCAGCCCTGAGCCTAGTTAAAATGACTTTCAGGCTAGTACATCTTGGCTACAGCTGGCCTGAGGGCAAGCTGAAAATTGAATTTGTTTGCACCCTGCTCACACTTGTGACATAACAAACATTTAGTATATACCTTTCTCATTTCGCACTTGTTTTAACCATGCCTAGCATGCCTTATTTTTCTAATGGTAGACACAGTACTAATGAAGGTTTGTACTTCAGTTTAACAGGTGTGAATCACTACTTTGGTTCTGGGCCACCTGGGAAGCTGCTCAGTTCTGCATTCTATCTCGACTGCGCACACCACTTGGTAGAGCTCAGGAAACATTCCAGGCAATAGAAGGTAGAAATTCCTGTCTTTGTACAATGCTTGCTCAAGGCTACAATGCTTGATAATTAAAGCAAAATAATTGTGTTCTGCTGCTGGCATTTTCAGCGTTTTTTTTCTTCAGTTCTTTTAGCCTTGATTAGCGTGCAGAATAATTAGACAAGTACACTATCAAGGCTGAGCTGGTTCTCTCCAGCTTTTTACATAAAAGGAACCTTGATTCTTTTTTCGTTACCTCCACTAGCCACAAGTGTTCCTTGACCATCCCTTCTTCCTCACACCTTAAGAGTAACATTTATTGTCATTTTCCCCATTACACTCTGACAATTTTCATATATTGTCTATATAATTGTGTCTAGCCGAGCCTCAACTTAAAAAAGGTCTATTATATGACTGCAAATTTAAGTTTTGAGAATTCCTGTCAAGTAATATGATCATCAGGAAAGATGTTGTATTACTTGTCATACTTTGTATTACTGAGTACAGTGGAAAATGACAGACCTAAAATCATTTTTAAAAATCATCATCATCATCATTTTATTTGCCACTTAAGAATTATAATAATACAAAATAACTCAAGTAGATAGGGCGAGGAGACCTCCAAGAAACCACAAGGCTTATGGGGGAGGCCACCTCGGGTTAGCAATAAGTTAGTAATTTCGCTGTGAATGTGCAGCTAGGCCAATTTCAGACTCAAAATCATCAAAAAAAGAGATTACTTTAAAATTGATTTTCTTTTCAGGTGCTTTGCAGAAGTTTGTGATGGAGGCAAATGGTGAAGAAGAAAGCAAACCAAAGCATGAAGAGCCAGGACCCAAGGAGGAGGAAGGAGAGGAAACAGGTAGAACAGTTAGTTCATCTTATAGCTATTTTTACAACTTATTTGAGTACTTTGGTTTTGATTTTATGACACTCAACTGAAAATAGCTCTAATACTTTGAAACTGCTGACTACGTGAAACAGCTTTTAACCATAGCATTTGGAGCCATGCATTATTAGATACTACTATCTAATCATCATAAAATACTGTGTGTATCTCTGTTCATTTAATAGCTTCTGGATCCAAGCCTTTTGTGAACCACCTCCAGTCTGTTCTACTGTTACAGTTTATAGAGAACCTGGAAAAACTGATGTACAATGGTTATGAAGGATGTGTTGTGGGTCTACCCTCACCACCCAAGGTGCAGTTTAACTTATTAAGTTAGCTTGAAGTGTACTATAATTGTTTGGTGCATTTGTTTTAAATATTGTTATGATCATATTTCTCCAAAAAAAAATAGAGTATCCTCACATGATTCAAAATTCTGTGGCTGGGTTTTATGTGTGAAACTGGCCCCTAACCCAAACTGATTTTTGTTTCCCTTCAGAGTTTGAGTTTATGGGGTTCTACTGTATTTACCGTGCCCTCAATTAGCACAGTAGTACTAAATATGTTGACATTTGAATAGTTATTTTTTTTATTTATCTGTTTGTTTGTTCTTGGTATCACATTGTTATTCTGTCTGTACAATATTTCAGTCTGTACGAGTATTTTTCCGCACAAATCGAAGCACATGTATTGAGTGGCTTACCCGAGTACGTAAACCAGTGATGAGTGTTGGTTTAGTGTGTGGCTGTCCTGCAGCAACTGTTTGGCATGGATTTCAAATGCTGCAGGAATTGAAAACTGCAGGAAACACCCAGGTAAATCATTTTTGTCTAACATATTAACAATTAAACTCATTGCCAATAGACAAGCTTGGGAAATGGTGCCTTAGGTATGGTGGAGCCACACATGCTTCTAGCGAATGTGAAACTATCCATGGCAATGCTGAGAGCGGCAACCACCAGGCACCTTCACACTGATAGAATCAGTGGAATACTTACCAACCAAATACTTACCAAATCCAATGCTTACCCTATGAAAGTGGGAACAGAAAAGCATGGTTTAAATCAAGCAGGAAGCCACACAAATAACTGTACATCTGCACACGACTGGAATGGCAAGCATGATGCCCCCACAGACCCAATTCACATGACTGCTGCAATGTACTGTTCATCAGCATTGGTTTGAGTCTAACTTAGCCTAAATTCCAAATTTTAACATTATTGCAGGCAGGTGATAAGAATTGAAAAAATCATCTGCTGGGCTTGGTTGTTCAATGGGTGGATAATGCTCTCCACCAAATAATGGATAAGTGTTTACAAAACCAACCACACTATCAACTAGATAGTGATTTATCCAGTAGATAGTGTAATAATTTATTGACCCTAGTGACCAATGCCTTCCAGGCCTATTGTCTGTAAGGTTAAATAGTTCTTGAATTAAACAAGTATTAGAGTTTGTTTGTTGTTGTCCATTATCTTTTTAAATTGTGCTAAGTGAGACTAAGGCAAATAAGAAATGTAACCAATGCTGCTCAGCAGTCTTGCCAATACATAGAGGGTTCCAGGGGCAGTGCCATGTTCTTTTGTGTTGCACCCTTCTCCTCTGCAGAGGCCTCTAATTTTTCCTACGGCCTGGGAAATGAGAGAGGTGAAAAGTAAGCGCATGGAGCCTAGCGAGAATGGAACACTGGAACACTGGGAAGGGGTACTCGCCCTGTTTTTCATTTTTTTAGCCTTTCCCCTTGAAGGAGCCTCTGGGGAGGAGAGAGGTTTTTGCACTGTTTTGCATGCTTGCATGTTCGGTTTTGCTGGAGTTATCTGACCCTTAATGATTGATTTAAATAATTATTATCTCATTACAGGGTGAAGAGTTTGACAGTGCTGTACTACTAACAGCTCAAGCCTTGTGTGAACTGAAGAGTGCTCATGCTATTTCTGGCTTAATGGTCTGGTGTGAACAGGTCTCTGGTCAGAAATTTTCCTGGATGAATGGAATAGTGATGAAAGCAAAGGGATGGTAAGTTTAAGTTTGATCAGTGTTAGGTTTTAGGGGAGAAACGTCCAGGGACCCCTTGTCCTGCACAAATTTAAGCATCAGGACTCTTGGTGCCATTTTCATGAGATGGCTTTTGAGACGCCTGATTCGTGTGTGCATGTAAGAGATGGACCTGAGGGAAAAAATGGCCAATTTTGTTTTTCTCCATGTCAAATCCTCGATATTTTTGATAGCATAGCAATTTTGTTAAAGCTTAGTGTCATGGAGCATAATAATAAGCATAAAATGTTCAACCCAATTTCCTTTAAGGTACGAGTCCTCAGCAACAGAGAACAAGTCAGCTGTTGAGGAGATGTCAACAAAGGTAACAGAGAAAAACCAAGAGGAAAGAAAGACAAATGATGTAGCTCCACCATGCACTGCTGTAACAACATTCCTTGTCAATGAGGTACAATTTAAACAGAATTTGATTCTTTTGTCTTTGAGCCATGGCAGATAGGATGAAGATAACTTGCAGTGCTGTTCCGTATACGTTCCAGGTTCGAAGGTCTAGCAAAAAGGTTCAGTCTTGAGAACATACAACATTTTACTCCAAATATGAGGGGGACCCAAGGGGATTGCTAATTTACAACAAAGCTTTCTACAGAACAACTCGAAATCAGCTTTCCTCTTGGACAAGTGCTCTGACTCAATTTTGCTTCCCTGGACATTTGCATGTTTGTCTTAGTTCACTTTATTAAGTTGGCAGACAACTTGCCCATATAAAATAAAAAGTTAGTATTTGCAAAAGCTACTTGCCCTGGATAACCAGACGGCACTTTTTTGAGCCCCAAAAATTAGGGGGTTTAAGAAGGACGGAACTTTTAAACGATGGATCTACAAGAATTCTTAGTTTAAAGAGAGAAAAATATTTTTCCCACAGGTTGCAGACTGTTACATGAAATTGTCATCTTGGAATGAGGTAGCAGAGTGGCAGAAACACGTCAGTAACCTCAGAAAACAGTGCTCTGACTCAGATGTACAGCATTCACTAATGGCAAATGTTGACATGAATTATGTCAAGTAAGCTTTGCTTCCATAATCTTCATTTTGTGGGGTTTCTTGTTTGATAACTAGTCAAGATAGAATACTGTACTGGCAATCAACATTGTTTTGAGAGAGAGCTACCTTCTCTAGCACCTTCTCCTTTTCTAGATACAGATTTATTTCTCAATTCCTTGGAGGTCAAAAAGAAAAGGAAATGGCACCATTTTTGTTTAACCTTTACTTAGAAAAGTAAAAATATGTTAAAGAATCTGACACCCACTTTCAGCATTATGTGCATAGTGCCCTTCTATCAACATACATCTTTCGACTTGCTAAACAAACAAGAAGGATTGAAATCCACCAATCACTTGACCTTATGCATCGGTTTTGATTGGCTTATCTCAAACAGCAAGTCGAAACACGATGTAAAAAGATAGCTATGCATGTAACACTGAAAGTGGGTATTAAGGTCTTGGGAAACAGTGATGTGGTATATGAAAGTGAAAACAATGATTGACACTGACAGCATCATCAATGATTAATTTACTAGAGTGGCAAGTAGTTGGTGTAGCTATACTCAACACAAACCTTTCATCTTTATGTTAAAATTTTTGGTTTATTATTTTAACTGACTATCATTCAATAAGATGTAAATATTAGTTTTATTGGGAGGTGCAGTGGGCTCACTGTGTTGTGTTCTTGGGCAAGGCACATTACTTTCATATTGCCTCTCCACCCAGGTGTATAAATGTGTACATAACACTGGGGGGGGGTACCCTGCAATGGACTAGCATCCCATTCAGGGGGAGTAGAAATATTCCTAACCACTCAACCCTCCAAGTTAAGACCATTTTAGTCGCCATGGCGACCAAAATTTTGGAGCTGGCGACTAAATTGGAACCGAAGTCGCCAGACGGGCGACCAAAATTGAAAAGAAGGATTAATTGGTGATTTTTTTTTAAAAAATATTTTTTTTCAGGGGCCACAAATTTTGAACACACAGGGCAAAAAGGGCCAAAAAAAAAAAAAAAAAAGGGGGGGGCCACTTAATGCTACAGACCCCAGGATAAGCTCCAGCAGTATGGGCCAAATGGCTCGCCTTCATTAGTTTTACTGATGCAATATAATCTTATTTCTCAGAGCCTTGAGCAAGTTTGAGGAATGTGACTTCATATCAGTGCGGAACCACCTTCGCTTGATCCCAGGAGCGGCACTGAACTCACTGACGGAGAATCTGAACAAGTCTGCCTGGTCTGTAAAGCTGAATCATCCAGACACCACCTTCACTCCAGTTTGGGCCCCAGGCAAGATTGAACAGACAGCTGAGCTGTCCTTGATCCAGGCACAGACACTGTTCTTCACATCAGGAACTTTGAAAGCCAAGACAAAGGACAACAATACAAAAGATCAGAAGACCATGTAAGTTGGTTTATAGACATGTTCAAGTCCTTCTACAAAATACTAATACATGCTAGCCATGTGCTAGCATGTATTAGTATATACTAAAACAGTGGGTAGCATTGCGCACGCTGATTGGCTACTCAAAGTCTGAATATCCTTTGCTATTCACCTGGATATTTACCTTGCCGCTTCAGTAAATATCCACCATAGTCACCTCCACTTTGGTGAATAGTTGTTAACTACTCAGTTATGAGGTTTGATTTTAATTCTCCAGAGTCTTAACAGGCCTGTCGTTACGTTTTAAGCTGCCGTCACATTGAAGTTATCACGTAGTATTTCCCTCTGTGTAACATAACTCCAATTAACATCTTCACCATTATATTAAGTGAACTTAGCGAACAATAACACAAGAATTGAAGAACTAGCAGAAATGAAAATTTTGCAACTGATACCGATCTTGTGCTTGACGCCAGTTATTCAATTAGGTACCAATATTGTAAGCACCACATATTTCAATCTAAATGGGTAAAGTTGTTTTGGCGTTCATGAAAAAAATACCATTTAATGGCAGTTTCCTGTCTCCTTATTCTTTGGGATGTGACGTGGAGAACTGGGAGTTCTGTGGAATGTGTGATTGGATAACTCTTTATTTAGTGAGATAAAGATTTCCAAAAACCATTCACAGTTTAAATTGCCATCTATTCAACTTGTTTGTAGCTTGCAGTGATCTCAAGGTCACAAGTACCCAGGGTATATTATCACAAGTACTGGCTTAGTTCACATTTTCATTGATTATTTACTTTTCTACAAATAGAAATTTGTTTGTATTCATTTTAAAGAAAGAAGGTGATTACTAGTCGTAGAAAAAGAGAAAAAAAAAATTATAGGTCCCAGTTCTCGTTTATGAGAAAATGATGATTTATCTCTCTTGCGAGCCAGGTTGCATAGAAAAAGCTGCCATTTTCTTAAAATGTGTACGCGCTAATCTTACGAAATATTATGTGCAGTACGGGATGCACAATGCAATACTGAGGAATGAGCGTAACCCACTCTTACCTTATTTGCTTTACAGTCAAGCCATCAAAGAGTGCATCCACCATGCCACATCCTTGTCTGAAGGAGTGCTTAGAGTTGGAACACTTGGTTGGCCGTTGGAAGTGTCTGCTTCTCACATTACTCAGCTGCAATTTGCTTCTACTGTAGAGACCATTATGGAGACAGCCCTTCATCAGGTATTGTGGCAGTGATATAGGGTGGATGGGGACAGGAGGGCAGGAGGGCAGGAGCCCAGGAAAAAAGGGGCAGGATGCGGGAGGAGAGAGGGCGGAATTCTTTAGGTGGTGGTAACCAGAAAGGAGTAAAATTTTGCAACATTTCATCATATTTGGCGGTAGATATGGAACAAATAGGAGAGAACGGCAACGGAAAAGGGGCAGGAGGAGGGAGTAAAAGGTACGGAAGGCTGGAGGTTCAGACCCCCTGTCCCCCTCCACTATAGCTGCTATTATTTTCAGAGTATAGCAACTAAAATAAATTTCAAAGATAAATGTCAGCTTCGTCAAAAGGTGACAATGAGGGCTGGGTGACTAGGTTGTAGCTGCTGTGTTGTTGATGTCATGTCTGTCTCACGTCAGTCTTAAGTATGGTACCGGTACATGTCAGTCTGATATCATTGTCATGTCTGTCACCTGTCAATCTCCAGGTTGTCTCCTATTTGTCTTGTGTTTGTGTCATGTCCGTTAATTTTGACATTTCCATGTAAGACTTACCTCCATGTAGGATACCTAAAATGTGTGCAATTCTACAATTGGTTTGGGCTCCATCAAATCCTATACCAAGTGTAGAACATTTTAGGAGGAGCCACCCATGATGTGAGCACAGTTAGGGACACATCCCTATTACGGACAGTTGACTCAGTCCAAAAGAGACCAAAATTCATATAAACTCTACCTCTGTTATAATAATGGACGCCTCCATAATACGGACACACTTCCCTGCCCCTATGGTGTTTGTACTGTAAATCAAAGAAATTCTTTGACCCAGTAGGGTTTTAACCCATGACCTCTGTGATCTGGTCCGGGAGTTGTGGGTTTATATCCCACTGGGGTCAAAGGTTTTCTTTGTTCTTTGTTCAAACTGTTTCTTAGATGCCAAAAGCATGTGACATGCAACAAAATTGTACCATTAAAATCCACTGTAATAAGAAAAAGAGCTCCTAATAGGCCATTTCCGAGTTACCCTTTGCCTGTAATTCAAAATGAGTCTATGTGCGAAACCATTCATATGAAAATGAGTTTCACCTACAGATCCATTTTCATGCAAATAAAACTCATTTTCATTTGAATGGTTTCGCACGTTGACTCGTTTTGAAACAAAAGGAAAGGGTAACTCAGAAATGGCCTATTCATTATTCAACCTTTTTTTATTAGGAGGATGTATCTCCATCATTTCTTCAAGGAAATGGAACTTTCACTATCAACCACACCCAGCATGACTGTGCAGTCCTGATCAAGGCATTGAGGTTTTGTGGAAACCTCCATCATGTGGCCTCCTCAGTAGGAAAACATCAAGATCATTTTAAAAATGAATTGGTTTCATTGCAGTTGGCAGCAGCTCAACTTGCACGGAAGCATCACAACTTTAGTCTTGCACAAAGGCTTTTAGTGAAACAAATTTCCTTGCTTGGAAATCCCGTGAAGATTCCACAAGATTTAAACTGCAGTAAGAAACAATTTCTCGAACCATTAATGGAGAGTTTGAATGATGCTTCTTTTGCCACAGCAAAACCAGTAGATGTGATGGAAATACAGCGAGAATGTTCAAAGTTGGTTTTCGCTTTGGGACACAGTTCGGAAGCTGTGTATTTTCTTTCTGACAGCATTTCTCAGTATTCAAACTTGGGTGACATTGACTCGAACGTTGGAGGACTGAATGCGAGGTCACTACTCACTCTAGCCAAGTGGCTGCTGAATGACCGTAAACTGTTGACCGCAGTCACTAAGATAAACGGCAATGGTCTCGCTGTAGCAGCAAAAATCAGTTCCTTGTGTGAGCTAGAGGCAAATTATGTGAGTCTTGGTCATAGCACCCTTATCCCAACACAGGACGAATCACCAGAGAACTATTTAAATTCAACTTCTGTTCCAAGTGTGGCTTGCGGTGTGACTGATGCAGAGTCTGTTTGTGGACAGCTTCTTCACTTGGCTACCATGCAAGCACCGGATCTGGGCAAGGTCTGGTTCAATTTGGCTGGGTGGTGTTACCGATGGGGCAGAAAGACTGTTGAACAGGCCAGGTGTGTATGGCACAAAATGTGGTCAAACAGTGATCTGTTGTCCATAGAAATATTGGCTAGGTTAGGTTTGGTGGAAACACTTTGAGAAAGACACTTTTTCAGTGAGTGGCACAGGCTACTTGGAGAAGAGAAATCTGAGGTCTTGACCCTATGACTTTTACACACAGATAGACAAAATCATGTTTACATCCTTGTTGCCACCTATTTCAGATTCATGTGATGATTCATTTGGGAGGTTACAACTTACGGATCGGCGCCCATTGAAACGTGTCGCCCGGGAAAAGTGGGGTACCCTGTTTTTTGCGGGCACCAGCTTGGAAAGGGATAATTTTTTTTTTTTTTAAATTAGTGTTTTTTTTTTTTTTTTTTTTTAAATGATTATACATACTTCCATGCACTCAGTTGTATGCAAGAAATTGCACAGTTGTAACCTCCCAAGTGAATCATGTCATGGTCTGAAATGGGTGGCAATAATAATGTAATCAAAATGGTTTTTGGCTACACTACAACAATATACTTACTAATGCCTGGGTCGTTTTTTCCAGCTCAATGGGAAATGTTGATCTGTTACCACAAGAAAAGGAAACAGTCCTACAGAATCTGCCACAGGTACCGCAAGAGTTGTAGCGTTGTGTGCTTCCTTTATTTAATAACTATTCCATGTCTTTGTTGTACAATCAACACCAATGGGTGGCTTGTAATGGTTTAAACTTTCTGCATAAAGTGGAGTGGATTGTATAAATGAGATGTGTTCATTATACAGGGCTAGAATTTAATTTTCTCAATCAGTAGTTCAAACCCTTGGTTTACTCGCACATAAATTATTCTAAATCCAGTCAATCATTGCAGTCCTGTTCACTTATTTTAGTGAAAATTGATATGTGCTTGGACCTGGCTCATGCTCATGCATGTTTTAAATTAGGTTTAGTTTCACATTCAAATTTGGTCAGATAGTGTAACACATGGTAAATAAGGAGTTGTTATCAGTATGATGAGGTTCATTTTATATCTTCAGAAATAATCTACTCCAGAAGGTTTGTCTGTTATACTAGCATTTGCTAGCATTTGTTAGTTCACAGGTCATTTTGTTAGTCATGCCACAAATAACAATCCTTCATTAATCTCATTTTTGCATCCACCAGAGTGCTCGTCCTGCTGAGGTGGAGTCAGTCCTCTTAGTACTGGGTCAAGTTCATGTGACAGCATACTTCAATCAGGATGAAGATATTGGTGAAGAGGATCAGGTATTAATCCCATGTGTAGTGTGAAGATAGCAAAGGGGGTTCTGTCATCCCGTTTCACGCACAAATTTTAACCAAATTCACGTGTCACATATACTTGAAACAACAGAATTCATGAATCACGTGCCTTTTCTAGCTATTTTCATGCGTCACGGTGTAATTTTTGGCCTTTTCACGCGCTACCCTCTAGTGTGGCTCTGTTACAAATCCGGTTAACTTTGGTACAATTTTAGAATTAACACACAATGTTTGCACAGTCTTGAAAGAAATGTTGGCACTACAATGCATGTGTAGGTGGCATGGTGGCTTATGGTCAAAATGTTGCACTCAGGATCAAGGGGTCTGGGTTGAAGTGCTGACAAAGTCATCATATTGTGTTCTTGGGCAAGGTACTACTCTCATGGTACCATTTACACCCAGGGGTGTAAATGGGCACCCACAAACAGGGCAACCTAACAGTTGTAACAGAGTGCTAGGGAGTAACCTGCAATGGACTAGCATCCCAGCCATGGGAGAGTAGCAATACTGCAGGCCACTTAATGCTTCAGAGATCAGGATAAGCTTTGGCTCTTTAGGCCACTTTACGCTGAGCACAGAGGTTTACCACAGTAAGTGAAGAGTTAAAGTTGCCAGCCATGCAGGCGTCAAAGTAGAGTTTTACTGCATTCTTAAGTTACAGAGGATGTGACACTCGAAAGTAAGCTTCTAAACTTTACCAATGTCATCAACAATAATTAACATAGACGTTATTGACTTGTTTTTCTTTGCAGCTGTACGATGATGGAGTGGAAAACACCAAGAAACAGCTTATTACTGTCTGTCCTGGACTACAGGATGCCCAGCCTCAGCTGCTGGAGAATCTGTTGTCTGTGTGGAAAGGTGTAAGGGACAGACTCTTTAAACACTACCACTTTGCTGCAAAGGCATACTTCATGTATCTCAGGATGGGAAGTGTGGTAAGTAACAAACCTGTTATACTGGAAACAGTGTACATTTAGATGTAGCCGTGACCAATGAAGAAGTTTGACGTGATGCTCATGTAAATGTTCTCCTGGTCTGGTATGTGTCACGAGAAATTAGCATATAGCCAATGCGCATGCGCGCATGTAATTTTACGGACCTCGTGCTTTTGTGTGTGCCGTTGCTTGAGTTTCATGTTGTTGTAGTTTCGCTAAAGCAGAAACGAATTTGAAGATTAAAGTTGTGTTTATTACCTTGACAGTATGTAGAGAACATACCAGACCAAAGGACAACCCATCAAAGCCATCTTCAAATGAACAATGTGTTGTTCCAGAAAATATCTGGACATACCCCTCCCATGGAAGGTTTCTTGGTTTGAATTCCCCCCCCCCCCCCACCCGTCTGGAAATTCCAGTTAAGCCCCATAATTTCCTTAAAAAATTTTGACTTTTAAGACCCCCACCCTCTCAAAATTTCCAATGACCTTTCATAGGGTACAGGTATGGATATTTTCTGAAACTGCACAATACTTAACAAATTAGTAACAGGAAGTCGTTAAGTAGTGAAGATGTCCACAGTGATGAGGATGGACTTGGTTTGTAAGCTATTCCAAATTTAAAAAAAAGCAAGGACTTCTATGCTATATATAATATTTAGTCATTTTTAGTTTGTCTATTTTAATTCTATAATTGAAGGAGAGTCTGTACAAAATTTCATTTTTCAAGAGTTGACACCCATTGTTGGATATTCTTGAAATAATATTAAAGCAATAAATTCTTGTTCCTGTAGGATTGTGATAGTTCTGGTGCTCTAAAAAATGAAAATGAAAACAAACATGCATCTAAGAACAGTGATGATGATAGCAATGTTACAGCTACCTTGAGATTGCTGCGACTTCTAGTCAAACATGCTGGTGAACTGCGGAGTGAACTGGAAGAGGGACTTGTGAAAACCCCCACAAGACCTTGGAAAGGTAAGTACTGCTTAATATATAAATTATTAATAATGTGACTTTTTAATCTTCCAAAAACTAAGGAGGATACCCTATTCGCACAGTAAATAATATGCGGAGTGAAAGGGAACCTAATCAAAACTCAACTAACGATTGCGTTTTTCGCTGCCGTTAATCATGATTATGGCGACAACCAACGAACCATGAAAAACGGAAACAAACAAAATGGTTCGAAATCTACCAATCACAACTGACAGACGTGACCTTTTGACCCGGTTGAAGTGAACTTCTGTTTCCCGAGAGGTCCGCTAAGATGATTGACGGCAGGAAAAGTGGAAACCGTTGATTGAGGTTGAATTTCAGAGTTCGCATTTCAATGAAAACCGCAATAAAATTGCACTGAGCTTTTGTCACTAGTGGGCACTTCAAATTGTGCTTCGACCTAAATATCTGATTATGTTGACACAAGCCGTGACTTCTTTTTGCGATTGAGTTGTGTGTCCAAGATTGCTATGTATTAATAGAGGAAAATTACATTTAGCAATAACTGTTTTCATGTGTTACCTTTTTCTGTATTTACAAATTTTGGACGTTATTTTTTTCCTGAGGGGGGAGGGGGGGGGTTTGAAAGCACAGCTGTTAAAATAAAAAAAATTAATGGTAGTTAATTAACGACTAATGAAGCCTTAATTAATGATTAATTAAGCACTTGCCTGTCAATCCAGCAAATCAATCCAGCTAATCGACTGAACTACTGCCTGTTACAATGTAAATCCATATTATTAAAAAAAAGACACAATTTTGTTTTGTCCTGACAGACATAACTCCTCAGCTGTTCTCACGACTGAACCACCCAGAGAGTTATGTACGGCAGAGTGTTTCTGAGTTGTTGTGCCGTGTGGGTCAAGATGCACCACACCTAATAGTCTACCCTGCAGTGGTTGGTTGTTCAACATCTCTTCCTAAGTACTTGCTGAACAAAGGCAAAGAAGGAGAGGGTAAGAATTTTACATTATTCAGTAGTGAGAGGCCTCATAGTCAGTGTGCTGGAGTCCATTCTCATCCTCACAGCCCTTTTTGCTTCTCTTAGCCGGTGCGGCCTTGGCATGAGAAACAAAGGGCTCTGGGGACATAGGAGTTTGGAATTAATTTGAACTTTTTTTTATTGGCTGTTTGAAACAAAGAAATTTTGAATGGAAGTCAAAAATGCCATGACTCTCTTGTACATTCTATAGAAACATCATGACTGCAAATATGAAGACTGGAAGTCCTAGAATCTAGGATTGGAAATCCTGTGTCTCCAGAGCCCTTCGTTTCTTGTGCCAAGGCCCTGCCGGCTAAGGGAGGCGAAAGGGTTATGGGGATGAAAATGGGGGGCCCCATAACAAGGAGGTGGGTTTGAGCCCTTGGCAGGGTTATTGTGTTGTGTTCTGGGCAAGGAACTTTACTCTCACACCCAAGTGTATAATGGGTGCTGGCAAAATAAACACTTGGTGGTAACTCTGCAACAGATTGGCAACTCATCCAGGGGGGAGTAGAAATACCCCTAGTATGCTCCTGCTACAAAAACCAGAGTTAAGTGCTGGCTGTATGGACTGCTTGGCTCGAACACAGACTTTTCTGCAAGGCATAAGCAGGATTTAGTTTCAAACATGAATTTCTTATTGTAAGTGTTATTTTTTAGGTCTTCTTCCACTTCTTGTATCAACCTCAAATGACTCAGCAGAAAACAGTCAAAATCAAGGCAGCCAAACCAGTGAAGTCCAAGGCAGCAAAACTGAGAGTGACGCCTTGACCAGCTGCTACCAGACTATTGTTGAATCCATCAGAACACACAATCCACAGCTAGTGTCTGACCTGCAGGGATTTATCATGGAGTTGCGCAGAATCACGCTGCTGTGGGAGGAGTTGTGGCATGGTTCGCTCATGCAGACTCACCACGACGTAACGCGACGGCAGCAACAGCTTGAAGATGAGATCAAGAGAGTCAATGGTAACCAGAATCTGACCAATCAGCAGAAGGCTACACTGATCAGAGAGAAACATATTGCCATCATGAAACCTGTGAGTGTTGGTTGATTTAAGGATTTCATGTACAACATTTCCTTCAAATTACAGAGAACCCTAAAAAAAAGAAGTATTAAATCAAAATAAACAAGGATGGTCACCACTTAGAAAGATTATGATGGATTGTAAAGAACAAGCTTGAAAAAATGATATATACAAGGCTAAAAAGGATTAAAACAATAGTAAAATGAACCAAACGTTTCCGACATATTTGTCATCATCAGACCTTGATTTTTTTTTTTTTTTTTGCAACACAACTTTATTGACAGCAAAAGTCCATTTACAACACAATAGTATGCCTAAAAATAAAACTAAATCTAAATTATGAATTAAATTAAACAATTAATCGTATCTATAACAAAATTCTCGTTTTTGATTGGTTTTGCGGGGGTTTTTTTTTTTTTATTCGGTGCGGGTCGTGGGTTTCCATTTTGTTTTTTTTTTAACTTTTTTTTTTTTTTTTTTTTTCTTTTTTCTTTCTTTTTTTTTTTTTTTTTTTTTCTCTTTTTTTTTTTTTTTTTTTTTTCATTTTTTTTTTTTTTTTTTTTTTTTTTTTTTTTTAGATATTTTCCCCCCCCCCCCCCGCCCCTTTTTTTTCCCCCTTCTTTCCCCCTCAATTATAGCACTTACGACAACTAACTTAATTTAACACAATACTGAAAAAAAGACCAGATATACAGACCCTGATGATGACCAACATGTCGAAAAATGTTTGGTTCATTTTAATTGTTGTAATCCTTTTTAGCCTTGTATCGGTATATAGCATTTTCCCCTTTTAGCAAATATTATGTCAAGCTTGAAAAAATTGGCAATTTTTTTTAAATAACGTTGTTCATGCTGTGGCTTTTTTAAGGCACCATATCACACCAGTTTGAGTCTTTCTATGGTGCACAAAACTAATATTCAGAAGGGGAAAAATCTAAAAACAATAATTATTATTGTGATAGCTACCTTGGAAAACCAAGGGGAGCAGGGATGGCAAGGATTTGAAGAGCAGGGATGGCGCAGTGGTGAAAGCACTTGCCTCCCACCAATGTGGCCCGGGTTCGATTCCCAGACCCAGCTTCATAGGTGGGTTGATTTTGTTGTTGTTTCGTGTCCTTGCTCTGAGCGGTATTTCTCCGGGTTCTCAGGTTTCCCTCCCTCCACTAAAACCAACACTTCTAAATTCAAATTCAATCGGGAACTGGAGGGCCACAGGTTTGTTAGTTGCAAGACTACTAAGTGCAACCCTCGTAAAATTAATATATGTCAATATATGTACATGTATTTATTCAACTACCAAAATGTGATAATAAACCACAAAGCGACTTGAAGGTCTGGAGAAGGATCGGCAAGAGCTTTTAAAAAGATCAGATTTAAAATTCTTTCTTTCCAGGTTGTATTTGCAATTGAACAGTTGAACAAAATAACATGCCAGGAAACTGCCACACCCCATGAACAGTGGTTCCAGATGACCTACAATGGTGCTATTCAAGGAGCGCTTGAAGCTCTACAGAACCCTCCTGATCCTGCTGACCACAGATCCAGCTGGGAGCATTTTAAACAGGTAACAAGATGTTGTAACAAGATGTTGACTAGCCAAAGTGGCTAGTACCAATGCTAAACCTGGTAGCCAAAACCTAAAATTTTAGTAGTCTTTGGCTAGTTGGTTACCGTTAGTCTTGAGCCCTGCCGTCAACAAATGTGTCTCAAAAAAAGTCTTCTCAAATTTCATGGGTCTTGTTGTCTTAGATTTTTTGCAACCCCTCCTAAGAGTGTTAATTTCTTTTGCTGCTAAATTCTCATGCTCACAGACAAAATCTTAGTCTCTGCAAAGTTTAGAATTTTACCATTCATCTCCCATTCCAAAGGTGACATCAGTTTTATGTCAACTAACTCCTTGTATCTTTCTTTACGCACAGCTGCTACAAGCACTTCAGGCCAGATCTCAAAAGCGTTCAGCTTACACCCTACACATGGATGAGATCAGTCCTTCACTGGCCAGTTTGAAAGGTTCTGCAGTATATATGCCTGGCCAGACACATTTCAGTGGAAAGGTAAATTTTCCCTGCGCATTTTGTTACGTGGCCATAATTTTTGTAATGGTGGTCCTTTTAAATAATTGCAAACTAGACTTTACTGCAGATCAATTACTTTTTGGCATTTATCCTTACATACGAGTTTTGACTTGACTTACTAAGAATAAAACTTTGAAAATTATTGGTTATTAATATTTGGCTGTTTTGGTGGTTCTGCGAGATTGACTGTAAATAGAAACTTACCAGTATCTGTTTGCTGATTCATAATCTAATTGTATATTCTTCTTTGTTCAGATTGTCACCATTGATTCAGTAATCAGAGAGGTTAACATTCTGCCAACCAAAACCAAACCAAAGAAGCTGGTGTTTGTTGGATCTGATGGACAGAGGTAAAGAAAAAGAACCTTTCTTTTTATTCTCTATGCATCGTTTGCATGGTGCTGTCATGATAATATAACATATTTAACATAAGTTAGCGAATCCAGGTAAACTTGTCGACTGGCATACTACTGTGGGTGCTGGCCAAGACAGTACAACCGCTTGGTCAACATACTACCAAACGGCAGCTTTACCGATTCGCAGATTGTTTTTTTTTATGCAAATCTGTTGTTTTAATCAGTATCAATGTTGTGTCAGTTGAATAGGATTGATCACATTTACTCCACAAATTCAAAGAAATAATGATCAAATCAAGGTCTATTACAAGAAGGAAATAATAATTAACCCTTCCATAGACAGTGTTGAATTTAAGAGTAGAAGCAGGCGTATACACAAATTGTTTTTAGTCAACCATTACAAAAAGTGTTGCACTTCCCTGATATGAATGGTCACATTCTGTGCAAGTGTTGTATTGAACACCATTTCTCTTTGTTTTCTTTCTTTTTTCAGGTACACATACCTATTTAAGGGACTTGAAGATCTTCATCTCGATGAAAGAATCATGCAGTTCCTCTCCATCTGTAACAACATGTTTGCCAGAGTTGACAGGTAAATTTAGCCAGCCCTGTAATTATAGATTTTCATAATTTATTGCAACGAACTGTGCATGTACTTTACTGACATGTGACTGTTTTCAGACAACCCCCATTTGTAAGCGTGAACAAAAAATGATTTTTTTTTTTTGTTAGTTAAAATCAAAGCAATAAACAACACTAAACATGTACTAGTGTCAACTAAATACAAGAACGCCTTTGGAAGGTCTCAGTTAACAAAGTCAATCGCATCTTTATGCCTGCATTTACATGCTGACACCTTCAACTTCCTAAACTTCTTTACATTTTGCGAAATATTACCTAGTTGAGTAACTTTGTGGAAAGGTTGTTAGTTTCTCCCTGCAGGCTTGCATGAAGAACTTGACAGAATAAAAAAGACTTCTTTGCTGTGTACTCTGTCAGTAATTTCTTGATGTATTTTTTGCTACTCTGCAGCCACAATTCTCCTTTGTTTTGTGCTCGCCACTACTCTGTCACCCCTCTTGGTCCACGGTCAGGTCTTATCCAATGGGTGGATGGCGCTGTTCCTGTGTTTGCCTTGTTCAAACGTTGGCAGCAAAGAGAAGCCATGGCCATTTCACTAGTGAAGTCAGCACAGGTACATTAAATAATTACTTAATAGTTGGTGATTACATAAGCCTGTGTAACTGCGTCATCCATTCAATCACATGCTCATTCTTCAATGTCAAATTTCTTTTGTTTGTTTAATGCTCATTCCGATTATTTGGTTTTAATAAAATTATGTTATTATAAGACTGTATTTTTGCATAAACTCTTTTTGGTATAAAAATTGACTTTTTATTTCAGGGTGCAAATCAACCGCCCCCTCCACCAATGAAACCAAGTGAACTGTACTACAGCAAAATTACTCCTGCTCTCAAAGAGAAGGTAAGAATGCACAAACTACTGGTTTCTTAAGTACAAGTCTTCTATAAAATTGTTCTCTCCTTGGTTGGTTGGTTTTAATTTGGGTGTAGGGAGCGACCTTATTTGTGATAATAGTGATATTTTGTTAAAAAGGTAAGAACATTTTTTGAGACATTCATAATCTCTTGCTACTTGTAGTTTATTCGTTATCAGCGCTATTTAATTTATCTGCACTATCTTAAATTGGGTAAACATTTTCCTTGTAGTTGTCAGGTTGCAGTTGTCTTGAGTATTATTTGCTTGCAAGCTTTTGTGTGCTTAGACCCTTTGTTCCCTGTGAAACACAAGGATTAGTGTACCTCTCATATCTGCCTTAGCCTTGGCAGTTTTATTTAGTTCTTTTCCGGTCTAGACTGTCAACCTCCAGAACATTTTTCGGAAGGGTATTTTCTAGTTCTTCCCAGGTGTTCACCAGGGAATGTCTAGTGGTGTTATAAGAGGGTTCCACATTGTATTGGCCAATCCTTCCCCCACTTCCTCTTCAGAATTACTATAATAATCAGGATTACCTTTTTTTTTTCATTTTCAGGGTATCACAGACCTTTCCAACAGAAGAGATTGGCCTCTTAGTGTGATGAAACATGTTCTGGGGGAACTAATGAAAGAGACTCCTAGTGACCTGTTGGCAAAGTAAGTTATCGATCTGTCAAGTGCTGTCTCTTGTTATGACTAGTCATCAAACTCACTCCTCATGACAGTAGCACCACCACTTGGTTTACTTCAGTAAACTTCATTTTAGGGTATAGACTGACATTGTCTGTAAACCTCCGAGACCGTTAAAAATAAATTTACAAACAGGGACAGCATTAATCTGTCATGAACGTGGGACAAAGAAAAAAATCTGACAGGATTCGAATTCATCACCTCCCAGATATTACCACTCTAACCACTGAGCTGTGGAGAGACTGTTGGTGACCTAAGCCATTTACTAGGTTCATCTACAGCATTGTTATTAAATCCTGAATTGATATTAATTCTATACTAGTTTCACCCCTAACAAGTGACAACCAAAACAGCAACTGGTCACAATCCAGACTAGCAACAAAGGACAACTCTTTTCCCCAACTGGGCTCGAACAACAGCTGGCCGTAACAAATGGCCGACAGTGTCACGGACGACAAACTGGTAGGAAATGACTTTGTATATATAAAATCCGACTGTTGGCCGACAGACAGACCGACAAACGACCGACAGTCGACCGACAGTGGGTTTTTGAAAAGGTCCGGGAGCTGTTCTTCAAAATTACCCTTGACTGCTTGTAATTTTAAATTATAACGTCCGGGAGATACATTTGGCTGTAATGAACTATGTTTTTCATTAGAATAAAATTATTTTTAAATTTTTTGAGCGAATTTTGAAAAATTAGAATAACAGTTACCGTAGCGGTGACACAGTCCCTTTAACGGTAACAGTAACGGACTGACAATGAGTAACAGTAAGGGGTGATAGTTTGGAATTCTGACTAGGATTTCGGGATCCCATCGGAGGGTCTCTAAAAGTCATAGCTAATTTTAGAATCTTACAAATTACAACTAATAATGTCTTACATAGAATAAATGACAGTAATCGTTTACTACATATTAATTGTTGTGGTTGTGTTCAGAGAGCTGTGGTGTTCTAGCACCAGTGCAGCAGAGTGGTGGCAGATGACTCAGAGCTATGCTCGCTCCACTGCTGTCATGTCTATGATTGGTTACATCATTGGATTGGGAGACAGACATCTGGATAACATGCTGGTGGATTTCACAACAGGGGAGGTAAGAAACCAACAAAATATAAAAACTTCTCAAAAACGTTTGTTGTCTGTTTTTCCTAATTTTACAAGAAGTAACCATTGATAATATTATAATGATTCATAAGGTAAGAAACAAACCTTGGATGCACATAATATTATATGCAAACTGTGTGAAAGCAACCACTTCACAAGTAAATTAAGTGATTAAACTTTGTCACATACCGTAAAATTCCGGTTATAAGACCCCCCCCCCCCCCCCGGTTATAGGCCCAGCTACCTGGAAACAGAAAATACATCCGATTATAACGCCCCCCCCCCCCTCTGGATATAAGCCCCCCTCTACCGGATGACAGTACTGAACAGGGCTAAATGTTGCTTTATTTCATTTGTAACTCAAAACGTATCTCGATCAACACTCCCGTGGATCGTTTCAAAATGTTTTTTTTTTTCTGTTTATAAGCCCACACAAAACCCCTAACGAAATTGTATAAGCCCAGGGATTATAACCAGAATTTTACGGTAACTATGTTATGATTTGGGTGGTTTTTGCCTGAGTGTCAAAAGTAATTCTGATTTGCTTTGATTTTTTATTTAAAAATCTTGCGCCACTTTCTTAACCAATCAGAAGTAATATACCTTAATCAATTGCAACACGCTCGCGCACATATTTCACGCTGGCTACACGTATTTGCTTTTAGTTTTGATTGTAAACTGGATTGTCTGTTTCCTTTGTGATTGGCCGGACTGAGTACTTCGGGGCTTTATAATTTGGTTTTGGTTTAACAACACTCAATTGAAAGTCGTCCTGTCCCACATACTTTGTGCCATGTATATCCCTTGCTTGATCGTAACTGTTAATGAATGCTCCTTTTTGCCAGGTTGTCCATATTGACTACAATGTGTGCTTTGAGAAGGGTAGAGGATTGAGAGTTCCTGAGAAGGTTCCATTCAGGATGACACCTAACCTGGAGACTGCCTTGGGAGTAACAGGAGTTGAGGTATAGAGGGTTTTCTTGGTGTCGAATATTGTTTTTTGTTTTTTTTTTTACCTTTCCATAATCTTTTTTTTTTTTTTTTTTTTTTTTTTTTTTTTTTTTTTTTTTTTTTTTTTTTTTAATAAAATTATTATGTTAAGTAGTTAACATTATCAGTTGAGTACAGCATAGGGAAAGCATTGTGACTAGGTTTTCGTCTTAAAAATGTGTTGTTTTCAGGGATTTTGTTGCCAAAGTCATTAAGCACAATGACTGGGCCTTTTGCAACAAACAGTCACATTATATTAAAAATCGACCATATTTGAGGGCAGGCTTTGCAAAAGTACATCCAAAACACATAAAAAAGTCAAGTTTAACTGGCTAAAGTCGCTTTGTTCCGGAGGCTTTCACATTTTTTGTTATCCAGCATTGCGGCTTTTGTACCGTGTGACCGTTTTTTGCAGAAGGCCCATTGATGCCATTTCAGCAGTGGTCACCACTAATATGATTTCTTAATAAAATGGGAAATTAATGATGTGGACTCTAACAATAATGGAGTTTTACAAAACTTTGCTCACGACCTAGACTTGCTCCAAGTCGACCTGTTGCAAGTCGACCTCGTATAAATGGATGAGAGCAAGTCGACCTCGTATAATACCAGAGAGAAAAAAAGGACTTTTAGAAAGTCTAGCTCACACCATACTCGACTAGTAGTGTTTGTTCATACACACAGGGTCTGATGGAAACATGAAACTGAAACTCTTCTACAGTAACAGTGATGTCGTTTTTCTAACAACTGCTGTTGCGTTTTCAGGGCGTTTTCCGTCTTTCATGTGAAGAAGTGCTGAAGATTCTAAAACAAGGTCGTGAGACACTGCTCACCCTCTTGGAAGCTTTTGTATACGATCCTCTGGTTGATTGGACCACAGCAAATGACACTGCTTTTGCCAGTGCATTCTATGGAGGGGGAGCTCCTGGTGTCACAGACAACAAAGTGAACAAGAAAGAGATGGAAAGGGATGTCACACAGAGCTTGTTTTCTTCACGTGTGGCAGAGATGAAGGTCACTTGGTCAAACAACAAGTAAGAACCACTTATGTGTGTTGTCATTGTGATTTTTCGAGACGTCTGGGCACCCACCAGATAATTTTGGCGTAATATTTGTTCGGAAGGTCTTAATCCAATCACATATTCTTTAGTGAAATTTCAACCTTGAACTTTGAGGTCACCTCAAGTGGCGAAACGTAATGTCAGTTCTTTTTGGAGAGGTAAAAATGTTGTTTTGAGTACAGGGAAACACCAGCTAACATTTTCGGAAAGGCAACAACAGCTTGCAAATTGGGGTAATAAGATTTCGTTCCCTAAAAGTTTCTGCCACATTAAAAATGGATAAAGCTGTGTTTACACAAATAACCCAGTAAAAGGGCCAAAACGATTTGGAAAAACAGAATAACGAATTCTAAGACTTTTTGCTTTAATTTCCTCGTTGGGTGCTTCCAAAAAGTACATGTGGTGGCTTAAAAAAGGAGAGGAGATTTTTTGTAGTCATCCACTGATCTCACAAAAATACCTGTTTCTTTCTTAGGGAAGAACTGCTATCTGGTATGACCAAGTTAGATGAGCAGTTGGACACATATCTTGCATCACTGAAGCAATTAAAATCTTTGGACTTGTCAACTGATGAACTTAAAGATCAGCAAGAAACCCTACAGGCAGCCATTAGCAACTCTCAACATCCTTTGCACACAGTGCAGGCCAAGTAAGTTACCTCTTCAAGCCGTTTCTTCAGCGACTTGCCTGCAATCTCGAAAAAAAAAAAACTGTTAAGACAAACGCATTTCACAGATTTTTCGCAAATGACTTGACTTGCAAGCTGGTTAAAAATATGTTATTCCCCTCTCCCCCTACTCAATGTTGTTTTATGGGGTTTGTTTTCATTACACAACATCACTGAAATGCGGAAGGGGGGCTGGAAAAAATGAGCTGTGGTACCAAAATTAGTTTAAATTAGGAAAGTGTCTCAACAGTTTCGTCCGAGAATTGTGGATGCAACACAGACGGACTTTTAGCTTTTGTTTCTTGCTGCTGAAGAAGCTTACTCGTATTAATCGGTGTTAATTTTTTCACTTCTTGTCACTCAAAGATTTGATGAAAAGAAGAAACTCCTGGCTGATCATGACGCAGTGTTACAAACTATCGCAGAAAAACTTGTCGAATGTCAGCAGTGGCAGGTTCAGCACAAGGTGAGAGAGTTTTCTTGTTATTAACTTCCCTGCACATATATGCTATCTTCATCTTCTTGGGATTGAAGCTGGGAAGAAACCTGCAATGGAGAATTTCAACCTCTTACATGTGTATTTGTTTAATTATTTTGCTTTAGGCTGCAATGGAGACTGTTCATGGCCCAAAGCTTGCATCTCTTGTTGGTGAACTACTTCAACCTCTTGACCTAGGTAAGGAAAAAGGATTCTTTTTGCCAGTTCAACTTTTTAAAGACGTCTTCGAAAAGTTGATTTTTTTCTTGTAGGGCCATGAGAGAAAATGTTGCGGTAAACCCTTTAAATCTAATTTTTGGTGTATTCTTTACAGGTCTTCCAAGCTTTGCTCCAGCCATCAGTTTCCTACAAGGTGCTGGGCAAGGACACATTGTAAACCAGGTAAAAATTGTCAATCAAAGAATTTGACGTATTGTTTTAGCTGTTGTTGTTGTTGACCAGTTAAATTGATTACTGCTAGTGGTAACCACAAGGTAAACACTAAATGGCCATGCGCGCCATAGAGGGAATCGAGCATTGGTGCAGCCGTCAATAGTTAATTGTTACCTTTTCTATCCGTTCTTCAACAATCTGACATCGTATAACAGCTTTTCTTGTAGCTCTAGTGGTTTTAGACTACGAGCAGTCCCTATTTTTTCGCAGAGTCCGTCGAGCTTGAAGCGAAAAAAATTATGCGCGGGGGGAGGAGGCGGGGCGAGGCGAGAAGCGAAAAACCCCGCCTCCTCCCCCGACGCGTAATTTTTTTTCGCTTCAAGCTCGACGAACTCTTCGAAAAATTTTGGAATTTTAATTTTATTAGAAATTCTAGGAATTTCACTCGACGGAATCTGCGAAAAAATAGGGACTGCTCGTAGTCTATAGTGGTTTCAGCAGTTATGAAAATATTGCAGAAAGCAGCTTGTCATAGTTTAGACATTACTAACATTGGTATTTTTTACTCTTGACTAGTGTGAACAGCTGGAAACAGAACTATCAGGCTTGCTTCATCAAAGACGTACCATGTTCCGCTCCTGTCTGGATTTGCTTCACACCTATGCCACTGTTACATCACTTGTAAGTTTTTAAAACGGAATCCACCAGGACTTCGAGTATTAATTGGACAAAACTATGTGCCAAAATTATTTACATCTTATTGCAAACTTCTGTGTTAGTGTTTCAAATATCTTATCGAAAGAAGTCATTTCTAACAATGTCAAACATCAAAAACAAATTTAAAAGTTCCACTGAACTCCACCGATCAGAACGGCTTAAAAAGACGGTTTTATAAAATAGCTACAAATAATATTTTGCCTATAGTTTACATGGTTCTTGTGAACTTTGAAATTCATTTTATCTGGCTCTCTAATAAACAATTGTTGTTGGTGTTATCACGGATAATTACTTACATAGTGCATAGTGGTGGTACTCGATTTTTGTCCAACTTAAATTAATATTAGCCGATTTCAAGACGGATTCCGTCATAATCACTTTTCTTGATATCAGGAGTGCGTTGGCCTAATATTCAGTGCGTTTGACCCTGACCTGGGTTCTTGTGTTTTGTTACAAGTGTCGTATTCTATTTTGTATGTTACATTTTAAGTATTTCACAGTTTTTGCTGCTATCACATTTCCCCCAAGCTTTCTTCCTGCGAGTCATGCAGAGTGATTGTTGTCTCTTGTAGTTTCCATCAGATTATGTGCAGCAGAACAGAAGTTTTGAATGGCAGGGTTGGCTTCAATCCCTCGTGGAAGATTCCTCAACAAAGAAGTATGTTTTGTCATTTGTTAATAGATTTCTTTCTTGTTTCCCTTTAGTGCTTAAACTTTAGCTTGTAACGTGCAAGTTAAACTTAGGATTTTATGTAGTCATACCTTTGGCTCAGCCAAAGGTATGAAGGTATGACTGAAAGGTATAACTGTAACCATGAACGTCTGTGAATGTTTTACCTGTTGAATGCATTTTTTGAAGTACATTTTGTGTCATTTCCTTTCAAGCTTGGTGCAAACCCCCCCCCCCCCGGGGGGGGGGACAATATGTTTAGCTGTGAAGGTCTCATTTAGGGTTGCAAACTAAGAAATATACGAGTATAAATTCTATTTTTAATATTTTGGACATCTTTCTTAACTCGGTCGACACTGTGATTTTAGCCCAGATTTCTCGAATAAATTTGTGTTTTCCTTAGAGGTTCGAGAAATCAGGGTTGCACTGTACCCAGACACTTAGATAAACGGCATGCAGTGCATGCAGAAGCGACGTTCACAGGGCAACATTTGAGGGGTGATAAGACTGTTATCCAATTGCAGTTACTTTTTACCTAAGAAGAATGTGACAAAGAGAAGTTAGGAAAAGAACAATAAATACAGAATAACAGTAGTATAAATTCACAGGCCAGGATGCAAGTTAATAATCATTTCCGTAGATTGCCAATTGAACAAAGTAGATTGCGATTGTAGTGTGACTCCGAAGACGGGAGCAGAGCGCAGAAAGGTCAGCCGCCCACCCGAGAGATCTCACGACCCTCTTAGTCTCTACATTGTAGTGTTCCCGAGTGGTGTTCTACGCGGCGACTCAAGAACTGACCGACGAACAGAAAAAAGATGGGCGGACAGCGACCTGACGTCATCGCTTAATTAAGTTATTTATTTTTGTGATTTTCCTTGCAGGTGTCAAGAAGTGATAGAGGAAAGTACAAAGCTTCACAACAAACCAGTGGCTGACAGTCCTCTGACTCTAGCAGAAGTGACAGGGTTTATGGCCATGGAGGTCAAATTACAGAGCAGTTTAACAGAACAGAATGCCAAGTTTATTAAGGTATGGCCTTTGTTCTTTAAGCAAAAGGTATGGTCTTGTTTGGTTTGTGATCATAAACATCACACAGGGCACTCGAGTCTTCCATTAAAGAGACTGTGTCGCGGATTTTTGTCAAATTATTTGAAACAGATTGCAACAATTAGATTTTTGAAATATTGTTGGGCTTAACAGTTTTCCAACTTAGTCTTGTTTGCTTGTATCTTTAAATAAATTTATCACGTCTGGGAGACACATTATTTTGGTTGCAATGAAGCTATGGTTTTGTCACTTAGATCCACAGAGCAGAGGTAATTTCTTTGCAAACATTAAGTTTCATAGCGAGTATTTGGCAAAACTTGATAAAATAAACCCAACTCAGCCGTGACACAGTCCCTTTTAGTGTTGTTCAATTTATTCTAAACTGTATTAAAATGTCACTATATTTTGTATAGTTTTCCGAGCGTCGAAAGCAAGAGAGTGTTGAGACAGCATTCCTTAGCAAGGCTGTGGGTGAAGCATATGCAGCACTAAAGAAATACATTGCAGGTAAAATGACCTTACATGAAAATTGGGATCAATAGGGCATACAGTGTGACTGACTCATTTGGAGGTGCAGTGACTTAGTGGCTTAGTAATTGTGTCAAACAGTCAGACAGTGTCTTGGAGCTACACTGTAGTCACCCATTTCCAGTTGCTGTGTTAGCTCACTGTGGCTGTTTGTTCATACACAAGGAATCCCGTCGTTTCAACTGAATTCAGTTTTTTATACCATGCCAAGACAGCCAATCAGAAACGGAAAGCCGGATTCGACGGATTCAACCCAACCTCCCAAGTGCGCTGCGACTGACCGAGATTAGAGCGATCATGGATGGAAAAAGACACAACACCCGAACATGGAATCCCACGTCACGACCACACACCGCCTAAGGCCGGGAACGAGAAAAACAGTAGGATCAGACCCAAAGCGGCATAACTAGTATATATCTAATCTAATCTAAGTGTTCCTGTCTTCAAATGTTATGATATGGATTATGTATTTTCATGATGACAGTCGTTTCCTACTTTCTGTTTCAGGGAAACAGCCTACATCATTCCGTTGCCTTGCTAGTGTATTGATCACGGCATTGTGCTCCTTGAATAAGAGGTGTCTAGCAATGGAGAACACTGCGAAAGGTAGGTTTGTTAAAAAGAAAGTATATGGCAACTTTGAAGCTTAAAAGGAGTACCATCACCAGGTATTTGCGTAAAAAGTGTGGAAAATACTACCTTGTTTTATTGGAAAAAAGTAAAAGAAAATTCTTAAAAGAATACGATGTGGTTACCAAATTTGTGTAAAACTTCATTGGGATCAGATTGAAAATTTGAGGTTTCATGATTTATGTTGTAATCCTTTTCCACCATCGCCATCGTTTGCCATCTTCACTTCCCAACATGTTTCAGTATTGTTTTAGCACTATTGTACAAAATCAAAACAGGGTTTCTTTGATCTTGGTATGGTTTGGAGCCTCTCAGAATCATTGTATGATGCCTAATGGCAACGTACAAAAGCATGGATGAAAGCGGAACTGTTTTGCTATACAGTCTCTCCATGGGTTCGATTCCCGTTGAGGACTCAGAATTTTTCTTTGTCCCATGCTCGTGTCATTGTTGAAAAATTCTTTTTCATTATTTATCACCGAGCTTAAAATTTACCATCTTTATTATTTACAACACACTTGATGATTTCGACATTGCTGATCCTTGCAGTATGCAGGACGCGTGTCATATATCAACCTAGTAAATGGCCCAGCTCACAACGAGTCTCTCGTATCTCAGTTGGTTAGAGCGCCCAACCGGTATCTGGGAGGCCATGGGTTCGATTCCCGTCGGGGACTCAGAATTTTTCTTTGTCCCATGCTCGTGTCATTGTTGAAAAATTCTTTTTCATTATTTATCACCGTGCTTAAAATTTACCATCTTTATTATTTATACAGTCTCTGTTTCTTTTGTTAATAGTTGCCAAGGACAGATTATCAGAGTTGACATCAAGGGAAGGAGACTGGTTTCTTGATGAACTCTGCTCCATGAGTGGTAATGTCAATCAACTACTGTTGCTGCTGAAAGATCATCCAATGGTAAGGAAAGAAATTTACAAAAAGACCTTTATTTGTAAGCCTTTACTTTTAGTGGTGCAAAATTTCAAAACTAGCAAACAATCACAAAATAAATTTGGCCAAATGTTGATAAACTGTGACTATGTACGCTCATCGTGACCTCGGTTAAAGATAAACGAAATAATTCTTGTCACAAGGTCTGAAAAATGTTTGGCAACGAAGCTTTCGACTGTCTCACACCGTCTTCATCAGCGATGGCCCTGTTTTTTTCTTAATAGTATGAAAATTTATTTCTCAACAGGAGGTCAGAGAAGACCAACAAGCCTTATTAGGTCAGGCTCAGAATTCCATGAAAGCTGTTTTAGCAGTACAGAAGGTGTTCATGGCTTTACAGGTACATGCAAATAACTGATGTTCTTAGTTTTTTAATGTGATGTAATCATACCACCACCACCATCATCATTATTGTCGTCGTTGTCATCATCATCATCGTCGTCATCATCATCATCATCATCATCATCATCATATTTGTTTCCTCTGTTTCAGTGGCATGCCTGTAAACTAGCTATCTCGTAGAGATATGAAGCTAAGTGCATGACCACTATAAACACATTTATTTTTATTTTTTTTTTATCATCATCACCATCACCCATCATTGTCATTGTTGTTGTTGCCACGGGATGCTGCCACCATCATAATTTTTCTTTGTGCTATTAGTTCTTCAAGGCTGTGCCATTCTTTTTCTGTTTGTCTCTGGCTATACCTCTCGCCCTGTTTCAACCAGTCCATCCTGACCACGTTTTGGTCATTCATGATGTTTCCACTATATGTTCTCTTTAGAAGGCGAGGCAGAGCGACAAAGTGCTACTATAGATTCTTTTGCGTTATGTATGGAACATGTGTAAGATCGAGTTACACCTCTTGAAATTGATTCTAAACTAGGTGACAACGGTTGTGATTTTGCATTTCAGGAACTCATGACGAACTTTAGGACAATCATTGTCCCAGAGGCAGTGAAGAGCATCTATGCTGAAGACCCAACTGTATTTGCTGTAGTCCAGCAAGTTCAAGCTGTGGCTTGTGCGCAGAAGATCAGTTTGAGAGAACTTGCTGAAAGCATCGAGGCTCGGCTCTTAGAAGGACATGTTACAGCACAGGTTTGTAAAAAACATTTGACCTAGCTAACAGAATGTTGCTTATTACAAAAAGAAAGACTGAACTCACTGAAGGTGTTGAAATTTAGACTTTTTGCCAGGATATTTTAAATAGATGTAAAAGTTGATCGAGGTTCACTTTCCCTTGTACAGTGTTGATATTACTTATGTTTTGTGGAGTTTGAAATTAGTTGTCAACTTGACGTCAAAACTGGAAACTACAAAAACAACATTCTTTATAAACAATATAAACAGAAAACCACACAACAAAGTTAAAAAACTGAAATCCAAATTCACGCTACTCCTGGAGTTAAATAAAACAGCCTTACCTATACTATTAGATTTTTTTTTTGAAAAGCCCTCTCTTCCTTCCTCGCCCTTTACACCAACCACACCACCGCTCAAAACAATGTTTGGCCTCTCCCGCTCTTTCTTGGTGTGAGCATTACTATAGCCCAGACGCACTACATACATTTTGTCCATCATAGGTGCATAGCCCAGAAGAAGTTGACGCAGCAATCCAGGAGATGCACACTCAGTTTGAGAAGCTTCTGCAAACCAACAAGATACATGGCTCTGATTCAGGTAAAACTACTGCGTTAATTATGAAACTAACCAGGAATAAATAAAATTAGAAATTCAAGGCTTGTAGATTTGTACCACTTCCATTTGCTAAAGCATTTAGTAGACTTTTTATTACTTTCTGATATTTTTATGTGGTGGATTTGGCAAAGCTGGCGAAAAAATAAGCCCAAAACCACATTTTGCAGTTGTCGATGACTGCTTTGACTAGTACACATGTAGCTGTTAAATATTTATCAAAAACTTAAATGCAATTGATCGACAATTATTAGACATTAAATTACACAACCCGGCCCTGGATGAAAAAAGGCACTATAAGAGTGACCAAAAACACAATGCAGTCACCTAAGCCAGAGCTCTCGATGTGGAGTCCAATATACTAATCATTAATCCAGTACACGTTCATTTAACTGTAATGTTACCTTATTACTTGTCATTAGGTGAGGACAGCAGCAGTTCCATGACATCTGGTCAGATGCTGCTGGCAGGATTCAATGGTCTCTTCACCAAAGTGGCCAGTGAGCTAACAGACATGTTTACAGCCTTTGAACGAGTTCACTTTGACAAACACGATTTGAAGTTTGACATTGTACGAGATGCACAGGAACTTCAGGTACAGATAACTTTGCATTTGTCTCTGATACTTAACCTGATTTACGTTTTCCAAATATGTCAGGGTCCCAAAGCAGGGTTGCCACGGCCAGGGAAAAGTAAGGGAAAAACAAAACTGCTCACCTACCCCTCCCCAAACCTAACATTTTGCCCAAAGCGATAAGTAAGGGTTAATGTTAGATTTGGGGAGGGGTAGGTGAGCAGTTTCCCAGAAACCTAAATTGATCCCAAAAATGTTTTAAGGTCAGGGAATAGTCAGGGAAAATCTTCAGTAGTTCTTATCGAAGTCAGTGAAAAGTCAGAGAATTTTGGCCGAAACAAGAAAGAAAAAGGATTTGTTGGTGAAGTTAAATGCCATGTATTCAAAATCCCTTGAAAAACGTAGAGATCGAAAATCAAGAGAAAACTATTTATGGTCTGCAAAAGAAGCTGAAGCAACTGTAAAAAAAGTTGGGCTTATTTTGTTTATTCACCTAATTCAAGGTCAGTGAAAATTGTTTTGAGGTCAGTGAAAAGTCAGGGAATTTTTTTGGGTTCTAATGAATGGCGACCCTGCAAAGAGTTTTTGCCGGGCGCCATAAAAAGCAGTGCTCCGGGCTCTGCAGCCACTTTTTCAAGGCTCCAGGCTGCATGGGGATGATTGTAGGGCTCCTGTGCTTCAGCCCTAACCTGTGAATGATTAGGAATCCCGTAAACGTTGGTTATGTTCATCCTTGTATCTTTTACAGTTGACAAACAGTGCAAAAAATGCTGACCTCCTTGGCAAGTTGTTCTTTCTCAAGAGGCTAGAAGTTATCATCTCATTCTTCAAGAGCTGTAGACTGGTTACTCTCTCACTTAAAGGTACTGAATGTGACTCAGAGATCACTTGATGGTGTATATGTATGTTATGCCACCCAACATTAACACCAGCATGTAGCAGCTTCTATATGGTGTCCCCTTTGTCAGACATGACAAAAGTTTTCACCGCTTGGAGAGAGTGCGACATTACCCATTTATAGCTTTTGTTATGTATCGGTAAAACAGGCGATCCTGCCCACAAAAGCTGAAATAATTCCACTGCTAGCAGATTAAAATGTTTGAAAGCCACCACATCTTGACTATGCATGTGGTGCATTTACCGTCATAGAAATTTGATCATTTTAAACGCAATTGTTTAATACCGTAAATCATTTTGTTACTGTAGCTTTTACTTTACAAAAGAAAGCATAGAAAGAGAAAATGTTTTTTTTTTTCTTGATAGGTATAAATACATACCTCGGTGAATAAACTAAAAAATGTTTAGAATAATTGAAAAATACGTACTTCTGTAAACCCTCCACCGAGGCTATGGTTAACTTACTTTTTAATTCTCCCAATTTTGATGAAAACACCCTCTTGCGTTTGCATCGGGTACTGTTTTTATATTTTGGGACCTTTCACGAAATCTTCAATTTTTTTTAGGTGTGTCTAGCTCAGGAAGTAAGCCAGGTTGTTTAAACTGTGTGGCAGAACCTTTAAACAACCTGTTTGTGAACTCAGACATCACACATGCTGAAACCAAAACCTGGAACCCTGACACATGTTACAGTGAGGATGACCTGGCTGTGCATGTCAAGCATTTCATTGCTGACTGTGTGCAGCAGTGCATTATGGGCTTGCCATCACAAGCCCTGGCTGCGGTGGTAATAGGGTTTGCTACAATTTTGGGAAATAAGGGAGACAAAGACACTGTCAACAGTGAGGAAGGCGTAGTTTCTTTAGAGGAATACTGCAAGAAGGTATGCATTTGTATGTTTGTGAGTTATTTAAAAAACGTATTTAATCAGACACTAGTAATACAGTTGAACCCCTATTAAGTGGCCACCCTCGGGGAAATGGCAACTGGCCGCTTAATAGAGGTTGGCCGCTTAATAGGGGCTTGTCAGAAATTAGCATAATGTCTTTTTAAAAGGTTACATTATTTCAATACAAAATAAGGTGAAAAGGAATAACGGAATCACAGAAAGACGACAATAAACCTGTGTTTGAATTATTTTATCGGCCGTCACGGTCTGAGCTTGTTGGAAATTAATTTAAATATCGTTTATTACATTCTTATTGGCCGCTAAATAGAGGTAAAAACAATAGAAGAACGCTCATCGGGACGGCAGAAAGGTGGCCGCGGCCGCTTAATAGGGGTGGCCGCTTAAAAGGGGTTATATTTACAGTATTATACTGACAATATTTTCGGGACTTTAGTAACTGGCCGCTTAATAGGGGTTGGCCGCTTAATGGGTGGCCGCTTAATAGGGGTTCGACTGTATGAACAATAGCCTGAAAGAGTCATAAATGTGAGACAGATCAGTTGTAGTGATTGTCTAGACAACCTTGTGGCTCTTATTGGGTAGATTTCATTATTGGACGTAGTAGGGTCAGTGGCAGAATACACGAACTTAAAAGCGTTCAACAATCATAGGTTTTACCTGTAAACCAGTAAAATAATAATCCAGCTTTCTAACAAGTTTAAGAATTTTTTTTGTTGCAACAAACAAAAACATAATTACATACTTAAACTACTGACAATACTTACAATACATGTGTTACAAGACGATTTTAACAACATTTACAGTATAATTGTTTCCGCTACTTATAATTACAATACTGAGACATCTCCTTTACGTTACATTACAATACAATAAAATAGCTCTACAATACTAATATATCTTCTTTCATTACATTAAGTTTAACATTATGATATATATGGGTTTGACCATCTCAACTGGAGCAAACAGGGTTTAGCGTGATTCGTATGGCAACCAGTGGTCTTTTTTTTTGGGGGGGGGGGGGAGATTTGGTGTATTTTAGTGTAAATTTGCCAAAGTGAACATTACAAAAAAGTGTTCCTTTTTCCGGAAGAGTTTCAAATGTCCACCTTTGAAATCAGTAAAATTTGATTTTTGCGTTTTAAGGTTGTTGACGGGAACATTTCAAGTGGAGTCATTAAGTCCAAACATCTGTCACAGATCACCAGCTTGACAAGTTCTTACGATGTGGCCTGGAGGAAGCATGATTTTGCCAAGTATGAGGCAGTTCATAAATTTCTTTCTCGTTCTTTGTTGTTGTTTGTGGTAGTCATCTAGGATCTGATTTGAAAGCACATCTACAGAAAGGACGAAGAAGAAAGATTTGCTTCTGTGGCGCTGCAAAACTTCATCGATATGTACCTTTGTGACAGGTTTTTGTTTAAAGCTACTACAAATATTATGTTGCTTAGTTGTGACTTTTTACTGGGAGGCTTATGGTTAGCACGCTGGACTCCGGAGCGAATGTTCCAGGTTCGAGCCCTGGCCGGGGTCACTGTGTTGTGTTGTGTTCTTGGACAAGACACTTTACTCTTATTGTGCCTCTCTCCACCCAAGTGTATAAATGGGTACTGCCGAAATAATGCTGGGGGTACCCTGCGATGGACTGGCATCCCATCCAGGGGGGAGAAGAAATACTCCTAGCTGCTGGAAACCGGGATAAGCTCCAGCAGTACGCGCCACTTTGGCTCGAAGCTGCCCTTTTTTTAGTTGTATTTTTTAACTTTGTTGTGTGTTTCTAGACGCCTGGATAACAATATGAACATATACAAAGGCGTGGTACAACGAGCTCAACTTCAGCTTGCGAGGTTTCAGGTAAACATAATTATTTACCCTTCTAATAAGTCATCAGTATATTACGTAGGTTTCCACTCCTGTTTGCATTCTGATGTTGTTGTAGAGTAAATTTGTCTGGTTGATGACTATATTAATTCCTTTTAGTGGCTGTATGAAGATAACTTGCTCCAGTGTCCCATGCGAGGAAACAACATGATAACACCAGCAAGAGCAACTGTCATGGCAGACCTGAAAAAGGTTAGGCACACCTCTGTGTGTCGTTGATGTCTTAAAATATGTACACAAAATATTTTAAAATTTCAACTTCCATCTAGCCGCCTAATGCTATCTTGTGTACTTAAAGACGCAAAATAGTTGCTTTGTTTATCATTACGTATCCAGAGAAAGTGCAAAGTTAATTGACTATTACGTGAGGCCGTGAGTCGCAGGCGAGTTATCAATTCGCTTAGTTAGGGATTAGAGTGTCAAGTGCTTGTGGCCTTAATGTTAGTTGTCCTTTTGTCTTTTAGCGTGTCCAAGGGCTGATACACATGGACTCGGTTGTGAAAGGAGTGGAGGAGAAGTTTTGTTCACAGGAGTCAAGCATTGAACAGCGTCTCAAGTGGGCAGCAGGAGCAAACCCCGCCCTGAATCCAGTGCTACAGAATTTCGAGCAGACATTAGCTGCTAGAAAGAAGCTTATGACGGTCAGTTTAAAATAATGTATTGGAAGTTTTTGTTACTTCTAGTTTCGTGGCTTCAATTTACATGTATTTGTAGCGATCTCTTTATAGAACTTAACCATCAAGCCGAAATCCTTATAATGCAGCGTTTTTGTGTTAGGTAGTTGTCTCATCGAGGTAAAGAGTAAACGGTTCATGTAATCTGCAAGACTTCAACTTCTAAATCTGCCTGGCGTTAAATTTTACACACAAGAGTCTCAGTCTTGCATGTCTCTTAATCTCGTTTGCTGTTGTATTGGGTTGTCAGCGCATCACGGGTGTTGCGTGACGATTCAAATAACGTGATTTGGATGGTCACGCAACTGGGTTTAAGCATTATAAAGGGATTCTTACTTCCCACTCTGTACCTGTTTCTGTTTACATACTGATAGTGATTAACCATTTTTTATGCAGGTGGAGGGCAAGCATTCCTCAGACATCTGTAACCTGTCAAACGCCATCTTACACTGCGAGGCGCTCCGAACACACACAGCAGATGCTGTGTCAGTAGACAATGTCATGACTGCCTTGGTCAAGAGGTATTTTTATTTCTATTTTAGCCAATATTTCAATCGCACATTTCAATGCCACCAAATGCCGTGTTTGGTTGTGTTCTATTACTAAACTATAAATATTCCAAGAGGAAGGAATATATTTTAGTTTATTTTGCTTTTGTTGGTCACACCTTAACGGTTGTTGGTTTTCTTAAGAATTAAACTGGAACATGTCCTTGTGTAGCAACGTGTACGTAGACACACTCCTGTTATTTAAATGCCCGTGGACAACAAGTCCATTTCCGAATATTTCTGATCACATCTCAGAAATGCGTGACGATGAGAGAAAGATCTTAAGGTACATGTGAAACAGGTTTGTTATCGGTTTCAAGACGTTTCTCAGAAAAAATGGTGTCCATTGTTGAGCCCGTAAAACCATGTTACTGCCTTGTGCAATAAATCGTATCATTAGGCTATGAGTTCTGCAAAAATCAAAAGTTTGTGAGATGTCTATTATTCGACTCAACATATCGTTTTACTCTTCAGGTGCCAACAAAGCTCTGCTGAGCTAGAGAATTGTTCAGAAAAGCTTCATGATGTGACAGAGGTAGCAAAGAAGGTGAAGGTATCATATCCACCAGAGGCACCAATCACTCTAGACTGGATGAAGAACAAGCTAGAGGCTGTGGGCCAAGAGATGGCATCCATCAAGACTAGAAAGTCACAGGCAGCCCAGGCTATTATGAGTAACAGAGTAGGTGGCTAAAATGTAACTTAGCAGCCAGGAATATCTATGTAAATGAAACTGAAATTTATAGTCTATTTGCAGTCATATAAAATGTTTGTATGTATGTTTAACCTTTATTGAAACCCTAAACCACACTAGCCCCCCCCCCCCAACCCCCAATTTCCGCGAGGGGCGTGGAATACATAAAACGCTAAGTTACTTTTTACACAAACGCTACACAATGACTTTGAAAGGTGTTGATCAGTATATTTCACAAAGCACTTTTACAGATAAACAGAAAGTTAGAGCTTTAAATGAAAAACAGTTAAAAAGAAAATTATAACTTAAAAAGAAATTGGTTAAAAATTTTGCCAGTTATGAATATTGTTAATACTCCTTTGAAGGACTCCATCAAGTCACAGGCAAGCTCAGTGAAGTCAACAATGGTGTCCCATCAACAACTCATTGGGGATGTGAAATCCATGCTGACCACGATGGCAAAGGTAATGCTTGTGGTTGTGCATCTTTACGACTTGTCGTAGCATCAGAGTGTTGTGCCAACAGAAAAGCAAATTCAAAATACAGGCAAAACTTCAGCTTCTAACATGTATTATAAATGGTTTTCAGTTCTTTTTGTGATCTTTTTACCGGCTTCTATTCCAGTGTAGGTTCCCCCTCGATATTTTGTCAGGTCGCTCAACAATGTTTTCGTCTTACTTTCGATTCCCTGTTTAAGAATAAAATTTTCCCGTTAGACACCCTTGTTTTGGAGAGGTAGGTGCTCTGAGAGTTGTATTTTGCCCTCAACACAGGTACAATTTCAAGCTTAATAGAACTATACGTTGCCTACCATGCTTTTCACAAATCCCATCTGCAAATGAGTACATCTTAGTAGTTCAACATCCATCTGCAATATCACATCTGCAAATGAGTACATCTTTAAGAGTGATGTTGCTTGTGTTTTCTCTTAGGATGAAGAGGCTGCAGAATCTCGCCCAGCCAAGCTGTTTATATCCACTCATAACCGCCAATCAGACGAGTGTGCACAGCTCATTAAGAGCATCCTAGCAGGTGTGAAAATTGTTGTCTTGCTACTGTTGACTTTTGGTTCAATTTTCATCTATGAGTCAAGACCACTGCAGTTTGGTGTACGTAATAATTGTTGCTCTCCCGAATCGATCAACATCTACTTTCTCCTTTGAAAGTCAGTGCATAATCAACCAGACTGGTCAGGAGAACAGAGAAAACAGTCAATTAGGAAGTAGTCTCGATGTACCTCTTAATTCCTACAAAAAAATTAACGTCAAAAGAAATGTTTGGGAGTAAGCGAAGAGAATTGATATTTTAATCGTGTAGCACAAAACAGGAAGCAGTTTAATCTTGTTTTCCCTCTATAGTTTGTAGTGGGAAGATCAGTGACGGTAGAGACAACATAGAAGACAATATAATGGAAGTAAAGACCATGGTCAAGTCCATCAAATCTCTTGTGCAGTGGTAAGTCATCTGGTGTTCACACTGTCTCTTTCTATCTCTTCTTTGTTCTAATCTGACGTGGTGTAATATGTGAAAGACATACATGAGAACTGCGTTAAAAACATGAAAAGAAAAAAATGCTTTAATTGTTTGTACACTGCAAAGATAATTTCATTCATTTCGTGTTCTAGTCTGAATCACTACTTCCTAGCTGTTATTAGTTTTGTCCTTTACTGATGACTTAGACTGATCTCAAACTGTAATTAAATGCAGAGGTGAAAATTATATTTTAACAAGGGGAGTGAACTTTGGTTTATCTGTAATCCTGCGTTTGTGTTAAGCACGGGCCGAACGAGTACGAGAGTCCCCTAGAGTTTAATGATAAAAGTTACACGAGAGTTGTCTTCGACTTGTGGCGAGCGTGAACTTAACGAGGGGAAACTCTTGGCGGCTTTCAAGAAAAATTTCAACAGGTTAAAAAAAAGATGAGCGCACGAAAGCTGACGAGAGGCACCTATAGAAGGCGAAACGAGAGCCAGAGGTTGAAGTCTTGCATAATTCCTGTTTTCGTTTGGCATTGGCTTGGGTTGTTTTCCGGAAAACTGGTGCCTCGTCGTGATACGTCACTCATAATAATCGATAATTTCGAGCTGAAGTACAGTTTTCAGTTGATTCAGTTGTTTTAGTTGATTGTCATTGCATATTTTCAGGGTTCACGACCATATGCTGTCACTAGCTTCACCGCTTGTTCCTGATGAGTCTGGCTCCAGTGGAGGCAAGACACCTATTGCTGCACCACCACCTACATTTGCATCAGGTAAACTGAAGTGCACCAAGCCTCCTACTCAGTCCCAAGTTCGAAAACTAAATTCTTCTACTGGCTTTATTTTAACAGAGCCTCTTAACTAATACAAAACGCCTGAGAGCTCTAACCACTTCCAAATTCTTCTCTAGTAGGTCTGGGGTTCAAATCTTGGCTATCTTCTTGCGTTCTCGTCCTAGAGCCGCCTGTCATTCTTAGCCGGCGGGGCTTTCACACGAGGAAAAGGTGTCCCTTGGGACATGATGTGATTGGCTAGATTTTAACAAAGGAAATTTAAATCTAGCCAATCAAATCGACCGTTTTAAACTGTCTTATAACAAAGGGATTTTAAAATGGCTGATTTGATCGACTAGATTTTTAAATTCCCTTTGTTAGAATTATACGATACGATACGATAACTTTATTTAGACACGATATTTCCATCAACCATTTTCAATCTAGCCAATCAAATCATGTGTCCCCAGAGCCACCTTTTCCTCGTGCACCAGGCCCCGCCGGCTAATAGGGCAGATGGCTCTGGGAACGAGGACTGTCTTCCTTGAACAAGACACATTTCTCTCCCAGTACCTCTCCTCTCTCCATCTCTTCAATAAGTAGCGGCAAACTGCTAGGCGCTGCAGGGGAGGCGGGAATGGGGGGCGAGGGAGGGAAGGAAGGTGAATAACCTGCAGTGGATTAGCATTCCACCCAGGAGGACTATCTTCCGATATTCAAGACCCCCTTATAAAATCCTAATTTGTTTCTTAAATCTTCAGCTCTTCGCCAAGGAAGCAATGCTGTGGCAGCAGGTGGAAAGGATTCTGGAGCATCAGACACTGGATCTCCCCACCCAGTCATCCTACAGAGGGACATGGCAGCCAGTCCATCAGGTGCCGGCTCACCAACAGCCTCTGCCAGGCACATGGCAGTAGCTAGCCCTAGACGAATTTCAACAACAAATCTGGCAAGGGACCCTAGAACTGGCAAAGGTATCGTCTTAATAACTTTCTTCTCTTCAAATGTTTTGTATCGTCCCTCACCCCCTTTTTTCGACGTTTTTGCTTGTTTACAAGCAAAAATGGTAGAATAGGGGTTAGTAGACAAAATTTGGAACCACATATTTGTAAACTCTCAAGGGACTTTTTTAATTTCTCAAGGGACTGTTTTAATTTCTCAAGGGATTACTTTCCGCTGTGGGTGATCACTTGCGATTTCGTGGAAAAAACGTGACTTGTCACATTTACAAACGTTATATAACAATTTTAAAAGTGACATGTCAGCTTTCTTATCTCAACGCACGTGTGTCTGAAAGGCGATCTATAAAAAGCGTCGCACAAACAATGGATTGCGTAACTAAAACACAAATAAATAATCACTAGCACTTACATCGCGTTGAGAGCAATGTTGCATGAATCGGCTTTACAATATGCGATCGTATCTACGCAGTTCGAGTGGAATTTCAGTCAAAGACAGCAAAATTCTTTCGTATTTCATCTTCAAATATAATTCGAAAGCATTCACTGTATATGTGGCTTTTGTTTAATCCTGGGTCTTGATATCCGACCCTCGCCGAGCCTAGACAAAACGCAGCTTGAGTGTAACGATTTGTTTACGCTGATGCAATGTTTTCTCCGACAGTAGTCGGAAATATCCGTATTGTTTTTCGTGCTTTTTCATGGAGCAATCGTAACGATACGGCCTTGAACACATTGAACGGCGGTCTACCTATAACAATTCAAATATAGCGTCGCAAAAACAAAGCGTCGAACGCATATTTTGCTGTTTCATTTCCGTAATCGACTGCCTCGAAAGGTCCTTGCAGTTTTAAAGTATAGAATTGTCAGATCTCGCTGAAATTTGCACTGTTTATTTGTGTAATGTTAAGGAATATGTGTATAAATACCCGGCGCGAACGAGCCATTTTTGACAAAATTATATGGCTGCATTTCCTCCGCGAAGATAGGAAATTGTTAAATTAAACTACAAAGAAACTGTAATGATAAGTTCGAAGAACAATGCACGGGATAAACCTTCGACTCATACTTCATACAAAAACGTCGATATCTCGAAGAGACTTTGATTTCCACCTAAAGCTCGATAGACTAAGCAAAAGGAGGGGCTGCTCGTAGGCTAGAGTTAGGCCAAACGTCAAACTTTTCATGCTCGCGCTAAATTACGATCGCTATTAGTTCTCTCCTAAAATGTCGCGCGTTTGCCCCGAACACATCTGGAATGAACGTGGTGGTCGACGTAAGTAAGACAAGTTTATAAACCAAATGTCGAACTCCTTATCAACTTAGTCGGCCGAATTAAGTTCGACGTGTGAGAAGTTCGATGTTTGTCTCGAAACCAGTAGTCAAAATCCATGCTCTCGTGTGCATCCCCTTGTCGGCGTTTGTCCCGAGCACCTGCTTGAGAGGAAAGAACGTGTCGGTCAATCTTAATAGAATTAGATCAGGCGGACGTCGAACTCCTCATCTAGTTATTTCACTGAATTTACTTCGTCTCTTGAAAGGTTCAATGCTTACCCTGCGCCTAAAAGTCCGGTTTCTTGCTTTCGTTTGCAGCTCTTCAAGAACGGAACACGTATGCGATCAGTGTGTGGCGACGGGTAAAATCTAAGCTGGATGGTAGAGATCAAGATAACAAGAAAATGTCTGTTCCAGACCAGGTTAGTACAACTAAAATTTTAAATTGTAAAATGCGCCAGATGGTAGATAATTGTCTCCATACGTTTCGGGGTTACTGCCCCCTCTTCAGTGGAAAATTTGAAACGTCAGTGTTCCACTGAAGAAGGGGCAGTAACCCCGAAACGTATGGAGACAATTATCTACCATCTGGCGCTTTTACAATTTAACTATACAGGTTGGGATTTCAGAATGTGGCCGTCGGCCGTATTAACGGGGTTTTGTCATAAGAAAATGTATGGGTGTTTTGCCGAGACAAAAATATGTGACCGTTGTCGTTTTAAGTATCATGTTCATTTGATCATTTCAAACCTTTTCCTACAGGTTGACTTTGTGATTCGTGAATCGCGAAGTGTGGACAATCTGAGTCAGATGTATGAAGGTTGGACAGCCTGGGTGTGATATGAACAGCACAGGAATACCAGTACAGTCAGTACCAAGAGCAAACATGGGCCAACCATAGCCACATTAGAAGCATCATAGAAAGCCGTAAGTCGGGCAGCTAAACAAAGGCTACATACAGTGATGTAGCTAACAACAGCAATTATTTATCAAAGCAGCTGACCGCAGGCCACCAGCAATTCGTTACGATGCTTACACAACTAAGAAAGATTTTGTTATGGTGATAAAAAGTGGTTTGGCGGCGAGCTTGGTTAAGTAATGTTCCTGGCATTTGTAACGTCTATGATAGCGAGGGTAACTTAAATTCAATGTATACCTCTTAGCGTAATGGATTCCCGTTCAATCTTTTCCATTTTGCTAAGCAGAAGCGAAGAACAAAGTTATGAGTTACTTAAATGCCTTGAAAGTAAAAGAATCTATAGCTAACACTGTTGCAAAATTTATCGTCGACAGCTTCACATTTGAAGTAATTATTGTAGATCTGTAGAGAGCAGAACAACATCTAACGTAATGTTTTTCGAAACTCGACATGTTACTGCAGCTCCTTATTTGTCGAAAGTTCCTATAGCTATTTTACATCTGAGACTAGCTCATAGGCGCATCAGTAATCTTTAGAATGTATCAGCATGTTATTCAAACAAACTAACGCAAAAACCTAACTGGTTGAAATGCGAAAACGTTTTTTAGTAAACTGTTAGAAGTACTTATTAATGAGGAAAGTTAAAACATCAGTTAGCATATTGAACAATACTTAGCAAAAACGTAGACTCGCGTAATGTAAAAACATTTGCTGCAGTGAAAATGCTATCTACAGCATGATGTTAAAGAATCTTCATCTTAAATGCTGTATTGCATTCGCATGCTACTATTAAGGAGATCCATATCTGCCTTTGTCATCTAATCTTGTTAAAAATAACTTGATTGCAGCACATATTAATTCACCAAATGATGTCATCGTTTGTGCTGCAAAAGTCTATCAACGAGCAAGGCTTATTGAAGCCTCTGGTGAATTTGTTTCGATACGTTGTTTATTTGTCACTATTATGGACAGTTTTGTTATGGTTAGAGTTGTTTTAGGGTTTACACTGCTTTTGAACTATGGGATACTATGGGTCGGTACTATGGGGCCATTTGGTTGAGTTGATGTCTTAAGGCCCCTGTCAAAATTTGGCGATCAAGACCTTGCCCTTCACAGATTCATGTGCTGTTAGTGCAGATTTTGAAACCTTGTCACTTGTGGGATTTAACCCATTTGAAGCCTCATTTTATAAAATCTTTGCCCTTTTGAGGATGTGAATGTACTAAAAGTCACTTTAAAACAAGTACTTGTGACCTGAATTTCCAGTTTCACGTGCTCTGTCAGTCTGTTGGCAGTGTAAACCATATTTATTATTTTACGCTTATGTTTTACAATTTTGGCCTTAATTATGCCCTGCCAGGGGGGACAGGAAAGCGTTACTGAGTCTGGAGTTCAAAATTGTTTGGTGGTTTTTTGGTCTTTGTGTAGAAAATTCTTGTGCAGGCTCCTTGTAGACATTGGAAACAATTATGTCGGAAGGGTTGTAGGTTTTGAAGCTGTTGCTTGTCGGAATATTTCCTGGCAGGGCTTAATGTGTAGCTTTTGGCCTATTTGATTAATATTTTCAGTGAGCTATATCACTTTTGTAACGACTAAAGTAAGTTAGTAATATTTACGCAATATTGATGTTAATGAAGTTAATATGCAGTATGTGTTAGGTTTCTTGTGATCATTTGGTAGAGCCATTTGACAATAATCTCTGGAACAAATCCTTCTTGGTGTGAATTGTAAAAGCACCGACAGGTGAAAGAGTTGCAAACTTAAGAGTGTGTGCAAGAGGAACGACACGAACATTAGCGATCTTTAAAGATGTCTTGAAAATCAATGTAATTCACCACTCTGAAATTTAGGACTAATTGTGACCAAAAGAATTGAGAGCTTTGGGAACGAGAATGCATCGCAGAATGCATCTGAGTAACCACAAATGTGTTTGCAAGTCCAGGCTAAAAATGTTAACTGAAAGCGCTTTGAATCGCACATTGTGTTCATGATGTACTGCAACGTCAGTGGTTGTGATTAAATTTTACTCCCTAGATTAGCAGAAGCTAAAGAAAGACACTTGAGATGGAAGTCACTAAGAAAATTTGTGTCCAGAGATTAGCTCAGTAGTCAAGGTTCATTACTACCCTATATAGTCAGATCTTATTTGTTGTTGTAGTTAGAGTGATTTTATTTAACCCGTGAAACAACATCTAACAATTAGTGCTAAATAGTGGAAACTAAACAAAAGAAAACAATGGAATAAGTGTCTAAAACTATCTATTTAAGTAGTAACTATTTCACGGTTGAAGTAAAATCGCTCTATTTTGTTATAATTTTATAATTAACCTACTAATACCTTGTAACTTCTTGGTCATATATGCTAATAAAACGTAACCCAAAAACGTTTGTCTTCCTTCCTTCTTTTATGAAAACTGTGTCACATCCCAGACCTCTTGCACCCTCTCTGGCGTCTACAGGTGCATGTTCAAACTTGTGCTTCCATCTCTTACTCCTTGTAGCATCTCAAGCCCAGATAGGTGTTATCCAGGGATAACGCTTACCACCAGATTGAAATATTAAAATAGCTATCCAGTGGATATCAGTCGTACAAAACCCACTTCGCTATCCACTGGATAGTGATTTACCCGGTGGATAGCGTTATCCACCCTTTGAACAACTGGGGCCAGTCTGAAACGGAAAGGCAATATTGATTCTGAAGGTACACACTTGGGATTTGTTTTACACTGTGCAGACCTGTTTTAACCCATTGGTGCCTGGAGATTTTTAAAAAAGCGCATTTTTTGGATTTTGACATTTTGTGGTCAGTTATGAGCTATCTGTTCCACACTACTCAAAATGGCACATGCAACATGAAAGCATGCCTTTCTTTCCACTAGCATCGCGTTTTCTGACATTTTTGTTCAGGAAGTGGCCTACCACTTCAGGCTTCTCGTTCTTTTTTTTTTCGCTTTTCCTTTTCTTACATTTTTGCTGCAGTTGTTATCCTTCCACTGGGCTTGCTTTCAGTTCAAGAATTCCCAAGAAAGGTCATCCAAACAGGAAATTCTTGCCATGGAATAGCCAAGCGTGAGCCAAGGGTGGCTGAAGCAAAGTTTCCTCCGAGTTTTTCACTCAAATTTCTAAACATTTTCGTGTGTATTTCAAGCTCAATTAACCCAATCACTCTGGTCTTGGTATCATTGGAAATATCGTTTCCTCCTGCAGAAATTGAGTACAGGTGATGCCTTTTTTGGTCAAAGGTGATGACATCAGAAGTGGAACAAAGAGCAACGTTTGTCAGTTGTGGCCGGCACAGGCGCAAGGGTTAAGGAAAATCTTTAGTACTAGAAAAAGATGGGGAAAAGGGGAGGAGTCGCTACATTTTCCTTTCCAGTCTCCAAAGGCTTTATCTGGGAAAGGAAAATCCAGACTCGTACCCAGTTGTTACTTGTTTTTTTGCTATGCTCGAAGAGGTTGATGGGAAGGAGACATTAAGTTTAAGTTTGCCCTTCCCTTGATGCATTGCATGCCGCTCATATTGCAAGAGAAGCGACTGGGTACGAGTCGGAGAATAAACCTTAGAAGCTTTGGCCAAGAGAGAGTAATCGTGAAGTCTTATTCATATTGAATTCACAAAGAAAACAAGTCCTGTCGCTATGAATTCCCAGAGCCGCTGCATGAGAAACAAATGGCTCTGGGGACACGTGATTTGATTGGCTAGATTTTAACAAAAGGAGGTTCAAATCTACCCAATCAAATAAACCATTTTAAATTCTTGTATAACAAAGGGATTTTAAACGTTTCATTTGAGTGGCTGTTCCTTTTGTTAAAATTTGAGTAGGGTCCTTTAAAAGGTATCCATCCTTGTATAATACAAGGAAATTGCAAATAATTTGATCAAACAAGACGTGAATGTCCAAATACAAAAGACACTTCTGAATTTATTCATTATAAATATGTAAAGTACAGTGTTGAGGGTGACCCAACATATTATTATATAAGAGTTTTACTCTGTGTCAATAATGGTTTTTTTTTTCTTTCAGTTAGAAAATATACATTTAAACACTTGTGTGACCAAAAATAAAAATTATTAGAAAAAGTGGTATTTTAATTGCTCCTGAGTTGCCACAAAATATGCACATTCAGGCTTTTCAATTTGCAAGGAAAGTGAAAGGGAAATAAGTGCATGAAACACCACCAAGAAACAGGGTGATTTTGCATTTTATGAATTTAGAAAGCTGGAGCGAGAACTGTCTATGATTCACTATGCCATTCATTCACCAATCTAAAGTAGATGTGACTGAAGCTATCCAAGAACTAATTGTTGTTCTCCATCATTGTGTCGTGCTCTGTGTAGAACTCTATTCCCTGACGTGAGCCTATAGTCGTCACCCATCTGATTTGGATTAGGTTCACCTGTAGAAACATCATTGGTATCGTGTTAAGTGCTAATGTGTTGTATATGCAGCCCTTATGGTGAATAATAATGGTTTAGACATTCCTGTCTTTAGCACTCATTTTGCATAATTTGATTGTGTTTTCTTTGAGGGGTTTAAAAGGGTAAAACAGGAACTGGGATTTGCCTATTTTACTGGGAATCACTAAAAAAATAGGAAGTTAAGGTCATTGCCCAAAAATAGAACTGAACATAGATTTTTAATCAAACTTTGCCTACTGGTTAATTACCTTAAGGGGATTTAAGTTTTGAAGACCTTGTTTAATAATTCCCTTGCGAGCACTGGCAAATTACATATTTTCCAGTAATAATTTATTTTTCAAACATAGGAATTGATCTGTTATTGTTTTACAGAAAGAACTTGATCACTAAACCCAAAATATGAGAAAAAATTGATAGGCCACCATACTTGTTTATAAGAAAAGACAATTTATTTTTTTGCGGACTAAGCCGCATAGAAAAAATTTTAAGCCACCATTTTGTTTGTGTGCGTGCTAATTACGCGTTAAATCTGCGCAGTAGGGATGTGCAATGCAATACAGGGCAATGACCTTAAGGGGGCTGGGACTGGAGAAAAAACAGGCTGGTAATTGGAATTTGGGCATGAAAAGGATATTTATAGCCCCCACTCCACCCCCTTCACTACCCTTTTTATTCTTTTTACCTGTGATGATGTTGTAAGTGTAAGGCATTGGTGGCAGTCTTTTAACTCCAGGACCTCGCTGCCTTCCAAGGAGATCATGAACCTTGTAATATGTGGTTGAAAAGTTCATCTGTCAATTAAATTGCATTGCTGATTAGTAACCTACATGTGCCTTGAGATCCTTGTTTAATTTTTTTTGTGTGTGTGAGAGGGTGGGTGGCCTAATGGTTTGTTGGGAAACCATACAGAATGCTGGGTAGTAACCTGGGGACGGGTAGCAATACACCTAAGCCACTTTATGCTACAGAATAGCCCTTATGCATGTTTACGTCAGACTTGCTGGTTTAACCACCAAGCCTGGCTTTCAAAGTGTAAACTTGTAAATTTTATCATGAATGAATTTCCAAAGCAGCAAAGATGTCAAAGGTGAAAAGAATACCCACGTGAAAACTGCATGAAAGTGGCAGAGAGTTGAAAATAATTCTTGTAAAAGAGGCTTGGTGGTGGATTTTGAGCATATGACGTAATCATACATAAGGCCTATTCAGAGTTAAGCACCAGGAGCTACATTGTATATAAGCCACTTTGGCTTGAAGGATAAGGTAAAGTTAAGACTGCTTTTGAGCCAAGTAGTGCATACCAAACAGACTTATCCCAGTTTCTGTAGCACAAATTAAGCGATTAGGAGTATTTCTACTCGGACCCTAGATGGGATGCTAAGAACACAATGCAGTGTGAGATGCTCAAGAACACAATGCAGTGCCCCGGCCAGGGCTTGAACCCGGAATGCTCGATACAGAGTGGAGGCCGGAGGGCTAATCATTGGGCCACTGCGCCTCTCAGTTTTACTAAAATTAGCTTCATGAATATAGACCTCACATATACTACCGTAATAATGATTAACAACAAATTTAATTTAATTTAACAAATTACCTCCTGTGATCCCTGCTGTCTTGTTGATTGGAACATATCAACTCCTGCCATCTGAGCATTCCATCTGATGTTATCCTCGTGAATTTCTTCAGCCTGTTATATTTTGTAGTTAAGAAAATCAGAATTAAAGGTATTTTCAAATAAGAAGTTGACTGAGCCTTAATTGTTTGCACCAAAGTTATTGGTGCCCATGTTAACAAGGGGATCATTTTAAGTCGGGGTGGTTCTAAGGCAGGCTTTCGATGTCTGTCAATTCTAGTTTCCCAGCAAATTTTTCACCTCCTGGTTTTCTGCAATTTCTAGCAAAACAAGCTTTCTCCCAAAAATGGGATTATTAGAAATAAAAACCCTTGCCACCAGACGACTCTCTCTTCTCTTCACTCTCCTCTAGTATAAAAAAAGTTTTTAACTTACCGGTCGCGTGTTGTGCTTAACATATGTCTTCCTAGAGTGCGTGTTAAGTTGATGTCCTGGTAGTATACCAATGCTGAAGTGTGACGTATGTTGTGACGGGTAAGCTGGCGGTCTTCTACTAGGTTGTAAATTCTTGTGTCCAGAAAAATTCTGTGAAAAATTTAATAAACACACACACCTTGTAATTCAGTATGTTTTAAAAACCATCACCATACTTTAAAATTGCGGTTATAAGTGCTGTGCTTACCGTATTTAGTCGAATAAATGCTGTGGTGTTTATTGGAGGGCCGCGTTTATACGAGGGCGGCGTTTATTTAAAATAGAATTTATTTCTTGCAAAGAAAAGCATGGTAACTGAACACTTGAACTTTCAAAACAGGGACATGGAGTATTGCTAATGTCTCAAAAGTCATTTCAATATCTTAAAACATTGTTGCAAAAAAAATTATCAAGGAAAATAATTATTTTAGGCTTCCTCAAACTTGATAATTACTGTATTTGCTTTTTGAGTCTCTAATTGAATAAACGCCACATCATGATGCGGCGTTTATTCGAGGGCGGCGTTTATTAATTTTTCTGCTCTAAAATGCGGCGTTTATTCGAGGGCAGCATTTAATCGAATAAATACGGTATACAACTTCGTAAGGGGTTTTAGATGGGCCTACAGGGGGCTTATATCTGGGGGGGGGGGGGCAAGTGGCATAAAAAAACATTTTGAAACAAGCCATGGCAGTGTTGATGAAAAATTATACATTTCAAGATAAAAAGTCATAACAAAGCAATATTTAGCCCTGTTCAGTACTGTCATCCAGCAGAGGGGCTTATATCCAGGGGGTAGGGGGCTTATAACTGGAATTTACAGAAGAGTGGCCTAATGACTTTCTTTTCTACATGTTGTCAATGTCTATTTTTTAGCATAACCCAGTGGTTGACTATTAAATGACAAACTCACAGTGTGACTGGCTAAGTAGCCCAGGAGGTAAGGGAACTCCCATATTTGAATTAAACCCCAAAAGGATACCAATCTGGTTGTGGTTCAAGCTTTAATGACTCCTCAAAGATAACCTCACTTATGTTCCTATTTTAGCAGCTGTCATACTGGTTAAACCTTCCCCAGCCTCACCGCACCCCCCTCGATCTAGCTCCCCCACCCCCCTGACATACAGACCAAAATTAAGTTTACACTTCAGCAGAACAGGCACAAATTCTATCATCATGAGAAGATATTTTTGATATTAGTGCTTTCTCATTTTCATGCCATCCTTAAATCGTACGGATCGTGACCGGACAACTTTAATATACATTTAAATCAAAGAGCTTTTGTCAATATTACATGATATTAAATCCGAATGTGCTTGTCACGAACCACGAGACACACAAATGATCTCAAACTAGTGCATAATTTTGACTGAGAAGCGCCTTTTGAAAATTTTAAAATACCTTTAAGAAACGTTCTTATTTTTAAGAGAATGAACATTGTTATTGTGCGAGTATCCTTGAGAGTACGAAAATATTACTCATTGCTTAAAAGCTTTTCACCTCATTGCAAACACTAGCTAAACACTTCTGTTGTTTGCCTTCCCGCTTCACACACCGGGTGAAACTTAAACAACTCACACCTGTTTCCTCAAGCTATTAAGAAAAGAAATGTTTACCTACCGCCTTCATACAGCTGACAGGAGTAGTTTGAACCGGTTTAACTTCATATGTAAGAGTTGTTTTGTGCATAGGTCTCGTGCCCTTCCTGTGTCTGGCTTGCGGAAAAGTTCTCGAATGCCGCGAGAAATACGGTTCGTCCGCGATAATTGTGATGTATTTTGAGCGATTCGTGAGCACGGCGGACGTATCTGCCCCTTGGCCGTAGCCAGAGACACAATGTGCAGTTGTAGACATATTTTCTTTCGCTAAACTAAGTCATCTTTGTTTTTATCTTGAGCTTCAAAAGTCAATCGTGACCGCACGACTCAATGAGAAGTATACTACAATGTCACGGACGTTTCCATGGAAACTAAGCCCAATGCGTTATTTTCGCAAGGGATCAATTAATTAATCACGAGTTGTTTTGTTCATTAGCTTTGATTGGCAAACTCTGTGAACGTCCGGATAGAAAATTACAGTAAAATTCACAGAACACAAACGCTGTTTTCGGGATTACTATAAAGGTACTGCCATTAAAATCGCTTTGTTTTGAAAGCCTTTTAAGATGGGTCAGGGCTTGTTGTATACAAATTCGATGTCAAATATTTTTATTGTGCCTCCCAATAACCCAAATTCAGATAACGTAGTATACTATATAATAACCTGAATTCTACGCGCATTTTGATTGGTTCTTACTTATGATCTATTAGAGTACTGACACATAGATGACGTCACGCGGTGGTGTGACTCGCGCGCGTGATCAGAGTTCATAGTCCAAATCAGAGTTGTCGGCATAGTTTTTCAAACTTGCGGGGCCACAACAAAGCAAAAAAGTTCAGCTTAATTACAAATCTTCAGTGAGAAACAATACGCCAAGCATCGTTCACCTTTCGCAGCATTTAACGGGCGAAACAAGCTTGAAGAAGACATACTACTTATTAACCGAGAGTGAGGTCATTACAGGGGAATCTCAGACCGAGGCCGTGATGTATTGACCGAGCGATAGCGAGGTCAATACATCAAGGCCGAGGTCTGAGATTGCCCTGTAAGGACCGAACGGACGAGGTTAATAAGTTATTTTTTATATGGCCTTTAAGCACTATTCAAAAAAAGAGTATAATCAAGGGAAAAAACACTGGAGGTAATAAAAACTCGCTCTCGCTCTCTGTGGCTCTCTTCGTCGCACATACTAAAGAAGTATCTGTATGCTTATATTTTTCTTTCAGTTATTGAAAAGATAGTCATATTTTATCGGCATTTTTTGATGTTTTTGCCCCCTTGCTAGTAGCTTTTACTCACAACTCAAAAAACCATCGAGCCGAGAAAAATTTTCATAATGCCCGGTCATTACAAGAAAATAATGCCCGCTCAGCAGCCAATCAGAGCGCGCGTACTATTGTAGCCATATAATAAAGTGAATTATTCGAGAAATTATCCGAAATCTGTATGAAAGTTTGACCGATGTTGTACAGTTGGACGACGCCACGGGAAACAAACGAATTGCGGTTGAACGCTTCGGTTAATGCTTACAGATTTGAACAACTTTTCAAATCGGAATAAAGGTTAGTTTTTTCATCGACTTTCAGTTGACCATTTTTCTGTTTATTCAATCGGATTAACAGTGCTTCGTGTTAACGAAAACTTAATAGTGAAATCAAAACAACTTAGCTCATCGGTACGGCGGCATTGCTCACACTGAAGTGTGCTGAAGTCTTGTGTTATTATATAAAACAAATAGATTCCATTTTGCCGTGGGTCTGTTCAGTTATAGATCACAGAAGACGTTAAAATGTGGTATGAACATCAGTGACCCACTCGCCTTCGGCTCGTGGGCCACTTCTTTTGTTCATACCACATTTTGACGTCATCTGTGATCTATTACTGAACAGACGCACGGCAAAATGGAATCTACATATAGCTCTTCACAGCCCTTTATTTTCTCGTATGTTTCTTCGATTGTTAAAGGCAGGGAAAAAGACGCGAGAGAACTGGACGCCAACGCGTCAGTCAGTCAGTCAAACAAGCAATGAGGGGCCTGAAGGGGTAAAATGAAACTGGGATTCGGGTCACTGGGACTGGGAATCACAAACAAACAAAGCTAGGGCTGGGGTTGGGAAAATCGAGAAAAGAGTAGGCTGGAAAATGGGTTTTGGACAAAATTTGAGCTGGAAAATGGAATTTTATACCCTCTCCCCGTTGAGGACCGTTACCAATCCTTCCGTCTTTCCGTCCGTCCGTCGCGGCAGTCAGTCAGTCAGTCAGTCAATTTATCAATCGGTCAATGACTATCAATAAAACACAAATGCCCCTCGGCCCTCGGACAACTAAGAGCATAATCACGCAGAACCAACTTTTTAATAACTTAGCCCTCTCAGGGTCACTTTTATTTAAAATTTTTCAAGTATGTACAACATACAGACTTTGCTACCTTAAACCTTGTCTTTACATCTCTAAAATATTCTCTCGGGTAAAACCATATAAATAGTAAAACAGAACCGCAAAAAGCACACGACTCAAATGGAAACAATCCTGATATCGCCGGTGGGACAGCGGTTTTCAAAGTAAAAAATGTTCTTTTTGGGGCGTTTTCGCCTGTTCACTACCACGTTGGTTTACTGTTCAATAAATAATGTTTTCTTTGTATTCTTTGTCAACTTTGAACAGGGAACAAATAAGCCTGTCCGTTGAATTCGCTGAATGTTTCTGTATTGATTCGATGATTTGTTCTTTGCATGCGTAAGTACGACTAAACGCTTATCCTTGTCCGGAGACTTTCTTGTCCCTTCCGTTTCTTGGGAATGATCTTCTGCGCGAGGGGATACAGCATTTATTCTCTCTTTCCCTCTTTCTGTTGAATCCCTTCTGCGTGTGAGAATCTGGCGCTGAACTTTGCCATCACTAAGTGATTCACTGACTAGCCCCTCCTTCAACTACACAGCCATAACGCGATCATACATCATCCCTGGAAGTCTGGCGTTGCCATATCTAAAACAAAAACAGTCAATACCGCATTTTATTCCACTGTTTTCGTGTATAACATAGCTAAAGTAAACAGATGCCTATCTTTGTGTGCTTAGTTCTTCCCCCACTCGACCCGAACAATTCCGCCATTCTAGTAACATCTTAGCTCTCACAGATGACGTATAGCGGCTGATTATTGGTTGTTGCTCGGCTTTGAATTTTCGCGCTCAAGTATCAACCAATCAAGGGTCTCTGTAGAGCTACGTAATCAGCATAGAATGTTTTCATTGAAATCTTAAGGACCGGTCATTATTTAGAGGGGGGAGGGGTGGTCCAAAGGAAGGGAGGCCATGTTCAAATTCTCCTGACCTTACCCTTTGAGAAGCACATTTTCTCTGACCATCCCTCCCCCCTAACCCACTCCCTTAGGCTTAGAGAGCTCCCTAATTTACGTGCACAAAAATTTATGTGCCCCTCCATCTTTTCCCCTGCAAAAGTCATGGATCCTCCCCCTATTTGCACCATACCTCCCTGCCCTCTAAATAATGACCGGTCCCTTAGACTTTTGTTCAGGCTTGTTTCCACCATCGGGACGAGGTTGGCTTGTTTCACGAATAATATGATAATTGCATGAAGAACTTCAAAAATACTCAGGATTTAAGTGTTAAGATTTCTCAGTTCACTTACGCTTTCTGACGCAATAACACCTTTTTCCTGAAGAAATACAGCGCAACAGCAACTACCACAATGAGAAATATGCCAACCGCGGAAGCGGACAAAATGACCTCTTGATTTCTCGTGAAAAACTCCTTTTGCGATCCACTCTCTAAAAAAAAGAAAAAAGAATTAAAATTCCATTAGTATTGATTGCGAAAATTGGGGTCATCGGATGGCGACAAGCTGACGTCACCACTTTCCGAGTGTTCGCAATATTTTTGATTGAACGAAGATATTCGGTGTGCTACAAATATTATAAACTTAAGCTGAAGTCCTTTTATATTGAAGCCCGAAATACAGGAAATAACAGATTTGCATTTTATCCTACTCATACGCATTTTTTATCTATACTGGAAAGTTAATTCCCACCTTGCTCGATTGACTTTGTGGAAACAGCAATCTTAGACCCAGCAGTGACAGTCTCCTCTTCTGTCCTTTTGGTTTCCGTTGTTGTTGAAGTCAAAGGTTTAGAACTAACAGTTGTTTCGTCAGTTGTTGCAGACGTGACTGTCGTTGTTTCCGTAGGATTTGTTATCACTGTTGATGATGATGAAGATTGTGACGTAAAAGATGACGTAGCCGCGATCACAGTTGATGTAGTTGATGACGTAGCCGTAGTCGTTACCGATGACACAACTGATGTAGCCGGTGTCGTAGATGACGTCATTGATGACGTAGCTGATGTTGTTGGAGCGATCGTAGTTGATGACGTAGTCGATGACGTAACGGCAATCGTTGTTGATGACGTAGTCACGGTAGTCGTTAATGATGTAGTCGAAGACGTAGGGGTGGTCTTAACTGATGTTGCTGATGACGTAGATGTGGTCGTGGTTGATGACGTAGGGGTGATCTTAACTGATGTTGCTGATGACGTAGATGTGGTCGTAGTTGATGACGTAGGTGATGACGTAGTGGGGGTCTTAACAGGTGCACTTGATGACGAAGACGTGCTCGTAGTTGATAGAGGAAGTGTAGTCGTAGGTGATACGTTTATGTCTCCAGGTTTCGGCCACAAATCTATAATTTTGTGAAATACAAAGTAAGTAATATATTTCGGATTATTCAACCTCGTTCCCCGGGTTATTATCCAAGTTAAAAGTATTGATATAACTGCAGTCCCTTGCAACTTCAGTGCTTCTTCTGTAAGGGGATACAGTAAGATCACGAGAGAAAGTTGACACTGCTGGAATTAACACACTCAGAGTGACGAACCAGTCTTGACTGTCAGATTACGGGAGGTTCATTTAAGTGCGAATATACATTAGCGGTCATACGAAAAGATCTCTTGATACGTTTAATAAAAGATATGGCTTGGACCAAAGTTCAGGCATAGGTGACGTTAATGTGATAATTGTTGAACAATTAATTAAAACTAATCGTAATAAAATTAACCAATCAATTATTCTTCAAATTTTCCTATCGTCACTAGTTCACTTTGTGTTTGTTCCTGTTATTAAATTAAGTTTTTAGAGAACTGAAATTTTAAACAAAAAAACAAAGCTTACCCAAAAGACGGAAGTCGAAATCAAACACTTTACTCCAGTTCCCAAAGGGTGTTCGACACGTGACACTGTCCAGGTCTCGAATAATTACGGAATGTTGTTTCATCCAAGTTTGAAGCCATTCAAGTGCCTTGGTACACACCAATGGATTATGGGAAATCCAGCTGTACAAAAAAAAAAACAGAACATGATTAATTAAGAGTCCAGAACAGTTTTTCAGCGAGTCTGGTTTTACTTTTGTTTGCTGTTTGATTTTTTTTTAAAAAATACATACAGCGCGCCAGTCTAACCAATAAGAGCGGAACTGAAATTTGGATCACACGATTTTTCGCGACACTAACAAAGAAATCGTGCAAGAACACAATCCTGTTTAGGCCTAAATATTTTCAAGTTTTCTTTGCAACTTTATAAGTTGCAACAAAATTATGAAACTCTCTTCCAATTCAATACAGTATTTCTACAGTACAGTACCCTTCTTCTTATATAATCTTCCACAAAAGAGACTTGCTCCCTTTGCGTGATATTTTGTATTGCCATTTTGTGACAAGCTACTTACATGCCACCGAATTGTCTTGCTGCTATTTTGTCGAAGATTTGCTTGGCCTCCACCGGTATGCTAGTGAAATGGTTGTACTCCAAGTGTCTGAAAGAAACAAAACAGCGATCTTAAATCTTTGTTCTTGTTTCGTGGCTATACAAAAATCATGGGCGCTTCTTAAAATCGAATTCCTTAAAATCGAGCTTACACTCACAAGGGCCATTAGTTGGCTTGAAAAAAAAGTTTATTTTCTCTCGTGTTATTCGACTTGTTATAAAGTTAGTGTGAAGATACTTACAGTTCATCTAAAACAGTGAAATTCTCGAGTGATTCCAATGGAAATTCACTAAGACGATTGTTGTCCAAGTTTCTTTAACAAAAAAAGAGAAAACATTAAAACAAAACTAAACAAAATTTCAAACAATTTTCAACTGGACAAAATTGCAAGCATGGTAAACTTGTAAATGGCGAACTTACAAAGTAGTTAGACTTGCAGTCATGGCAGTGAAAGCTGCTCGGTCAATGCTTGAAATCTGGTTCTTGGTGAATGACCTGTGTTATATTAGTATATGTTATTAGTCATTTTAGTGTGAAGATTTGCTGTTAATATATTATTACGAGTTATGCCGTAGTTTTAGCGGGTGTGTCAAAATAATAAAAAAACAAAAACAAAACGTGGCGTTGAAATGTTTAGCTACACTTCAGCTAAAATGTCTAATAAGAGATTTATTATTACCGTTTCTCTTTTCTGAAAGACAAACAACATTGAATTGTGTTTTGCGTTCCGCGCTGTCAGGAGAACTAAGAGAACTACAAGTGTACAAATACCGTGGAATATTTGCACATGTATCATTTTGCGCGTTTTTGTATTCCCAGCCACTCAGCGAGTGGAGTTAGACAATTAATTCACATTATTCAATGGTTTGACGTGAAATACGCGCAGATATTTTGCGAGCACTGAGCAAAATATCCGCGTGTATTATATGTTAAACCATTGAATAAGGGATTTATTATTCCACTATTTTTTCCCCACTAGGTTTGTGTCGTTTAGTCCTGTCATTTTGTTGTTCCGCTTTCCGTCCGTAACTGTGCCCTGTGCTACAGTGTATAAACGTCTCATATCGTTTTGTGCGTTGTCTTTACCTAATATGATAAAATGGCACAATAGTAGAATAATAAACGCATATATTTACCAATCGCTGACTTCTCTATTTAATGTCATAACGAATTCAAGACGGAGAGCCATTTCATGCACATAGACATCAGTACTTGACTTGACATTATAGAGGCATTTTAAGTTATTTCAAAATACTTACAAAAACGTCAAACTGCCGAGTCTTCTCAAGAGGTTGGAAGATATTGAAGTGATTTTGTTGTAACCAAGTTTCCTATGAGAAAAAAACGAGAAGAGAAAAAAGTCATTTGTGTACATTATGTAACTGTTATGAAATATTGATTGTTGTGTGTAGAACAACAATCAATATTATGCCTTGTGTGATAACACAAACTATATAGAAAGAACATTCAAGCAAAGCGCGTGTAAAGCTTTGGGTGGTCTCACGAAGCGATACGAGAATCCAGTGATCTGCACGGGTTCAACCGCCTCTTAAAAGCTGACTACAAGAAAAAAGCTTCGCAGACAATTTATTATAATTTCATTTTATCAATATATTTACAATTTTTCATATTATCTTAACACATTGCATATTTTTACTATAGCTTAACTTTTAGATTTTTTTTTAAGCACTTTTAGCAAATTATTGTACATTATAGCATAACTTTTTATCCGTATTTTATTATATATATTAGTCTCATATCTTAGTTTTTATATTAGTTTGCATAGAAGAGCCAATATTGTTATTTGGAATGCAAATAAACCATTATTATTATTATTATTATTATTATTATTATTATTATTATTATTATTATTATTATTATTATTATTATTAGAAAACGAGAATTGTAAAAAAAGGGTCTAAAGTTGCGAATCAAATTAGATTGAATAGCTCGTGACACTGTGATCTTTCCAGACTTTTAACATATTTTTGCGCTTTTTCCATCCGTTATTTTAATTACTGAGGTTTTATTTTAATCCCAGAGCTCTCAAAAGGGAATCGTTTTTGTGAGAGCAGTTTTCAATTGAGTGTCGTAAAACGAAAACCAAGGTAATTACTCTGGCCAATCACAAAGAACACAGACAATCCAGTGAACCAATCAAAACTCGAAGCAAATACACGTTTCAGCATGAAGCGCGGGAAAACGTGCGCGAGCGAATCATTGGTTTTACTTCTGATTGGCTGAGAAAGTGGCGCAAGTTTTTTGAGCCAATAATTAAGCGTAGTTATGCTTAAAACCAAAGCAAACGCGAATTACTTTCGACACTTTAGTGAAAACCGCTCTATCAGTGGTTTTATTAGAGAGTTTAAGCATGACGTCATATGGCAAACGGCAAACGCGAGCTTACCTTTCATTTTGTTACCTTTTATAAAATTCTAAAATTAATCCATCATAAAAATAGGGGAAAAATCCCACATTCACGACAAACACAAAACTACTCATTTCCGCGTACGAACACCAAACGGCAGACGGCAGAAGTTGAATTTTGCCGTTTGCGGGAAAAATAAACGTCATGCTTAACCTCTCTATTAACTTACAATTTGTCCAGGTTGACTGTATCTTCAAATAATCCATCAGGAAGTGTCTGCAAGTTGTTGCTGGACAGATCTCTGTGAACGAAAATGAAACTTTTATAGTCAGCAACGTGTAGCTTTTGACAAAAAAAGAAAACAAAATAGCAAGTATGAACTAGAGAAAGTCGCAAAATTGCAGCAACTCCACTTACATTCTTGTTATTTGTGTCAGTCCTTTGAAGGAATCTTTTGAGACAATAGTTAAATTGTTTCTATTCAAAGATCTGCAAGAACCAATCAAAGGAGCCAGTATTAGTGACGTAAAGGAAATACAATTGAAAACTGACAACGTCTTGAGAAGAAAAGATAAAAATGACGAGAACATTAAAGAAAGTAGATAGTTTGTTAAGTGATAAAAACTTGCATTGACTTGCGTTGGGCGGCCAAACGGTAAAAAACTTGCGTCAAATTTGATTTCGCCAAAGTGAACGCAATCACGCAGTCCCCCTCCCGGCCCAACGGAGCCAATAACATTTTATCTGCCCCTTGTCTTTCCCCCCTATAAGCTTTAGAAAAAGTCAATCGTGAAAAGAGTCTGAAAGTTTCGAAAGCCAAACAAATAAAGCAATGTTAATGCGTAAAAAGAGATGCTTTTAAACTAGATAAACCGGCAAATTTCTTTAAAAAATATATTTTATAGTAAAAAAAAAAAGAAAAAAAAAAAAGGGGAAAAAAAAAAAAAAAAAAAAAAATAAAAAAAAAAAAAAAAAGACGCGAATACTTACAAATCGTTGAGCTTTGTTAGCCCTTGAAAAGCATTTCCATCTATGCTTGATAAAGGATTTGATTGTATGCTTCTGCAAATGAAAATAATATTTTCACGTTCAGTTAATCATTGTTGCGTTTGTCCTAAACTGAGAATTGATGAACATTATCATTTCACAGATTAAAACGTGAAAATAACTTACGAAATAGAAAACCCAACAGATTAAAATGATTGCGTTTAACAAAGAGATGAACAATGTGTGAAACATAAGCGTGCGAGCCCTGCCACGGATTTAGACCGAGGAATGGGCGATTTTTGGAATGGGATTTTTTTTGCGATTTTATTCGCTCGTAGCGGCGAATTTGATCGCCAGCAAAAAATCGAAAAGCGAAGTTCGTCGCTGTCCGCTGCAGGCACGCTTGGCTATATTCGCTAATCGCTGCGTAGCACGCTCGACGCAGCGATAAAATCGTCCATTGTGTCACTGGTTTTAAGAGGAAGACTAAGCGTATCAAAAAAGCTGAAGTTTTCAGTTTTGCTATCAGGGAAAGGAATTTCACAGAGGTTTGGTCAGTCTTTAATATTAAAAACAGTGTAACAAAGGAGGTTTTCTAGAAGTGAGTTAAGTTTTAATGTGGTAGACCGATATTTGACTGTTATACTGTATGGGTTCAATCGATCTACTAGTAAACATTACTGAAGGGCATCCCCGACACACTAAAGACAAGTGAGCACGTTTTGAAAAGAAAGTAAGTGAAACACAAGCGTGAAAACCAGCGCCACGGATTTCAGAAGACCAAGGTTTGACATAGGAAAAGACTCGTAAGCATTTTCTAGAAGTTTGGACAAAAAACAGAGTGTTAAGCCGCGTATTCTTGTGAGGGGGTAAAGTTTTGGTTTTGCGGTTGCGATATTTGACTGTTATCAGGAGAAATCTATACTTTATGGGCTCTATTGGTCTTAATTAGAATAACTTAAGCGTAACCCTATACAATTAGAAAGCGTGCACGTTAGGCCAAAGGAGGTGTACATTAAATGAAAAATCAAGCGTGCCAACCCGAAACCATTGAGCTCTGGCATTCGCGAAAAATTCTGTATATCAATTCAAAGCTTTCTATCCTGGAAATTACGTTTCTGTCCCCAGTTTTTAAAGCCTCGTGATTCGGCGGTTTTCCTTGTAGTGGTAAAGTTTGACTGTGGTTATGATATTTGACTGTTATACTGCATGGAGTCTATAGATCTGGAGAAGGGCATACGTGTTCCACTTCAGAACCGAACTTCAAGACCTATTAAGCGTTTTTCATTTTAATTCAATAGAATGTTCTACAAAAGCGCGATTTCTTTTAACGATGCTGATCTTCGTGCAAAGTTTCACCCCTGTTTCAAGTCCATACATGCCATTCCAAGCGTTTTGAACATTTAGGACTGTGCGGCTAAGCATTTGCTTCAGAAACCTTTGCTGGCTCTCATACAGTCGCCCCGATCGTTTCTATCGCCTCTGTCACTTCAAAAGGTTTTCTTGCGATCGGGGCGATGATATGAGAACATCCACAGACGATCGCTAACGTCTGCGGCGATTGGGGAATCACGATCGTTTGGATCGCCCGTGTTTTATCCTTCTAGCTTCTCTTTCCTTTCTTCGCAGTAAAGCAGCAATAATTGAGAAGATAGGAGACCACGAGTTTTGCTCTTTCATTGAAGGCTGTCATTGTGTTGGATCTAGAACTTAAATTTATTGTTTTGTGTAGGTCTTCGCTCAAACCAGGCAATCTGGACGATCATTTGAGAACCCCCGATCGCTTCCAATCGCTTTGATGGCCTACAGTACGATCTCAGTGCTTGAAAAAGATCGATGCGATAGAAACGATCGAGGCGATCATATGAGAACCAGGCTTTAGTCCCCCTCTCATAATCGACTTCACATAATAGTAGGCATTTTAAGCGAATACTTGTAGTAGTATTCTAAAAACCCTTGTTATATCTCTAGAACTATGTCATGTCTGGCGTGGTGTCTATTGGGCAGTGTTATAATCCCAGTATAAAACTATACATCCAATATGCAAAACGCACCACAAGACCTTCAAAACATTCTTTTACTAACAACTCGCTAGACTTGTAACGAAAACTTTAGCGTCAAAATCTTGTCCATGTCGTTTGTGTTATCTATGCTATAATTTTCATCATTTGACTTCGTCTTTCGTGCAAGCAAAACTGAAAAATTTCATTTAATAGATGGAAACAATTCATAGCCATTAATGCAACTTAATAAACAACCTTAAATTGATCTACAAGTTTATTGATTCGTGATTGAACAATTAAGTGCTATTTTCGTCCCCACATCGATTAAACCTTTCGAAGCCATTTAAGGCAAGCCGGGGTAATTCAACTTAAGCCAGATTATGTTAAGTCAGCGTTTTTTTATGGATCCACTAGATTGACGAGTTGACAATAACTGGTCAGTCGAGTGAGTAATAATATTCAGTGATTTAACAGATCGCAGCCAGGCCAATACTTCTCAATGATAACACAATAATCCATGACATTCCTGTCTCAATTCTTAACTACAACTGAAACATTTGCATATTGGCGAGACGCTCAATTTCCGTAATTAAGTACAAAATGCGTAAAAGGTTGATATTGCGCCCTTCATAAAAATCTCGTTCTTCTAGAACACACTAAGGAACAAAATCGCCCCGGTCAAAAAATTAACGTAAAGAAATCACAGATTGAGGTTTCGCCGTCTTTTGTAAAGTTTTGGTATTTTCCTCTACCTTTGTCTGAACTCAAGATTATTCAATTTGTTTGAGTGTGACCTAAATATAACCTTCAACCACACTGAAACAAAAGTGTAACCGCACAAACTGTGTCCTACATTGTGGGTGATTTTATTCCTCATGAAGTTATGCCCAATTGAACGACTTTCTCGAGATGCACTCGATTCTTCGGGATAAAACGGAAAACTGACGCTGAAAAGTCTGACAGTTTATTTCTTTTCGCCAAGTTTGTTTAATTTGTCTTAACCCCGGTCGCAACCGACCTCTTAGCATTCGGCGGAATAATCGTGTGTTAATCCCTTTGGTATATTTTTAATTAAAAAGAACAGAGCAAAGGTACGATTTGACTAAACTTCAGAAACGCCGACGGGATTGCTACAGAATGGAGATGAATAAAGTGCTAAAAGCCATCGTAGCTCTTTAGGTTTGTTTACGATGTTAGGGTTCATTATATTCTATAAGGAGGCGAATCAACAATGGCTCAACACTTTGTGTTGCGCAGAGATAAGTGACTAAACTAAACTAAACAAGAGAAGTGGTTTTATTAATCTATCGTAGTCGTTATTTGAAAGATTGCCTCGGGCACGGGCGTAATGAAATTGAAATTCTAATGTCGAACAAGAAATTAAAGAATGTGAACTATCGTAGTATTGCGCAAATTTTAATCATCTTTAATATATTGTTTAATAATGTATCAATACTCGATAATCTATTCGTCTGTAATAATCAGACTTCTAGAATGACCGATTAGATGTTGATTAAAAATCTTTCAACAAACTTGGCAATGTGACATTTTGAGACATTTTTCCAAGCTCGTTTTAAGGTTGCGAATATTTTGTTTCCTTTTGCATTTGCTCGCAGTTGTGTCTTGCTTTTAAATTCAGTAAATCTAGCGAAAAGTAATTAGTTTTGAGAGAAAAAATTAATTTACTAGCTTTTGTCTATGAATAAATTTACTAAAATCCAACTAACGACCTTTTCAAAGATTCTAGGGTTAAAAGTCAAGCTAACAGATTTGTTAAGTGAATTCTCTTCGAAAAGAGTTGGCAAAATTTCGTACATGAGCTCACGGATAAAAGAAAACAACGTTTTCCCTTTTAAGAAACAAAACCAATACAACCTAAACAGCCTTATTACGCAATTATAAAATATATATTTTTTGAAATTCTATTGGTCATTGTTAATTGGAAAAAGTCAGTGAATTTCGCAGCATGACTAGAATATATAAAAAATAAATATATTACACTCCCACTCGTCTAAACATTCGATGCATAGCAATTTTTTTCTGACAAAACGAACGCAGAAGTTTCGTAATGATATTGGCACCCATAATTTTGCAGATTATGCTTAAGAAAAAGCCGATTTCCGACAACATACAATCGTGTTTTCCTTGCTCTTGTACAATCTACGTGTGTGTGTATTTATTTCTCTTCGTGAAGGAAATGGTTTTGTTCTTGTACAAAAGAAAGCTTTTCTAAATATGCGCTGGTAATCAAGGCGATGGTGTTACACACAATACGCACAAATTTACATTCGGATAACTCACATTGCATTCAGATTAGTCAATCCCTGGAAGGCATTCTGTGGAATATTTGATATCTGTGTGTTTTGTAATATCCTACGGAGAAAAAGTAATAAATCAAATGAAAGTTAGGGTTAGAGTAGAACTATTAAAAACATCCATTTTGTGAATAGGTCTTCTGATTTTCGACCAAGATTAGGGCGTATTTGAGAGGAATAAAATAGCTTGCACTTAAATATATCGACTTAGTCTCCCAACATCTTGTATTTCGTATTTTATGATTAGTTTGCTTATTTAAAAGTTCTTTTTTTTATTCGAAAACGTAATTTTTGAAGTCATCGTAGCTGCTCTCAAGAAAACCCAAATAGGTTCATAAATCGCCATTTTTCTCACGCGGAAAGCATGTGTTTCAGTGAATCAAGCTTTTCGATTGACATTCTGTCAACTTTTGCGGAAAACTATCAAAATTCGGTTTCCGAACAATTTTTTAATAATCTGTCAAATGTTTGCTGAGCAAAGCGAACATTGAATACACTTTGCTTACTTTAGAAATTCTTTCAAACCCAGAGCAAGCCGAGCACTGATAAAAGCCGACAAAATGTCAAGCAAACCATGATTCCTCGTGGTTTTGTATTTCAATTTCTTGTTGTACAATTTCTGTAAAAGCTTCTTTATTGACTTGAGTTAAGTTGTAAGAAATGCTTCAGCTGCTTTGCTTAAGTGACAAGTCAACGTTAACAGAGCGACTGCAGTGGAAATTGACTCAGTTAAGCTTCGACAGTACGCGGTAATTGAATTGGTATCCTTGCCATAGTTGTGCTATCGAAGATCTTTGCCAACATATTCTAAGATAACAAATCCTCTGAGAGGTGACAAAATTTTATGAGCTGATAACAAGACGTATTCTGAGCGCTAGAGAACAAATAAACTAACAGTAAACTCACAGTGTGGTCGTGTCTGTTGGGATGCCGGCTGGAATGCTTTTCACGCTATTGAGATCGTAGCATTCGGCATATTTCATTTGTCCTTCTTGTCCACAATCACAATCTTGCGGGCACGTTAGCACTGAAGTGGACAGACAAACCAGAAGCAGAGCCACAACTTCGAACTGTTTGCACCATAGACCCACATCCAAGGCCATTTCCTTTGCAGAGCCCTGACTGAAATTTGATCTCGCTCGTGTAAATATCATTTGATCGACACAACGCGACAAGCGCCGTATAAATATTTGCGCACGCATGCGCCAGGGTTATTGTTCAGGAAGCTCTTTGAAGCCCTTCACGCCGGGCTGACGATCAGTCATCCGAAAAAACAATGGAAATGGTGTTTGAGGGGTTTTTGCTCCGGAAATGCTGTTCAAACTATTGACACACCTTCCTCTTAGAGTTCTAAAACATCCATCTCTAATATAATACTGGCTCAGAAGAATAAAACGAAGACGAAAATTCTTGAATCAACACATAGCATATTGAATGTGTGACTCCATGTTTGCAATTGCCAAGGTAACATTTTTAACATGCCCTATATACTTAAATAAAATTTTTGCAAACATAACCAAGACGTGTGTAGGATAAAGAAACTCTCAGTGCTAATTTATCATCTCCACATCATAAAAGGACGTGGGATTTTTAAATTTTATGTTGTTATTTCAAGTGAGGTGATTTGGTAGACCATCACTTATTGTATTTGACTAACACTTAACAAAGTGTTGAAAGCATTCGGTAAATGGTGTATAATAATAGTTGAGTGAAAGAAATAATTTTATATATCAATCATGCGACGATTGATGCAAGGGAATTTAGTTAAAACGAGAAAGATTGATGAAGAGAAAACAAACTCTGTCAATACGACATGCAATAGATATTGTCCTTTACGAGATTAAATCAAAGGGCGTGGTCAGGTTGTTATGTCTCTTCACTTATAAGTTGTTTTCACCTTTTTCAAAAGTTTTGAAAGTAATTGACATTGCATTTCTTATTACAGTATCAATACTTTTTCAAGATAACAGCTAACAAGAATGAAGACAATCATCAACTAAAAGATATTATTTTTACGTATCATAAAATTCTCAAGACATATTGCTGAATTTATTTAATATTCAGTCAGTTTGGAATGAAAGGCATATTTATAAAAAGTGTGCTCCTTTAATGGCCATTTTGTTAGTTCTATTTATGACAAAGGTCTACTATTTTTATTACTTCGTAAAAGGTCATTCCGATATGCAACTGGCGAAAATAAAAAATAAAAATTTGAAGACAAAACAAACTCGACACTACGCGCTCTTTTGAATAGTTAATCAGTCTCGAATCAGTCCAAAGTCAATTCATGCATGTTACTTTCTAGACAATTCCAGTAGCTCTACCAAACAAGACATCAGATCAAAATTGATTCATGTGACAAAATATCCAGGGATAACTTTGACTGTAAACACACCAAAACACACTTAATTCAACCAAAGATCTGTAAAGGAGAGTAAATCTTGCTATATCACGTACCGTTAACGCATTTACGTCACACTAGAGTGGATAAAAAGAGAACAAACTTGGTCGTCTAGTATGTCAGCCGTTATGACGTAAATCATCATTAAAAACCGTTCAGTGGTCAATAAATCTTTCCTTAAATGCGTTGAATGAAGTTTTTATGTAAGTGCTTCCTTCCCTCTAGGTCGTTTTGAGTTTACCCGCGCTTTTGAGGACTGAGTAAAACCGCCATTTCCAACCCCATTTTCCAACCGAATATCCGTCGGTAGATATTTAAAACTTGTTGTCATCTTCCGGAAAAATACCGCCATTTATGCCCCGGAAATAAAAACAAAAACGTAATTTCAGACTAACAAAAGCATAAATGAAATAAGCCGAAGGAATGAGCCCTCCTGCAATAGCATTGCGAAACGGGATTTTCACTAAACAATGTAAGTACTGATCTCTTACTAAACAATGGGTTGGTTTATGATCCTAAATTTGAAACCTCTCGGAAGCAGGACTTACAAGTTTTTTTCTGGTCCTGCCAAAGTTAATTCTGTTTTATTATGTGTCAGTGAAGAACATTTATCAGCCCATCCTCCCAAAACCCATCTTATTCAAAAGTACAAAAGCATACATATTCTGTTTTGTATTTTTATTGACACTGTTGGTCGAAACAATCTCAGATAATAATTATTCAAGGTATATGATACATTATTGCAAATTTGCTTAAAACTGCTTTAGCGTAACCTGTTTTTCAATAATTGGAACACATGTACACCACAAGTTGCACGGAGAAAAATACGTGGGTAAAAGGAAGCGAAGCTTTTCGCGCTTTAGGTCACCTTTCGTAATTTATTAAAAAATATTTCCCTCATGGGTATTATGAGGGAATTATTACAAGAATTATTTTTTTCTGAATTTTTTGTTCATATAGACGTCATACAAAGCAAATTGTCGTTCTATTAGTGCATTTATGTACTATAATAAATAGAGGACTGGGGCCACGCTCCATCACGTGTCGAACGTTTCAGTGTAACGTCCTCCGTGCCACATATCTCGTAATTTTTTTTGTGTGACAAGATGCATGAAACATTACTTTATTACCGGGCGCTTTTTTCTCAGATGCACGTTCAGTTCATTCTCTGCTTCATCTCATTCCTTTTCTTCACTAGCAAACAAGCCCTGCACAAATATTTTTTGGCTGCCTGGCTACACTAGTCCCTACAGGGACGGCGGAGCAATTTTCCAAGTGGGGGGGCTGACTAGTGACTTAAAGTGGGGGGGGGGGGGCTTAAAAGACTCTTCTCTTAGTAAGTCTTTTTTCTCGGAAATTCTGGGGGGGGGCTTAAGCCCCCCCAGCCCCCCCGGCTCCGCCGTCCCTGCCCTATGGTTATTCCAGGCAGCCAGTACTCTTACTTTATTTAATTTTCCTCTTTGTATTAATCTTCATGTAAGTGCAAGAGTACATTAAAGGTTGTTGTTGTTGTTGTTGTAAAAGTTGTTTACTAAGATAAAGAAACTGAACGAAACAGTGAGCCCAAAGCCATCCTTTTGAATGTCCCACGTGGTGTTTTTAAAGGGCTTTAAACTCGGCTCAAAGAGATTTCCGAATTTTTCGACGACTTCGTAGGTGTCTCGTGACAGTCAACTTTTTTATGACGTCAGAGAAAAATAAAAATACTCTGCGGATGGCTGAAGACACGAGTACTCGGTAGAGTCGGAAATGTAAAGCAATTTTTATAAACATACCTTCATCTGTTAGAGTTAAAAAAATAAATAAATAAAAGAAATAAAAGAAGAAAAAACTTGTTCCCAGGAACTCTCTTGTCCCCCCAGGGGGCACTCCCTTATTAGGGCTTAACGGGGATGTGCGGCCCGATAGGGTATGGTTTTCAGGCTTTTCTGTCTTGAACGGAGTATATATTTCACCTCTTTTTGTCTTAAACGGGGTATCTTTGCATGGACCAATGTCAAACAGGATAGGCTTATATGCCTGCAGAGGTGTAACAAGCCAAAGTTTCACAAATTCTTTCGTATTGCTGACTTACATTGATTTCGACATTAATACTTGTCTTAATTCATGATCACAATAAAGCCAGTGCGGTACTTGTTTATGTCTTAGACGGGGTATCAACAATTGGCATTCTGTCTTAAACAGGGTAGGAAAATCAGAAGTTCGTGTCTTAAACAGGGTCAGGGTTCAAGAGTACCCCCCGCCCCCCGGGCTTGTCCCGTACCTTGGAGCGTCACCAGTATAGAAAGCGGGGGAAAGGTTAAACAAGTGGTGGGGCTTTGTACATAAAAACTTCGCTGTGATTCAGTTTTGATAGAAGTTCCACAAGCAATGTGACTAAACGTTCGTTTGATGGCGTCTCCAAATTTGTGTCGTTTTAAAAGTCACGTGATCTAAAGTTGGGAAGATGTCCCCATTCCCCCAACTCAACACCTGCGGACGAGAACTGACTCATGGTCGAGGCCCGGGGGAGAGGGTACTTCCATAAATTTCGGATAGGGGTATGCCGCGAAGGTTCTTAAACCCCGACACTATTTAAGGATAAAGAAAGTGAAAATTGATACCCTTTTGAAGGCCCAAACCGATAAATGATACCCTACTTAAGGACCGGGAACCCTCAAAAACTATTCCCTATTCCGCGACATATACGTATATAGCCCATATATGGGAATACCCCCCAGGAGGTATTCCATTGCCATTTCACTGTGTCTGGAATAAACTGTAAAATGGAAGCACAAATGTAGTAAGTAAGAAAGTCAGTCAGTCAGTAAACTGAACATTGAAATCATCATAGAACCTTACTCTGGCCAGATTGGTAACCAATTTTAATTTAATATGTTCCTATTCAATTTTTTGTGTATCAGCACTTTTTAACACTGCAGGGCTGACAGCCAACTTCATTAGATTAAAGGCATGGTTGCCACATACATCAGTTGTCAAAATTCCCTGACTTTTCCCTGATAAAAATCCAATTTTCCTGACCAAAAAATGCAAATGTCAGAGAGTTGCAGCATCCAGCCTCCATTTCCAGGAGAAAATAATCCACTGATATTACATTGACCTGAAATATTTCTTCCAGTCTTCAATGGTATTACATCAGCGGTGATATATAATTTCAATTTTTCCTGACTCAACATTAAATTCCCTGACTTTTCCCTAGCCTTGAAGAATTTATTTTTCTCAGATCATTTCCTGACCTGTGGCAACCCTGGTCACGTAAAGGGGCCACTGCCGAAAGACACATAGTTTAGAGACAATTAATACTGACAAAGTAATCTTAATTGGATGCATATTGACACAACTCCATGATTTCTCTGGTTTCATCAAGAAGATGGTCATATCCTCACCCTAAAGAATACTGTACTCTATTTCAATGCCTGTTTATGCTGTTGTTTAATGCGTTAGCTTCTCTCTACTTCGGCAATCACAGAATTTTGATCTGGAAGGTGATCTTAATTTTTATAGTTGAAATATGGTATAAAGTCTTAAGATATCACCAAAGCAATCTACTTTCACATGACAAACATCTCAGCAGTAATGTTCGTTTTACTGGATGTATAAATTATTTTGCTTGTCTCTAACTGTTTTTCGCAACCTATGATGCAATGTCAGCACAATTCCTTTGCAGAATGCACAAAATGCTGTATTATCATTTGCTGGCTTTTATATATTAATCAGCATACATTAAATTAAAACAAAATGCTGACTGAGCAACGTCCAGAAGTTTAAATAATATCATGTCCTGGCATGGGAAACTTGATGGAAAACTCCTCCACCTCATTTTTCAATGCTTCTACTTTGCCCTTGAATTGGTCTCCTAACAGCACTTCTTCAAATTTCTTTTGCTCTGGCCCGCTGATTTTCTGCACTTCCAATCCCAATTTGATTCCACGGTCAATGAAGTCTGCAACTTGCTCAAAATCCTTTGTCTTCATTTTGCGAGTTGTTAGGGCTGGGGCACCAATACGCAGTCCACCAGGGCGCAAGGCACTCTTGTCTCCAGGACAAGTATTTTTGTTCACTGCAAAGGAATGGTAGAAAGTTAATCGGTTTATCATTCACATGCTTTGTTTTATTAAAGCTTACATAATGGCTTGTGGATTCACAGTTTTAAGACCAATTTTCTAAGAAGCTCCTCCCCATCTACATTTTGTCGTTAGTTTATCATCATAACTGGGGTGGGGGGGAGGGGGGTGGGGTAAGAAAGGAGGTCTGCCCACAGGCTACTTGCAAAGAGAGATTCACATCCTAGTCAGTGGTTTTTCAATGGTGCCGCAGGATGTCTTTTCCCACCACATTTGACAGCGAACTATAATGGTGTTTCAAGTATTGAAAAAAAAAAAAAAAAAAAAAAAAAGGGCGATTTTGCGTTACTTTTTACACTGAACTGTAAAAGAAGGTTCCATGATTAACAGTTCACATGGGGCTCATCCTCAGTGGGAAAACTCACCAGTGACTTAAAACAAACAACGACCAAGACAACAAAGAACCTTGAAACAGTATAAAGCAGGAAAACAATAGCTCCAAAACAAAGTAAAATTAATTTCACAATTTTTTAACACCATGGTAACCTTGCATGGGTAAATTTCGACCACCAGGCTGCCAAGTTATTGTTGATTTTTTTTTGCAACCTCAGAAAGAGAGGATCTGCTCATGTGCCTTCAAGATATCTGCTGACTACTGCTCCAGTTATTGCTTTTCAAGTTGTGAGAACATTACTCAGCTTTCATTTATAATAACCTTTCCTTTCCCTTTTAGAAAAGTGTGCAAGGACTTTACTGTGAATCGAAAGAACTTCCAGCTAATGGTGTATTAAAGGATTTCCTTTATTTTGCTGTCAATTCTTTGACAATCGATACAACACAAATTCAGGTATTGATCAGTAATTAACTCACCAGTGACAGAGACCTCTTCCAAGACTTTCTCAGCGAGGGCACCACCAATTGCTAACGGCCGCAGATCAAGTAAAACCAGGTGGTTATCAGATCCCCCAGACACCAGTGTGTATCCTCGCTCCAGTAACACCTTTGCCAGTGCTTGGCAGTTATCCAAGATCTGTTGGGCATACTGTTTAAACTGTGGTGTGTTGGCCTGTTTAAATGCTGTGCAAAGTGCAGCGATTTGATTGTTATGAGGACCTCCTTGAAGTCCAGGGAACAGAGCAAAGTCGATTTTGCTTCCATAGTCGTACTTGATGGGGTCCCCATTTTTCTTATAGCCCTTGATGCCCTTGCGATAGAATATAACTCCAGAGCGTGGTCCACGGAGCGACTTGTGCGTTGTTGTCGTAACGATATCAGCATGCTCAAATGGACCAGGGACCACATCACCAGCAACTAGACCACTGATATGTGCCATGTCAGCCATGAGATAAGCACCAACCTCATCACATATTGCCCTGAATTTGGCATAGTCCAAATGGCGTGGGTATGCACTGATTCCAGCAACAATCAGCTTAGGGCGGAACAGTCTGGCTGTTTGGGCTAGCATTTCATAGTCTATTAAGCCAGTCTCGGGGTTTGTCTTGTAAGGCATTGACTCAAAGTAGATGGATGTTGCAGAGATGCGCTTCTTTTCTGTCATGAAGCCATGCGTCAAGTGTCCTCCATCTGGGAGATCGAGGCCCATGATACGATCATGTGGATTGAGAAGGCCAGTGTAAACAGCAAAGTTTGCAGGAGAGCCAGAGTAGGCCTGTACGTTCACACCCCACTTCTCTGGGTCAAGTCTGCAACAATAAAGAAAATTCAGTGAATCATTTTAAATACAAAACCCCTCAGTGTGACATTCAGAGAAAAAATCCATGGGATGCATTAAGGTCATTGCCCTGTATTGCATTGCACATCATTACTGCGCAGAATGTTACGCCTCATAAGCGTGCACACATCAACAAAGTGGCAGCTTTTTTTCTATATCGCTTAGTCCACGAGAGAAGTAAATTGTTGCTCTCTCTCGAGTATGATGACTTATCATTTTTTCGACGTTTTTGCTTGTTTACAAGCTAAAAACGTAGAATAGGGGTTAGTGAACAAAATTTGGAACCACATATTTGTAAACTCTCAAGGGACTTTTTTAATTTCTCAAGGGACTGTTTTAATTTCTCAAGGGATTACTTTCCGCTGTGGGTGATCACTTGCGATCTCGTGAAAAAAACGTGACTTGTCACATTTACAAACGTTATATAACAATTTTAAAAGTGACATGTCAGCTTTCTTATCTCAACGCACGTGTGTCTGAAAGGCGATCTATAAAAAGCGTCGCACAAACAATGGATTGCGTAACTAAAACACGAATAAATAATCACTAGCACTTACATCGTTTAAAAATTACAAACGTCAAAAATAAACCATACCAAAAAACTCGCTCTTTTCAAAGATATTATTGAAGTTAAAACAAATGCAAGAGATGGGGGCTTCTTTTAGCTTAGGAGCGGTTAAAAATTAGGCCAAATTTGGTCGCTACATGCAAGCGCAACTCTATTTCGTCATCAGCCTAGGTCGTTAGGGACGTGACCTCGCGTTGACAGGGAATGACAGCAATGTTGCATGAATCGGATTTACAACATGCGATCGTATCTACGCAGTTCGAGTGGAATTTCAGTCAAAGACAGCAAAATTCTTTCTTATTTCATCTTCAAATATAATTCGAAAGCATTCACTGTATATATGGCTTTTGTTTAATCCTGGGTTTTGATATCCGACCCTCGCAGAGCCTAGACAAAACGCAGCTTGAGTGTAACGATTTGTTTACGCTGCAATTATATTTTGCTGTTTCATTTGCTAATTTCGCTGCCGTAATCGACTGCCTTGAAAGGTCCTTGCAATTTTAAAGTATAGAATTGTCAGATCTCGGTGAAATTTGCACTGTTTATTTGTGTAATGTTAAGGAATATGTGTATAAATACCTGGCGCGGACAAGCCATTTTTGAGCCACTTTTCTCCGACAGTAGTCGGAAATATCTGTATTTTTTTGTGCTTTTTTGTGGAGCAATCGTTACGCTACGGCCTTGAACACATTGAACAGCGGTCTACCTATAACAATTCAGATATGGCGTCACAAAATGACAAAAACAAAGCGTCAAACGCATATTTTGCTGTTTCATTTGCTAATTTCGCTGCCGTAATCGACTTTCTCGAAAGGTCCTTGCAATTTTAAAGTATAGAATTGTCAGATCTCGGTGAAATTTGCACTGTTTATTTGTGTAATGTTAAGGAATATGTGTATAAATACCCGGCGCGGACAAGCCATTTTTGACAAAATTATATGGCTGCATTTCCTCCGCGAAGATAGGAAATTGTTAAACTAAACTACAAAGAAACTGTAATGATAAATTCGAAGAACAATGCACAGGATAAACCTTCGACTCGTACTTCATGCAAAAACGTCGATATCTCGAAGAGACTTTGATTTTCTCATATTTTGGATGTAGCAACCAAATTCTTTCTGTAAAATGAAAACAGATCAATGTCTTTGTTTGAAAAATAAATATCACTGAAAACGTGTACTTTGCCAGTACTGGAATTTCCTAAGGGGCAGGGGGGATTCAAACAAAGAAAACTTTCCATGTGAGGGGTATGGATATATTCTGGAACAACACAATGGGATCTTGACCATATCATTTGCAGACCAAGCTCCAAATATGCAAATTAAATGTTCATGTATTGCAAAATTCAGTCTTTTCCAAGTACCCCTCTCTGGAATGTAATTCATTTGCCTATAATTTGTTTGTCTATTCGTGACTTAAAAAAATTCTGTTCGATTTTAAAAACATCTTGTTTGTCACGGCAATAGCGTGACCTCTTACACCTCCCCCCAAAGTTGAGATCAGAAGAGATTGCATAATTTCTAGTCGCATCACATGAGACCATCGCAACGATTCTGTTCGAAATTCTTTTATAAAGGTGTCATTTCCAAGCATTGACACTAAAACACTGATATTTATGGCAGAAAAATGCAAAATTATTTGACGAAAACCGAGATAGAACACGTGATCACACATAACACGTGTACTCACCGGAAAACTTCGAGAGCCCTTTTCTTGCACAAGCCTTCCATTTCATCGACAAACTGATTTCCTCCATAATATCTCTGTCCTACTTGTCCCTCGGAGTATTTATTCGTCATACACGAGCCTAGTGCCTCCATAACTGCTGTGCTGGTGAAATTTTCCGAAGCGATGAGCTCAAGTCCTCGAACTTGGCGCTGCTTTTCTTTCTTCAGAATTCCGTAGATTTCGGGATCGTTCACTTCTAAGGATTCACGAAGGTATTGAAATCCATCTCCACAATCACCATTGACAGCCATGACTTAAATATGATCGACCTGAAGAAAATTTAACGCGGTTAAAATTTTAAAAGTAAAGCATAATCTCCTGCAATAAGCTTGATTTACAAAAAGCAACAAAAATAATTATTTACAATCATTCAAGGCTCTTCGGAGGGGCAGAAAATCCTCTTATGTAAGAAAAATAATCGAGATGTAAATCCTTAAATTTTCGAGATAGATACTTACTTGACAGTGCTACAAGCAAGGTATAACTTGATCGAAAATTCCCGTGAAATGGAATAACCCTTCAAGACTTGCCGAATTTATGACAGTCGTGCGCAGCGAGCGAACGCGCCAAAAATTTACTCCGGGAAATACCACGTGGGTTTCACGTGAACACCAGATAGAGCCCAGGTTCCTTGAGCATGTCACGCCACTCTTCTTGTTCAGACGATCTGTTCAGACAGCACTAGAGAGAAATGTTTGAAAGAAGACTTTTAATTTCTTTCATATTCTTTCGCAAAATTACCATTTTCAGAGAGAATTTTTGCTACTGCTTCCTCATCAAATGGTTGAAAACGGTGCGGTATCTTAACAATTCAAGCTCTGCGCAGCGAGCCACTGTGCTCTGAATTTGAAATTGTGCAACATCGGCGTGTAACGCAATCGACACCTTGACCTACCCTGTGTATTGCTAAACTTGCCTTATGTATTTCCAAATGCACTCGCTCATGCTGTGACTCTTTAATCTCTTTAACCATTTCCCGGGCATGCCCCACCGGTTCCCAGTATATATTAATGTTACATCATGCTCTCGATCTGCTTTATTTTAAAGGAAATGTCACTGGAAAAAGTGTACTAGAATCTTCAGGTTGAAAAATATTACTTCCGGTTTTGACCGGCTCGGAAGGCGGGGTGGGGGCGGCGGTCAAACACAGTCTCGGTAGCGAAATCGGCGTTGCCAGGAGTCATTTCAGTCTGATACAAGGTACTGTAGAGTGGCATAGCCCCACACAAAATTTAGGAGAGTGCATTCCTTCCCCCAACCCCTCTGCCATTTTGTCGGACACGTTTGGAAAAGAGACAGCACAATCTGAACGAGTGAACCCATGAAAGCAACGAAGGCGTGACACGTGACATTTTCACAGATTGCGCTTTAGCTTTTTTAGTTTCTTTAAAGAAACGTTGCTCAACAAAACTTGCGATGGGACCGTCATTGCTCACCAACCAGGACACAAAAAGAGGAGCAATAATTTTATGCTCATTGTTAAAAGATCAAGGTCGGGACTGTTTATAGTACCTCTATCAACTGGACTCGACAATCAACTGAACAGTTCGTTTGGGAATCGCCTTATAAACTTAACCCAGTCATGAGTTCGGATCGAAATTAACCAATTACGTTTTCCCGAGAGGTCCGCTTGCAAAAAGAAGCCATTAAAAAGACATAAACCTGTACTAGCACAAGGCTAAAACTGAAAAATTATTTGATAATTATAGCGACTTATAACTAATTCATGACAATGTTTGTTGTTAACTTATCTGCGCGTCTACTTTGCCAGTAACTTTTGTCCCTTACGACTGAACTAACGATTTTTTTTGCTTCAATATTTTTATTTATTTATTTATTTTTGCACAAAAGTGGGTGGTACGGGTCGTCTAGGGAATATGAAGGCGAAAGTTGCATGAGAAGAAAAGTGGCCAGATACACAACAACTAGAAAGAGTACGTGAGTTAACGCGGTCAATTTGTTTCTCCTTGCATACTAAAACGGGTATAATAAATTATTTAGAACGCACAAAAGTTTTGCCGATCAAGGCTTTATCTTCTGTTTAGTAAGTAAAGTAAGTAAAACTTGAACTTTTTTCCGTGTCTATGTATTTAGCTAACTGGGGACACCAATCATGTGTAATGTAGCTGATTTGTGTAGAAAGAGAATTGTCGTATTTGGTTGTTCAAGTCGAACAAACAAGAAAGTAACTCTAAGAAACGGGCTATTGAAATTTCGGAATACTTTCGTGGAATACGACCCGTGGAATACCGCAGAATATGCAACGGCTTTCTCAGTACATGTTTAGTAGGCTTCTGATTGGCTGTATTCTCTTGGAACCTGTTTCACAAAGAAAAATAAATACGCAACACTGGCATTTCAAACACGAATATCTCTTGCTTTTACTGGCAGTAGTCTCCGCCATCATTTGGTTTTACAAACAGCACCATCTTCCATTAGTTGAATACCATATACACTGTATTGACAGCCTAGCGCACTCACCAGGAAACATGTTGCAAACAGATGCACAGGTGTGAATCAACATTTTCTTTAGCGCAATCGTCTGGTGCTCCCTTTCGCGGCGATTAGGACAACGCCCAGCGATGTTTGGAACGTTTCAATGTGGAACAACAACATTTCTTGGGCGCAACCGCAGCCGTGTTTTTGAAAGGCATCTCCCTTTAACGCGCCTGTACACGTCCGACGCGCCGTTTTGAACAACGTATATCCGTGTTTCTATTCTTTATTTCGAAACTCTTACATCTAAAATGTGTGCCTTATTTCCGATCTGATCTTTTGAAATCTGTACCCGGTATTTCAAATTTGATTATATCTTATCGAATGAAATAACTTTCCTTTACCTTTGTACTATACCTTTCTCTCTTGCACTTGACATCTAAAGATTAATATCAGGATCTCTTGGTATCAATCTTGTAGTTCCCTACAAAATGTATACCGTATTTCAGGGCAAAAAGGAACAGTATTAAAATAGGATAATCTTCATCCTATTTTACACTCAGGTAGGTAAAAAATTATACCCTTTTTTGATGGCACATTCCTGTACAGCTTACAAATTGATGTCTTCACGTAACCAATATTGAAGTATAACGCAGCGTCACTCTGTATTAGCTGTTTGGTACTTCGTACTGCTACAACTTACTGATAAGACCTAATAAGCGAGAACATGACTAGCCTGCGAATACAGGCGGCTAGAACATGAGTCACAACAGCTTTGCTGCATAAAGCGTTCCTAAATATCTATTGCGGTAAGGCTACAACAAATTCTCAAAATGCTGCACTGTGTAAACAGGCACCATCTCGTAACGGTGCAATGCAACTCTTTTAGCATTGCAATCCTGCAACTTTAAAACTTGGTATACCTCAATAATGAGAACCACTGAAATTATAGGTGAACGGACATTAAAAACGAACTAAAAAAGAATCCATTTTTTAAGTACTGGCGCTTGCCAGACTTGCTACAGGCGTGGCGAAGGTAAAGAAAGGCTATTGAACGACGAACGCCATCTTGGAAAAGCACTTCAAATCAACTTGAGTGCATTATATCGATCCGTTGATTTCGATAAAAGTCCTTTTGAATCAACGCACTGGAATAATAACCTGTGGCTTCAAAATACTCAGTGCTGTAACCGCAAAAATATTAAAATCTGATTGCTTTTCACGGTGCTCAACAAACCGCTTTTAATGAGGCCTTTGTGGCGCTTCTGAAGTACGCAGAATTAGGGGATTTCCCCCGGAACACATTCCACATTGAACGCGGAAATTAGAAACCCGCTTGATCGCGCTTTCACGGCGAACTGTGGGTAAAGAATGAATCAGCATATACTAAGGTCACTTCGACGATTAATTTCTCTACAGTATTTGGCTTTGTGAAAAGATACTTACAGAACAAAGCAAAACTAAAACGTCTAACTGTTTTGAATCTTGTTGTCCTACTTTGACACTTATACAGCGCTTGCTTGCTCAGTGCATTTCAATACTTAATTTGATGCATAAAGAATTTGCAATGTCCGCTTCTAGCTACGTCTGACCGGATGACGGGTCTAAATATAGGCCTGAAGTCTTACTTTCACTTCAATTCTCCAATCACAAACAGTGTAAACTATTTTTTTCGCAACCATTGTGGATAGTGTTGTAGGTTTCGTTTTGTGCCGTTGAACGACAATATTTAGCACTTGATTAAAATTCTTTGTCCATATAAATGTTACCAGTTTCGTGTCTCAAAATCACAAAAATTGGCCGACGATGATAGTAAACTAAAGCTGAATGAAGTTACCTTAACAACACGAACCGTTATCCAAGTTTCTTGGAATTAAAGGATGTTCTTTGGCCCGGGGGCATCGACTTTCACCAGAGTGTCATTACAAATATACCTTTTTTTATTATTTTCGAAATAAATAATATTTTACACCGGCTGTACAATTTCATAATATACATGCCTCTATATAACGAGGTTCCCTCATCGAAGAGAACGAATTTATAATTTGAAAAATACTATAAAAGCTACACACAGTTCGAACAGCACGCTCCACCTATTTTTCTCGGAAAACGGTCACTCTTTCGTAAGCAAAATTAACCTGTAATAATTTGTAAAAGGATCACTTCACATGCAATTCATTACTAGAATTAATACAATTTGAAAAAATTCCCACATTGTGGTTATACAGGATACTGATAACTCCTTAAGTAGACCTTTAGTTTAGCAGGAATAGGTAGACGATGGACCCCATCTCCTATTACATGACGATTTAACGTTCTTCGACACAAATGCTGCAGGCTGGACACTTCTTTGTATAGAGGCGAGAGAAGTAACAAATGAAAGCCTCTGTCACGAGTTCCTGTACTTGAAGAATTCTGTCGACAAGTTCTCCATGATAGCAACATATAATAAAACACGAGTTTTACTACACAGTCAAACTGTGGCGAGCCCTGCTGGTTAGCACGGGCACGAGTCGTTGCTCCATTGTTTTGATCTAACGAAAATTTTCCGTCGCACATGATGATCCTTATATTTGTCACTCCTGATTCTGTCTTTAAGCTCAACGTGAATAAATGTTTAGGATCTGAGCTGGCCCTTACAAGATATGTCCCAACTTTTTTGTGCATCAATAAAGTTTTTGATTGATTAGCGTTTATCGCTCCCCAATAAAACCCACTTGTCTTTAAAGTCTCTACTGCGTTGTCAAAATAAGATGAGCGTGGTGAAGAAGATTGTAATGATGTTGACATAATTTTCCATCGCTTTCCTGCAGTGTGGCTGAAGTTTGTCTCTGCTTCGGAGTACCATTTGCTCTGTTGTTTTCGACGAAAGGAAAGTTACTAGATCAACACAACGGCGAAATTTAATGCGGCCGTATTTCTCCGAAACACAACTGACAATACAACTGCGCACTGGAGCGGAAGCCCTTCTAGGAATTCATATATCAAATCGACACTTTCCCGGAAAAATTAGCCATTTAGTCACGCTTTGGCAATCGCGTAATTGCGTGATCATCTTAAGGGCCGCTATTTCTCGGAAAATTCATCGCGGTTTATATTTTACCTTTGTTCTATTAAGATTAGCCCACCAATAGCGACACCGGTAACCCGTAATAATTTGTCACTAGCAATTTTAAGGCTAAAAATGGATCCGTCACTTGAGGGTTACCCCATATAAACACGGCATTGAAGAGCAAAGCGAGGACAACACGGAATTTTAAAGCGGATCAAAGTTGTAGGCAGAAAAACGTGCAAGGAGAAAAGGAACGAACAGTAACAGAAGCAACAAGGGTTTTTTGTATTTGAAAGAATATAGTGGAAAATTAAATGACATACCCTTTCAGTTTTTTTTGTCAATGAAATAATATCAGAATGTCTATTGTAAAACGACGGCTACAACAAATTCTAAGAAAAAGCGACCCATAGAAACACGCACGCACAGTGATTGGTTAAAAGTCGTGTTACTATAACTCCAAAGAAACACGGAAAACTATTTATATGAATGATTATTGAAAGGAAATAGAAAACAATATGGCCAATGTGAGATCTATCACTCCCCCCTCCCAACCGTGAGAAGATGGCCATTGCAACTCGTGATTGAAAGAATTCTCGTTTTCCGCGCGACTCCCAAGCGAAACACTTTGCGGTCACGCGCAAATAGTTTAATTGAGTTTATTATAAAAATATGGCAATGCATTTCAACACCAGATACAAATGACACAACAGACTGGACAAATATTTGATAAATTTCTCAGTTTCCTTTCCAAGAACGCTAACCATACAACAAAACTAGTAAATATTTACACTATAAACAGCATTTCCAGTTTAACAAGCTAAACGATTTATGTATTAATTCAAAGCACGCAAAAGGGAACAACGCAAAAATCCGCAAACTTCCTCTTCTGGAGAGAGGTATCTATTTAATGAAATTGCAACGGTTTGAGAGCAAGTTCTACTCCGCGACCCAAAAGGAAGCTATCACTATAAAACTTGGTACCTTTTACCTAAATAATATCAAAATGGAATTCGGCACTGCCGTTGCTTAGTCCTTACACTCCCTTTGTTGATTAATTTCGTAATTCTCGTCTTCCGTCGACATGACAGCGTAGCTACATTTTAAGTAGATCTTAAAACGTTCATCATTCTCTGACGGGAAACCTCCGACCCTACACGTTCCTTAACTTAATTTCTTGGTAATAAAAAGGTCGACCCCGAGTCATTTCAAATGGAGTAATTTGTAATAAAACGTGCGAGTCAATCACTTGTTGTTCCAGCTTCCACGAAATATTTTGAGCTCGATTGCACAAGATAGATTTCGCAGAAGAATACCACTTTATGGTTTTCCTGGGAGGAGGGTGACGGGCACTTTTGTGTGAAGTTTTTAGACGGGAAATGGATTAAAAAGAAAAAGGTTTGACCAATTGATACTAGACAAGAAAAGACAACCCTTCTTTCAAAGGTCGTCCAGCAAGATTTCAGATGCTAAAAAGCGTAAGATAAGTTTTTCGACAGGAAATGGATTGAAAAGCAATATCGATATTAGACAAGAAAAGGCAACCCTTTTATCAAGGATCGTCCAGCTAGTGTAGATTTCAGATGCAAAAAAGCGTAAAATGATTTACCCAAAAGTGAGAGTTGCTATGCGGCCGCCAAGACTGATACTAGCAAGCCAAATATAAAAAAAAGCGAACACGACCAGACGGAAGAATAAATGAAAATGTTCGTATTTTACACTACGAGGAACGACAGTTTTCCGGGATCTGTGGTTTATTGGAATTTGTAGCGCTTTCTTAGCCTGGAGCACGAGTCAAGGTGTCGCGCTCCAAAATCGTAAACCACGCCTACCGTTTAGGCGTCTTCTACCACATAGATAAGTTTATTCACGGCAAAATTACAACCCCAGCCTGTATCCTAGGTGACGGGTCGTCAAAATATGGCATGCGTGTCAGCATATGAGAGTCATCATCGCCAATACTAAGTTTGGCTACAGCGCCATATCCCGAGTCCGCATTGAACGATCCAACAATGTAAATATCCACCTCTTGGTCCCATGATTTCTCATTAACCACCGCTCGGACTCCCCAGCAAGGCATGTACAGGGATTTAATAACCGTCCACTGATTCGCACGCGGGCAGAATCTCTCCGCCGAAGCTTGAATGTTCGCTAGCTGGCCATTGTGCATTTCAGCGCCGCCAAGCGCGTATAGAAAGCCGTGCGCGACAACTACATCGTGGAAAGCGCGCGCTCTCTTCATGGGCGAGGCGGACTGCCAGCGATTTTTTTGCTGATCGTAGACTTCAACTGAGGAGAACGCAAAGTTGAAGTTTGCTCCTCCACATGCGTAGATCTTCCCTTCAAGTGTTGCCACACCTAAAAAAATGAAAATAGTTTCGATTTTTCACAAACTCCTCTAAACATCAGCTTCAAAGTTATGCAGAGGGTTCCTCTTGCGGGAAAGGCTGAGGGGAGGGAGGTACCTTAGTTAAAGCAAGTTAAAAAAATTAAACATTTGAACTGGGAGCCTAAGTTTCATTAAACGTAAGCTTCCAAACATTATCAGATTGTGTCATGCAACATGAACACTAAAAGATCTCGGCTAACCAGGACAACTGCTGATCGTATTATGTAAGAGGTATAATTGCAGGATGACACTTGGAATAAATAGGTTTGCTTGGAGCTAGTGGATTTTCCTGTCGGGCTAGTGGGTTTTATCCATCACTTGCCTGATGAGCAAGTAATATTTTTATATATTCACAAAAAAAGGTCTTTGAGCTAGCACACAATGATTCCAGCTAAGGGCAAGCTGGAAAATCCGTTTTTCATTGCGCACTGTAACTGAGATGAACTACCCAGCCAATACATACCAAGTGCCCCTCTACCCATACGCATGGGTGTGACCACCTCCCACTCATTGGTGAGTGGGTTGTATTTCTCCACAGTCTTCAGTCCTTCTCTCAGATGATCATCACTCCCTCCAATCACATAGATACACCCATTGAGAACAGTGCCTGCCACTTGTCCCTTACAGTATTTAAGCGGCGGCATTTCAGTCCAGGAGTCCAGTTGAGGGTTGAAACATTCCACGGAGCTGAGGTTTGCACTGAAACTGACTCCACCCATGACAAAGATGAGACCATTGAGCTTGACAACAGCTGTAAGGAAAGAAGAATCGATGTAAATAAATAACAAATAAATTACAATATTTAGAGAGGAAGCTACATCAGCTCCCTGTCTCAGGGTCGTAACCAGGTATATTTTTTCATCGCTGATCCCAAATTTTAGCTCTAAATTTTGATTCCTGATCCCCAAAATGTGGCAACATTTGATCCCTGATTCCATTCTGATCCCATCTGATTGGCCGATCCGGATCCCATGACTTGTGACCCGGGATCCCGGGTCCATGATCCCGATCCCAAGGCTGTGATCCCTGATCCCACATACCTGGTTACGACCCTGCTGTCTAGCTGGTTTTCACACGGGTCCTCTATCCAGGTCAAATTGGTATTTGGAAATGTTGGTTTTTCAGGAGGGAGGAAAACCGGAGAACCTGAAAAAAACCCTCGCAGCAAGGCAAGAACCCACAAAAAACTCAACCCACATATGGTACGGGGCTGGAACCAAACTGGGCCACATTAGGGGGAGGTGAGTGGTCTGACCACTGCACCAATTTTTTTTTCCAATATAATTATGATAATTTGAATGTATTTATTGCTTTGAAGGAATGAATGAAAACAAATGACACTTTGCTTTAATAAGCAATGCATTAATTTTTTTCAGAGGGGGCAGGGGCAGGGGCGGGGGAGGAGACAAAAACATGATAAGTACAGTGATGGAATTGCAATTTTGCCCCTACCTTGGGAATTAAAGAAATGAATACAAAATCAGGAGAATTGTAAATGTATTATTAAAATAATTTTATCATCAAGCCTCTTAAAGTCCCAGAAGTGATGCATGTCTAACTTCTCCTCACAACGACAATATATCATCAGGATAACAGGTATTGAGATAACAAAAAATCATCAATTATTGAAGGGACATGGTCAGCATTGTCAAGATTTTTTAAGTCATTTTCCTGTTTACTTCCAAATTGAAGGAAACCTCAAAATAATAGTTGTGTAATGTAGGAAAACAACAAAGGAGTAATCAAAACCCAAAAATAACCATGGATGGTTTCGTCTGACGAAGATTAAGATGGATTACGACTGACACACTTGAAAAAACTTGCCAGTTTTTTCAAAATGAGTTGTCCGTGACTGAGTTCCTTTAAGAACATTGTCTTGCTACCCATACCTGCCGATTCTCGTGCAGTACACAATGGCGCCATTTCTTGCCATTTCTCTTCATTCTCCAATTTGAAGTAATCTGTTCTGTTTAAATATCTGTCAGGACTGTCAAATCCTGACAGGCCACCAACTACACACAGTTTTTTAGGAGTTCTATGTCTGGGCTGTGTTCGAGGTGTATGAATGATAGCTCTTTTCTCGGGATGGAGCTGATAAGAGTTTATCTCATCTACAAGAGCATCGCAACCTGCACAGAGTATAATGCAAAGGTTTCAAATAATTAAAGATTATTGACAAAACATCCACAGGGTGTAATCATGCAGTTCCAGGTTACTGAAAATCCAGTAAGAGGTTGGGGGGGGGGGGGGGGGTCAAACAAACCTATGAAGCCTAAATGTAATTTCCAGTGGGGTGGGTGAGTTTCAAGCAAAAAACCTTTCATAAGAAGGATATGAACATTTTCTGGGACAACACATTAAACCAGTGAGAAAGAAATGTTTTTATAGGAAAATTTTGTTGTAAGCAACAGAGATTTTTGTAAGTCAAAGGAAGTTGTAAACCACATCATGTGAAAACAAATTCATTCTTATAAATCACAGCGATCAATGATGCAGATGGGACTGTTTGATCATGTTTTCACTATGGTGAACTCCACCTTTAAATCAATTGGAGAAAGAGTGTATCGAATTTTTGAGTTCGAGTTAGAAATTTCGAGTTCGAGTTATGGGGTAACATTTTCCCAGTTGGTCACGCAGAGTGTCTCCCTTATCACCAAATGAAAGCTAACCGCAAGCAAATAGGAGTGGAACTTACCACAAGCAAATAGGAGTGGAACTAACCGCAAGCAAACCAGAGTGGAGCTAACCGCAAGCAACTCAAACTCGATATTTTAACTCGAACTCGAAATTCTAACTTGAACTCGAACTCAACTCAAAATTCTAACTCGAACTCGAACTCATAAAATGGACAGACCCTTGGAGAAACTGAAAACTGTTTTCTATGTTTTTTCATACATGTAATTGCAGTCAGGTGCAGTTCGAGTATGTGACTGTAAGTATGACATGCAAGTTTTGTGGCAAATTATTACACAAAATATTTTTATGACTGTTGCATGAAATTAAGATTTGGTAGCACATCAACACTGCAAGAAGCTGCACACAAGGAAAGTTTTGCACAGTCTGTTACAAGGGAAAAAAAATCAATGGTTAAATATACATACATGTTTATTTTTTAAATTTTATACAAAATAACATATACATAATTCTATTGTTCTTCAATGAGCAGTAAATGAGTATTGAGGCATTTTATTTTGCAATCCAGGACCTTGGGGCAAAAATTAACAAAGTTCTGCTTTGAAACAAATTGTCTGATGTGCACCATACCAATAAAAATCACTGATCTATTTTGCAGACCAATAAAGAAATTGAACCATTTAAGGGTGTTCTGTTTTATGATCAAGATAAGCCTCACTCAAAGCAACTCTTGTAAACAAAAAATCATTTTTTTTTATTTATTTTTTATTTTTTTATTTTTTTTTTATTTAATTGCAAAAAACAAAAAAAAAAACAACTTACAGTTCACTTACTTACATTGCTTACGGGACAATTACCTACATCACTTACTGGATAATTACTTACAATACAATTACTTACATTACTTCAAGTTAAGTTACATTGTATTAATTAATTAATTAATTAAAGAGACTACTTACATACACTACACATTACTTACAATAACAAAAAATCATTAACTGGGGAAAGACTGCAGAGAAAAATGCTTTGACAATTCAATCAACATGATGTGTTGTTCCTGAAAATATCAATTGATACTCTCCTACATATATGTAAGGTTTTTGGCTTGAACTTTCCTTGAAATTCTCCTCAATCCTCTGAAATACTTGTTTAGCCTTTTACAGTTTCTTAATTCTGACCATTGAGACCCCCCCCCCCCCCCCGCCAAGAATTTGCAATGATCCTCTGTGGGGTGGGTATGGATATCTTCTGTAACCACACAATAAACAATTTACTTCTTCCTGACTTTCTAGGAAAATATGCCACTTACCAGTTTTCTTGAGTTCTTCAAATTCTGACCCCAGGAATTTGATTAAAAGATTTCTTGGAATAAGAGGAAGTCGTACATTTTTCATCACATCCAGGCAGTGTTCAAGTCGATTGGACTGATCATGATTAAGCCATGCCAAAACAAATTTTAATACACCTTCTTCACTGCAGCGAATGTTAAGGTTTTCAGAAGAGACAAGTTTCTTCATGAGACTTGCAGGTAAGGATAGAAACCCTGGAAAATAATAAGAAATGACTGTCAATCTCTGTATAAACTACTATTCCTAAAGAAAACCTCAAATACTAATTGCTGTTAAATTATTTATCAACGGTAATTTCTTTGGTTTCTTCAATGGAATCAGACTTAAGAAAAGGATTGTTTACAAAAGGTCTTTTAATGATAAAAAACAGTCAGACACTTGGTATATTTCCAAGAATTCTTTAAAATCAAACTTTATGTCAGCACATCATATTGCTGAAGCAGAGGTCATGCAATTCATACCTCTCCCCTCTCTGGTGAGGGTACATTGCCCAGCAGGTTGGTGAATAACTCAAAGACATAAATGATAAGGGAAGTGCAAGTCGTTTTTCTGTGCAAGAAAGGTATAATTTTGGCATTTTTATGGTATAAATTTGGTATAAAAATGGTACAAAGTTTGCTCTTAGAGGGTCTTTTTGGGTTAAGTTTACAAATCCCCAAGTTGTTTTTCTATGCTTACCCCACTGGAAATTTAAATTTAGCAAATCAAATCAACCGTTTTAACATCTCTTTACTACAGTTGATTTGATTGGCTAGATTTAAATTCTCTTTGTTAAAAATCTAGCCAATCAAACCATGTGTCCCCAAAGCCACTTGTTCCTCGTGCCCCAGGCTCAGCCGGCTAAGAGGGACAAGTGGCTCTGGGGACAAGAATGGTGCTGATGAAACTTAATATTTCATTTAATTTGCTGATTTGGATTTTTCTGATTAAGTTCAAAAAGGGAAAAGTGCTAAATCAGGGGAATAAAAGAAAGAAGCTAGCTGCAAACGAAAATGAGGACATTGATGCAGGTGCAGAGGGTGGAGAAGGTTGCAACCCTTACACCCCCTTCCCTCCCCCACTGGAGTTTTATTGTATTTTGTTGAAGTTTTTTTGTATTTTTCTCGTTAGGAGGTGCCCACAGGTCCCTCTCTGGGGGGGTGGGTGGGTGGGGGTATGTATCCACCCCACCCCAGGGTTGGAAATTAGCGCTCGCCCACTCGCCCAGGCGAGTGTGAAAACTGTCGGGCGAGTACAAATCACGGATCACTCGCCCGGTTTGGCGAGTACGATTTTCATATCCAGATTATAATTTTCAAAATAAGCGTCCACTGATCCATGAAACGCAGCAAGATTGCTTTTCCTGCCTCTTTTTCTGTACAATTTCGACACTTTGCTTGCAACATACAGGAATTTTGGAAGACTTTTAAAATTGAAAAGTGCGTTTCAACTTTTGAAGTAAGCATGCTCATGGTTAAATTTCAAAGTAAGGTCTTTATTGGCGATTTTTCATTCAAGAAATAGATTGCAGTCTGTATCATGATTGACCGCCACTGTGGCACAATGAGTATTGAACGTGATTAAAATTGTTAGGGGAGGGTGGCTAAATTTTCCTTTCTTTAATGGAGGAGACTGGGCGAGAGAAAATTGATCTGGGCGAGCGCAATTTGAAGGTCACTCGCCCACATGGCGAGTGCTCCGAAATTTTAGTTTCCAACCCTGCCACCCACCCCCGATCCCCCCCACAGGCTCCCCCCTACTTTTGACAGTACCTTTATGAGAGCATATTTCCACAAAGTTCTTTTCCATGAATTCAAACGCTGTTCTTGATAACTGCTCGCTTGATACTACCTCAGCAAATGTTATGATATCAACACAGTTCCTGGTGTTAATTTTCTTGCTAATAAAATCGGCACAAATAGTTTCCGCTCCAGAAAACAACAACATGTTCGCGGCGACGAGAACAGCTTTGACATCTGCAAGAGATTTCAGTTCCATTTTACACGTGTAAGCAAATTCGATTAGAACTTTCAAGACAGGCGACTCCAAGGCCATCTTGATCTTGTCCTCTCTCGATTCTCTCATTTCATTGGTGAACATAGCTTGAAAGTACGAACTACAGGAAGCCAAAACAAGTTTGTGTACTTTGAAGAGCGCTCCGTCGCTACTTTCAAGAACAACATCACAAAGGATTTCGCTCGCTCTAAACTCTTCCATTCTGTTAAGACACTGTAGGGCGTGTACATGTGTCTTAGCGATCTTTTGGGAATTCTGTAAAGTGCCATTAGAGAATAATTTGCTTTGTTTTCTTTTAGACGAACTACCTGCCTCCATATTTATCCCGCTTGGTTTTGGCACGTGGGCTTTATCTCGCCCCAGCTGACCGCGGTTTTGTTTCGCAATTTCTTCAGTCCGGTGGCCTGATCGCATTGTTCAGGGTCAGTCGCTAGATTTGCATTTTCGCTGTCTCGAATTTTGGAAATTCAACGCTTTCCAGCAAGGTGAGATTTTCTAGTTGATGTTAGTTGTTTTAGTCCTTGTTTTGTGCATAAACTGAAAAGGAATTGAGCATAATTTGCAGGTGTTTGGCCTGCGTGACAGCGTGGGATAAAGTACAACTTGTTGTACAAGAGACTGTAGCTTATTGATTTTGGAATATTCGCAGACTTTGCGCAATCTAAATTCTTTGTGGCATGCTCTAAAGTCTCTAAAATGTTTCAAAGATATTTTTTGATTCTGTGGACGTTGGTATACTCGTCAAACGTAGAAAGTAGAGTACCGAACGATGAATCACTTGTTATGTCACACCACGACATTTGTTAAACAAAATTAATTCAATTTTGAGGGGAAATATACGTGTCACACTCTGCTTTTCTCGAATCTAGAAGGAATTAATCCGGATATTTAAATTTTGTATAGTGTTCTGTAAATCCTGTTCGCAATATATAATAATTTATTTCAGTGTATTTTGCACCCACATGTGAACCAGTTAATTTATGCTAAAAATCATTGTGTCAGGTCAGGTAAGGGAAGGTACGTTTTTTATTGGGGGGGGGGGGGGTGGGCCGGGACCTCAGAGGGGAGGGTCATCAGTAAAATTTTTACCAATTTGGGGAGGGGCAAACCTGTTTTTTTTCACAGGAGGGGGAGGGTTACACTTTGTTTCGGCATGGAAAATAATTAACAAGAAAAAAACACACAAATAGTGGCAACAAACATAACATGGACAACGCATGGTTTGAAAAAAGATCCTAAAATGTCTTCCTCGTTTCACAACGCTTTTATTACTCTTCAGTTTTTCAAAGCATGTGCTTTTCCAAGTAGTGCCTAGTTTTTCCAAAAGAAAGATAGTTTGTTTTGTTTGGCCAGTTTTCCGGCCATTGGTGATGGAATGGGATCTTTTCTGCTTGGCCAGAAAACTAGCCATCGCTGGTAAAAGGGTTGTTAGTGATTTACCACTATCGGCTAGAATCAAATATATGAAAAATGTTTAAGAGCACTTACGTATTCTAGCTGTATAAAATGACAATGTACAGTTCTGTTGAAATAACCTAATTCTTCCTCCAGAATGCAGGAAATGCACTCTTAGAGGCCCAAATTTTAAAATTTTCCCAGGGGAGCATGCCCCCGAACTCCCCTAGAAGGTCGAGCCTTTGGAGCTCCAAAACGTTTGCTGCCTACTCTGACTCTTATTAAAAACCCTGCAATAGTTGCTTTGTGCACAGATGAAGCTACCAGAAAGCGTTAAGGTCAGCAACACTCCCGTTTATTTTTGTTCCCAAGGAACCACTGAGAAGGTGGGGGGAGGGTCACATGTTTTTGTGTGCGTGTTTGTAGAGGGTCATGCAACAAATCATTCTAGGAAGTGGGAGGGCCACAAATTTTTTCACAAAAAAATTCTAAAATACCCCTAATAAAAAACATACCTTTCCTTAGGTGCAACTCAATATTATCTTAGTGAAATGTTCTTAGTATTTTGGTTTAAAGGAGACATGACCAGACATGGTTAAAGTCATGTCTGAAAATCTCTTGTTTAAAGGTGATAAAAATTTCATGAACGAGCCATGTTATAGATCAATTTTTAATCAGCAGAGTTAATCCCTCTCCTGTTAAGGGAGGTCATTCCTAACCATTTAACAACCTCTTTAACCCTTATGAGTGCCAAATGGCACATAATGTCATAACGGTCAATATTTGTCCAAATAAGTTGAATTCTTGGCCCCAAACTTGTCTTGGAAAGTTCTGCATTTTAAAAGTATAAAATTGTAAATTTGTGACATGATTAACCACCCCTATAACTTTTGGAACTTTTTTGCCTGGTGCATAAGACTAAGTGTTATACAACATAGCTAAAATTAACTACCAGTACTTCACCGAGATCTTGACAATAAAATATAGTTTAGGGGTATACCAACTATATACAGAGAGAAACAACATTTTTGATCTTTCTCTTTTTAACATTTTAACCCATTTATTTCAAAGCTACAACAAAGGGTAAAGTAACAAAATGTAAATCACAAAACCATTTTACCCCGCTGACCAAATTTGATCAAATTTAATAAAGCCAAGGTAAATATTCACCATTATTGTTCACTAAACCCCATACAGATTTTTATTTGTTTATTTTTAAGGCATTCAGCTAGGGTTAAATTTCAATATTCTTTCTTGTTAACAGAAATATCAGCCATAGCCCAGTACAAGATACCAAAATGAGCAGCAATAGGCGACTCAAGATAATAGCAGGCCACTTAGATCAGCCTAAACAAACTGCCGCATCCACACACAACTGCGCTGGCACATCAGCAGAAGCAAAACCAGAGTCTCCAAACAAGAATCCTGGCAGGCAAGACATTCTCAAATGGAATGGCTGGGGTTACAGTGATTCACAGTTTCTGATTAAGGATGGGCAGGCTCAGTTCACAGGTTCTCGCTATATACTTGGAGGACACACTTTCCCTAAATTAGTGCAGTGGTTTACAAAAGAGTGTCATGCAGATACAAGCATTACCTCTCCATCCAAGCCTATTCCTGATCCTAGCACTTTACCAAGTGCGCAGATAAACCAGCCATTCCTAAGCTGTATCAAAGAAACTGGAGTGCAGTTTACCCTGGATCCTCAAGTGAGGCTGTTCCATGGCCACGGGCACACTTGTCATGAGATATTTGAGCTCCGTCATGGAATGCTTCACAGGATTCCTGATATTGTCATATGGCCAAGTTGTCATAAGGATGTGGAGGAGATTGTTCGTCTGGCAGTAGAGCATAATGTCTGCGTTATTCCCTTTGGAGGTGGTACCAGTGTGTCCAATGCCCTTGAATGCCCAGTTACAGAGAAGAGGATGATAGTGTCCCTAGACATGACAGAGATGAAAAAGATTTTGTGGGTCGATGAAGAAAACTTGGTGGCTCATATTGAGGCAGGAATTATTGGGCAAGAACTGGAAAAACAGGTGAGTAAGAAGTTGTGGTTTTTACTGCCCCTTTACTCACAAATATTGTTGGTGGGTGGGGGGGCCCCCCGCTCATACAGTAAAACCCATGTACAAGAACTTAATGGAGTAAGAAGGCTAAAGATGTTGGGCATTTAAACCACCATAATGGTATGTAAGAATCTGTTGAGCTTAAAAATTGAAACAGGTTCTTATTGTGCAAAATCAGGTAGTATTATGTATGATGTGGATGATAGTGATAGTAATAAACTTTTTATATGGCAATCTGACTATGCAAAATATTTTGTAATGATTTTTTTTTTTTCAAAAAAAAAAAAAAAAAATTTAAAAGGTAATAAATAAATAAAAAAAAAAAAAAATATGTATTATAAATCTCTACACTACTAAAAAAAAAAAAAAAAAAAAAAAAAAAAAAAAAAAAGGGGAAGAAAAAAAAAAGAAAAAATATAAGATGAGAGAAAAAAAGAGGGGGGGGGGGGGGGGGGAAAAAGGGGGGGGGGGGGGGAGAGGGGGAGAAGAGAGATGCAATTATATAATGAACTAAATCATAGGACCTAGTGCAGGACGTGTATTTTGATTAGTATGAGTCTGAAATGGTTGGTTTAAAAAGTCTTGCTTTTTACTATATTAAAAAATATGAAGAACAACATTGTGAAGTTCCATACCTCCCCCACGGAAGGGATTTTTCATAACCCTTCCCCCACCCCTCTGGAAATTCCAATTAAGCATCATTCATTTTCTTAAAGTTTTTGGCCTTTGAGACCCCAGGAATTTCCAATTCCTTCTGTGGGTTGTGGGGGGGGGGGGGAGTATGTTCAGTATGTTCATTCTCTGGAATCACACATTTCAAATTTCAGCTCCACAAAATGGCAGTTTGAGTAGAGCTAAAGTAGAGCTCTTGGCCCAGGGGGGACTCGGGACAAAGTGACGGGGAGACGGGGGCACTGGACCCAAACCCTAAGTCTTCGACTACATCCGACCGCCCCATCCTGCTCCCCTAGCGGCGGCGGCACGTGATACCCAAAAATCCCCTTTGTCCCACCCCACCGGGGACCTCCCCCCCGTCCTAGACGAGACCCCCTGGAGCTCTTGGGTATGCCATAATGAAATTATATACCCTGAAAACTGCATCCTATTGTACTCATTAAACTCAAATGAATTGCTGAACATAATATTTGAGCCAGTGGCATTTTTAGTGAAGAGGCCCAAGGTGGTGGTGGTTGGAGGGTGGGGAGGTTGGTCCTGGGGCCCCATTTTGCTAAAAAAAGAGACCTGAAGGGCCTGAACATTTTAGTTCTCCCCTTATTAGAGCAACAGAAGACCTACATTGTCTCTACCCCCTCCCCTTTTTCCTGCAAGAAAGGGCCAATCTTTACTTTGCTCCCCCAGAGAGGGGAATCCAACACTATGTAAGCGTGCAAACATTATTTACTCTTAAACATTTTGTCTTTTCAGTTAAATGCCAGAGGCCTCTGTGTTGGGCATGAACCTGACTCACTGGAGTTTAGCTCTCTGGGAGGTTGGGTGGCTACACGTGCATCCGGTATGAAGAAGAACATCTATGGCAACATCGAGGACATTCTAGTGCGTGTGCGAATGGTGACACCACGCGGGACCGTGGAGAAAAGCTGCCAAGTTCCCCGGATGTCTACAGGCCCGGATATCCACCACTTCATTCTAGGCTCGGAGGGAACGCTGGGCGTGGTCACCGAAGTGAGCCTGCGGATTCGTCCGCTGCCCGAGTGTAAGGTGTATGGTTCCATAGTGTTTCCCACATTTGATATCGGAGTAGCTTGTGTGAGAGAGATTGCCAAACAACGTTGTGCTCCAGCATCGATTCGCTTGATAGACAATGAACAGTTTGTATTTGGGCAAGCTTTGAAGCCTGAAGGCGGATCGTATTTCAAGTCGTTCATTGATGGTTTAAAAGCTGTCTACCTGACGAAGTTTAAAGGTTTCGACCCTCACCAGCTGTCCGTGGCAACGCTACTGTTTGAAGGGGACAAGCAACAAGTGGCCGACCAACAAAGAAGAATTTACGAAATCGCCTCCCAGTTTCGCGGGATCCCAGCTGGTGAAGAGAATGGCCAGAGAGGATACATGCTTACCTTTGTGATCGCCTATCTCAGGGATCTCGGCTTTCAGCATCACTTCCTTGCCGAGTCGTTTGAAACGTCCGTTCCTTGGGACCGGGTTACAGATCTCTGTCGAAACGTGAAAGAAGGGCTGAAACGAAAGTGCGCGGAGCTTGGGATCAAGTACCCGCCCTTAGCCACGTGCCGCGTGACGCAGACCTACGACGCTGGCGCTTGCGTGTATTTCTATTTTGGCTTCAATTACCACGGGCTCGCCAATCCGCTGGAGTTGTATGATCAGGTGGAGAGTGCTGCACGCGATGAAGTGCTCGCAAATGGTGGTAGTTTGTCACATCATCACGGCGTGGGGAAACTCAGGAAGAAGTGGCTTCGTCAAACCGTGTCTGATGTGGGCATTGATATGTTACGAGGTGTCAAGCAAGCGGTGGATCCTCAGAATATTTTTGGAAATGGAAACTTGTTGTGATTTTCCGGATAAAAACAACTAACGGAGTAGTATTTTACTGAATAGTCACGAACTGTGCTGATTTGCTAGTAGAGGAATGGAAACTAAAAGGCAAGAAAAAAACATTGATAGAGAAAATAATCTTTGCATTGGAAAGCAGAGAACTCGTGCTGGCCATAAATTTATTAAACCGGAATGAGTCATCAAAGGCATCAAAACGGTTAACAACTGAAAACATCTGATTACAAGTTGAACTTAATTTATATTAGCTATTCTATAGAATGGATCCCTCTAGCAACGCGATAATCACTTGAGACAATACTTTAAGGAACCGAGAAACATTGTATTTGTAGTATTATCGCTCTTTTTAAAGAATCTGCCGAAACCACAATAATTGTGCATTCCGTAAATTTCATAGGAGCTCAAAATACTCAGTAAAAGCAAGAGAGGTAAAAGGAGTTATTTTTGTCGTGAACCTCTAGAACAGATTATCCTTCATTTGACTGTAAAATCTACCAATTAAAAAATTCAATGGGAAAGATATACTTCATACCGTAATACAAGCGTACCGTAACTTAACTCAAGAGAATTGTTAAATTTTACATGCCCTTTTTCGAAAATAAAATACGCCTCTTCCCAGAATTAAGAAAATAACAAGGCTACAAAATTCTTTGACGCAAAAATCATTACGAAAAGAATTCTCTCCCCCTCCCACAAAAATTGTTTGCGTTTCCTATTGTTTTATTGCGAGGTTTTGTATAATCGTGTACTGTCCTATTGAAAAACCTATCATTATGCCAGGCCCGACCTTTTAAAATCTACGGTTCCCTAATTCACACCCGAATCCAAATCGGGATTTGACCGCGATTCATCAAATCCAGTGATTTTGTTCAGCAGTTTAATGATGTCCTATAACTGCCTCCTCCACAGGCTTTTAGAAGGCCGCGCGGGTTTTGGAGAGAGGCAGGGATTTTAAGCGAGCGCGAAGCGCGAGCGGTGTATATCCCTTCGCCCTCGCTTTCCTCAATGATTATCTAACATTTCTTCCAACGATCGCGAGCGACTGGGGAGGAGGCAGGTCCTATAACATTAGACTGTCCACAGCCTCTCGATTTTTCAACGCAAACGAAGCGAGCGAGCGCGCGGGGGGAGGGGGCTCCCCGCCTCCCACCCCTTGCTTCTTTCGATTTGCGCTGGCGTCCAGTTCTCTCGCCGTTCTCACCGCGCGCTCACTTTTGGTTTAGCGTAACATATATGTGTATTACACGGTTCGAGCTCTGTTCATTTTTAGCCATTCGACCTGTGGCATTTACTCAGTTGATAATGACATTCAGCCAACGTCAAAACGTTCATTAACGGTTTAACGATCTATTTTCAGTGTTTAAATTGTGAGAAGAACTAGAGATTCAGTTTTGCTTTCTTTGAGAGTCAACACAGATAATACGCGTACTTCCCAAGAGCCTTCCAATGCGAAAGTCGGCGAAAAGTTTAACGAAAGTTATTTCTGTAAGTGTAAATACTTACAGGACGAAAGCACAGTTCCGTTCGCATGCCGCAGGTAAAACGGATCTGCCTAAACTAGGTGGCACGGTAGAAATAGAAAATGACGACGCAAGTACCAGTGTGTAACCTCCCTGTTGGAGTTCATTACACCACACATAAGGCGAGCGCGCACACGGTCGACATTTGAAGAATTCTTGGTGAGGAATTTGAAGTTTGCCGTTGCGCCGGATGGCGTCATTTCAGACGATCAGCAAGCCGGCAACAAGTCGAAAGATGAGAACAGTACGAAAATATCTTCAAAACGTGTGGCTAAGAGCATACTGGATTGATAAAATACAATAACACTAGTTATATTCACACGCGTAATTTATTCAGTTAGAAAACGCACACTTTTTTAAAGTGCCTATGAAGTAAAAATTAATTAATGCTTATTTGAAAGACTTTTACAAATAAAGAAGTTAGTTAGTTAGTTAGTTCTCTTCGCGCCATAAGGCGCATAAGGCTGTAACTGTCTCTCGCCAACTAGCTCTGTCTTGCGCTGCGCCCCTGACTTCCGACCAGCTGGACCACCCCTTTTGTTTGCATTCTTTTTTCACCGTCCTTCTCCAAGTGGTTTTAGGTCGTCCCACTTTTCTCTTCCCTTCAGGTTGCCACTCCATCGCCACCATGCAGTCATCTACAAATAAAGAAGAATGGCGTTTATCGTTTTGAAAAATCTTCTTTCGTTCAGGAGATATTCACGTTTTTGTGTTATGCAAATGAGGTAAGTGATGACGTCATAAATTGTTCCACAAAAAGATAGATCACAAAATCAAGGATATCTCAGAAAATATAAAGGTGTTATTTCTCAAACTTGGCATCAGTAGTGACCTTCCTTAAAGGTGCAAGTTGGCTCATACTATGATGTAACCATGGCAATACTCTTGGTTCCAGGCTCTTTCTGTCATAAACCAAATATCTCACTTTGCAACCCTTTAAAGTGGGACGGAGGGTCCAGCTTGGAACACACATAATGCACTATTACCCTAACTCTCCTCATTAGCTTGTTGGGAGTGGATCATCCTTGATTAAGCAAAAACTGGGGATATCATTATTAATTAAAATAGGTATTTGCAACAAAACTGTTGCCATGGCAACGGCACGACAGGTGTCATTTTGTGTTGTTTGGGGTGTACATTAATCGTGCCAAGTTTGAAGAACACAGCTCAAATATTCCAAGAGATATTCTTGATTCAATGCTTCATCTTTTTGTGGAACAATTAATGACGTCATCACTTTCCTCATTTGCATAATATAAAAACGTAAATATCTCTAAAACGAAAAAAGATAGTGCAAAAAGGAAAACGCCATTCTTCTTTATTTTTAAAAGCCTTTAAAATAAACAGCAATTATTTTTTACTTCATAGGCACTTTAACATGGCGCACACCACCAATTATTTGCCAACACGAAGGCACATCTGTCAAATAATTTACTAACACGCATACACCTATCCATTTAACTACTAGCACGCGCACATCTATTTTACCAACACGCGCACACTTATCCATTTATTTACTAACACGCGCACATCTATCTAGTTATTTATTTACACGCGCATATCTATTTAATTATTTACTAACACGCGCACATCTATTTAGTTATTTACTAACACGCGCACATCTATCTAGTTATTTATTAACACGCTCATATCTATTTAATTATTTACTTACACCCGCACATCTATTTAGTTATTTACTAACACGCGCACATCTATTTATTTATTTACTAACACGCGCACATCTATTTAGTTATTTACTAACACGCGCACATCTATTTAGTTATTTACTAACACGCGCACATCTATTTAGTTATTTACCAGCTCGCGCACATCTATTTAGTTATTTACTAATACGCGCACATCTATTTAGTTATTTACTAACACGCGCACATCTATTTAGTTATTTACCAGCACGCACACATCTATTTAGATATTTACTAACACGCGCACATCTATTTAGTCATTTACTAACACGCGCACATCTATTTTTTTATTTACTAACACGCGCACATCTATTTAGTTATTTACTAACACGCGCACATCTATTTAGTTATTTACTAACACGCGCACATCTATTTAGTTATTTACCAGCTCGCGCACATCTATTTAGTTATTTACTAATACGCGCACATCTATTTAGTTATTTACTAACACGCGCACATCTGTTTAGTTATTTACTAACACCCGCACATCTATTTAGTTATTTACAGACACGCGCACGTCTATTTAGTTATTTACTAACACGCGCACATCTATTTAGTTATTTACTAACGCGGGAACATCTATTTAGATATTTACTAACACGCGCACATCTATTAAGTTATTTACTAACATGCGCACATCTATTTAGTTATTTACTAACACGCGCACACCTATTTAGTTATTTACTAACGCGCGAACATCTATTTAGTTATTTACTAACACGAGTACATCTATTTAGTTATTTATTAGCATGCGCACGTCTATTTAGTTATTAACTAACACGCGCACATCTATTCAGTTATTTACTAGCACGCGCACAGCTGTTTAGTTATTTCCTAACACGCGCACATCTGTTAAGTTATTTAATAACACGTGCACATGTATTTATTGTTTACTTACATGCGCGCATCTGTCTAGTTATTGACTTGCACGTTTTAAAATCTGAACGCACGGACTCCTATTCAGTTATGTACTAACTAACACGCACACTCTTTTAAATTCTAACAAGCGCACACCTTTCAAAACACACACACTTTTAAATTTAAGAGTGTCTCTCTGGAAATATTGAGAACCTCGTGACAGGACCGAAAATTTGATTTTTCTAAAGGTGAACTATTTTTTAAAAAAGGTACTATTTATAAGTTCCAGCGAATTTAAATTTTTGTGAAATCTAGGAAAGTTGGAAATACGCCCGATCGCGCCCGTGGATCGGTTAAAGGCGGATGGAATGGTTCTGCAAAATAGAACACAGGTAGTCAAAGCTTAGGATACGACTGTAAATAAACAAAATTATCTGAAATATGTTTATGTTTGGGCGTGTGAAGAAGGCGCAAAAATTAGCGCTTGGTACTGATCCGGGAACATTATCCATCATCTCATTGGTTCTTTCAGTGCTTAGCGTCTACCTATTGGTCGAATAGATGACACCTGTCATTCTCTGCAACCACGTGACCTGATGAAGATGTAAGAAGTTGTGAGCTGCTGTCCGGTGGCAGTGATGCATTTCACCAAAAACTGACTCAGAAATTCCAGTTAGGTAGAGAGCAGGAACTGAAACTTTTTTAAATTGTGGTTTATCCCTCAAAGTTTTCCGAACATTTCGAAAAGATCAAAAGTAAAGCGTCCCAAGATTTTTGTCTGTACTGTTGTAGCTTGCAAGCAGTCTCACAAGTTTTGCGTTTTGCGCAAGCGACGCAGCGGTAGAGAGCCGAAACGAGCCCAAAGCCCGTCTTGGGCGAAGAAATGCAAACTAAAGGGCAAAATACTTACGTAACGAGTGACGGCTGGAGTAATGAGTAACGACCTGGAGAGATGTTTTCCAGACACTTCAGGCAGGGAATCAAATGGAACTATAAAATGTTTCGAAAATAAATTTCACGGAAACCAAACCGTTCATTTGCCTTAAGTCCAAGGGTCAATGCTGACAAATATCTGGTTGGGGATTGGAAAAAGATTAATCCTACTCTCTCAAAGAGCGGACTGTAGAAACGAGGGAAGATAGCCTGAAGTCTCAGCCGTATTCACGTTTTTACCCGGGGGCTAACCTGCGATCAGGCGTTATTTTTCTCGCGACGGTGTAGTCAGAAAAAAAAAGAAAGACTGATCGCAGGTTACTTATCTGATAGCCTGCGTGGCCGGCGTTCAAAGGGGAAGGAGAAGGGGGAGTAAAAGGGGAAGGAGAAGGGGAGTTCGAGCGAGCGCGAGGTGCGAGGAGAGAGCGCGAAGCGCGATCGGGGACTTGCGCTTCGCGCTCGAACTCCCCTTCTCCTTCCCAGTTGAACGCCGGCCACGCAGGCGTTCCCCTGCCCCCTTCCCCGATCGCGCTTCGCGCTCTCTCCTCGCACCTCGAGCTCCTCGACTCCCCTTCTCCTTCCCCTTTTCCCCCCTTCTCTTTCCCCTTTGAACGCCGGCCACGCAGGCTACGTCAGGGCAGGCGTTCCCCTTCCCCCTTTCCCCGATCGCGCTTCGCGCTCTCTCCTCGCACCTCGCGCTCGAACTCCCCTTCTCCTTCCCCGTTGAACGCCGGCCAAGCAGCTTACTTATCTGATGGCATCGCCGACATTCCGGCGTTGACAGACACTTTAATTAGGGGGTGGCAGACGACTTGACAAGTAATTGTATCAGGCTTTCCTTTTTTTCGCCTTCCCTCCGCCGCGAATAAAAAAATGGACCGCAGGTTACCCGGGGGCGGGGGAAGGGGGGTGGGGTGAACTACTGGACCTCAATCATGGATAAAACCAACCTTATCCCGAGTGTCTTCCGGCTTTTGGATCAGCTGCCATCTTGAAAGGGGAAAAGACCCTTGGGACAACAAAGTGGGTCAACAACAGTTGCTAGGCGATGATTGGTCAGCTCCTGGACCAGAAAAAGAATGGATGTGAGATGAAGATCGGCATGCAGGGAGTTATGGGAAGAGAAACTGCAAAATGTCACTCCCCACGCTCCAATCCAGTCTCGTATCCATTCTTTTCTTACTCTGACCCTGAACACATAAATAGCGACAGGGTGTAATAAATTTGCTCCTGGACCCCTCACACGTTCAGAGTAACTGATTTCTATCAGCATCAATAAATAACACAGGAAACTTTAAAATCCTTATAAATTCATTGTTTCCAAAGCTACTTTGTACAATATTTTTCAATGTTTCTACACAATGTAGTTCGATTGGCATACTATTTACATTGTTCTCATATTAAAAATACATTATTGATAACATTCTAGAACAGTTGTTGACTGCTCTGCATTTTTACAAGGCATCTAACTATTTATAGGCTAAAAATTTGAAATACCGGTAACTCACTGAAAAAAATTGTTAAACCTTTTCACTCCCAACAGTGCCAAAATTCATTTTACCAAATATTTAAGACTAAACAGTATCACAAGAAAGTGCTGCTCAATAGCTTTCACTTGAATGGTCACACGCTAGGGGTTAATCCAGACTAAAAACACAAAATAAATTAATGGCACTATGGGAGTAAGTGTCAACAGAACACATTCTTATTTCTTAAATTTAACAATAACGTCTTGCAAACAGGTCCCAGTTGTTCAAAGGGTGGATAATGTTATCCACTGTATAAATCGCTTTCCAGTGGATAAGTGCTAACAAAACAAACTACGCTATCCACTAGATAGTGATTTATCCAGTGGATAGTGGTATCCATGCTTTGAACAACTGGGGACAGATGCACTGCCATTTTTATGCAGTGCACACAAGTAGCAATAACTTGTGAATTCACATTCTAAGCATACAATCTTATTCCAAGCACCCCCAGTGAACCTTTTCCAGCCTATTTGTTATTCTTTTGTGTTCAAGCAAATTAGCCATGTTCAAAACGAGCAGGGGACTGGGTACGAATATTCAATATCGATTGCACTGAAAAACTGGGCCCGTCATCTGAAAGAGCATCCAAAATTAGTAACTCAACCAAATTTGAGAGTTATTGGTTTAAACGCATAGGTATGGTTCACTTTTAGAAATTGCTAAAAAAGAGAGCTTAGTATGGATTGGAGGGACAGCTGTCCATCCAGCCATACTAAGCTCTCTTATTTTAACGATTTCTGCTCGTTTTGAACATGGCTAATTGCCCTCCAAGCCTCGTTGGCATGTGCAAATAGCAAAAGAATACGAACCTGGAGTGAGGCCTGGAAACAAATTTGCACGAACACAAATGAATAACAAATAGGCTGAGAAAGATCTAACCTTTTGATCAGTAACAAGGCTATTAACTGACCAACATGATCTGGAGTTCAGAAACAAAACTGTTTACCTTTACAGTGAATTTGTCAAATCCTAAAAAAATAATCTCTTATTGTTTTTTAAGGATAATCTTTCCTCTATGACACCTCTTGATCAAACTTTTCAGTGGTGAATCTACAAATAACAGCATGCTTCTAAAACTTGGAACGTAGTAGAAGTCTGAATACAAGAACAACCTGAAAAGCCAGGTTAGGTTGCCTCCAAAGAGCTAACAACATAACCGCTAACTGCTGGTAGCTAGCAGTTTGCTGCTAGTGTTTTCAAGGCTGTTCCAGTGTTCCAAGTTTTGATGCATGTCATACAAAACAGGGCTTTCTAAACTATCTCAAACAAACATTGTCAAATGCATTTTTCTTCGACTGTTCACAACCACTATTTTTTCTTGCTCCCCGCCCATGCCCCACCCTCCCCTTCTTTCGCTTTCCTGCCCACGTGCAGTTCTCTTGTGATTCTTTTTGCGCATTTGGCATCAAAGAAAAAATAAAACAAAATAGAGTGTTGTGAACAGTCTAGCATTATTTTTCTATGTGGCACTCTTCACAATTAACAAACTAATTCAGTAACTATATATTTTCATCTAGATTGCTGTTATTTACACTAAAGTTATCAAATAATTTAAATCCTCAAACTGTAAAAAAGTGTCCACTTTGTGAAGCGTGGGGTAGATCACAAAATGCAAGCGGTTTATATATTTTTTTAGGCAGTGGGGATTGTTCTCATGTTCACAAACATCAATGTATGATTAAAATCTCTTTTTCATATGAAAATGAAAAAGTTTAAAGTGAGAATTAAATTCTCTGTTTCTCACTTTTCATATTATAATGTTGCTCGTCTATTATGTTGTTATTAAGTCTGTAGATGATTTTAAAAATTATTCTATTAACTATTCCTTTTTGTCACTGTTTAAGGAGGGACAATATTGTAAGCAATCAATTCACAGATTTTTTAAACCTCAAGTAAAACTCCCATGCAAGACGTTTCTTGCATCCAAAAAAGGACAGTGGGGCACGTAAATTGTGGAGTCGTGTGTGAGTCTGAATCAGAGGTGACAGTTAAAAACGTTATGTTTCAAGCTTAATTTACTGGTATTAATTTCTATAAACAGAGATCAAGATGGCAATTAGAAATACATGTAGCTTTAGTAAAAAATTCCTAAAAATGATTATTTATTAATTTTTATCGCCTGAAGTACAAATATAAAATTTGATTTGTCAAGCGGTCTGTATGTTAATGAAGTGTACAGGAAAGTGTTTTTTTTTGGGGGGGGGAGAGGGGGAGGGGGAGAGAAAGACATGAGATTGTGTAATAGACAGATTTAGCAAGAGAACGGGAACATCACTTGGCGACGGCACGCTCATTAAAAATGTCAATGTACGGGTGTTTTTATGCGCACGCTACCCATATATGGGTAGTTTTAATGCGCGCACCGTCGTCAAGTTCCCGTTCTCTTGCTAAATCTGTCTATTGAAGCTCAAGAAGCGTTGGATTATGTTCCATAATCATCATAAGTAGACCATCCAAGTAACCTCTTAGTCTCCTATTTTCTTCTTCTTGATCTCTAAGCGCGGTAATTACTTTTTCTTTGTCCGCTGTAACAAGTTCATCAGCTAATGATCCTTGCTGTAGGGGTAAAAAAGTGCAAGAGTTTTGTTACACACATAATCAATTTTAATTCTGCTTGTTTTTGAATTAAAAATTGAAAGATTAAATGTGTGCTTACCTGACCAGCACCAAAGTAGCCACCATCCTGATGCAACTGGACATTCAGCTCCTCTTTTGAATTTTTCAAGCTCAAGTTTTCCTGAAATAAAAACGATCTTTAATTAGTGCTTTACATCTGAGATCAACTGGCTATAACAAATCTGAGATTAGTAGGCCCTGTTGTTCAGAGTATGATTAAGGTGATCTCAGAATACTGGCAATTTTTGTTTCACTTTGCAACTTGTGATGTATTTGTTTTTCTTGGCCCTTTCAGTTTCGACTTACCGTTGCTTGCATCTAAGCGTGAACACTCGCCTCCGAAACATGATCTTATTGGGTATTAAACTTGATATGATTCGTCATCAAATGCTGACGTTTAGCAGATGGTAACGGCAACTTTCGCGCTCAAAATTCTCACCAAAAACACTGAGTAGAGGAGAAATTTTACGCCAGAAGTGATTCATGTGAACCTGCAAATGCATTTTGACACAGATCAGGATAAATTTTTCGGAAGAAGTCTTCATATCCAAGCTTTCCACCATTTCGAAACCAGAATCTGTTGAACTTTCGGCGCAAAAGTTGCCGTTACAGTCTGCCAAACTTCAACGTTTGATGACATATCATACCATGTTTTATATCCAATTAATAGATCATGTTTCGGTGGCGAGTGTTCACGCCTAGATGCAAGCGATGGTAACTGATGTCAAACTCAACAAAGCAGTGAAAAACACTATTATACAAGAGAAATTAGAACTTGAATTAAATACCATTCTGGGATTTAGTGTTATTAAGCTTAAAAACAACCTGGGCCTTGAAACATTGCACTGGGGGTCTGACCCTAAAAGGTATAATTTTTCATGTATGATTGGACTAGTTAGACTACCAACACAGTATTCATATGCAACTCCAAGAAAGACCTTGACGACTAAAAATACTGACATTTTGTCCGGAACACACAAAATGAAAACAAAATCCACAATAATAATTTTATGTAAGATGATGAGCATCCCCATTTCTTTCAGATGGATGTCCCTTCCCTGGGGGTGATAACACCCCTACATGAGTGTCCACTACACATACTCAGGAAAGAGGATGCGAACGACTGCTTCACATCATTGAAATGGACACCAGAAGGTCGAAGAGTGTGAGGGAGGCCAAAGACAACTTGGAGAAGGACAGTGGAGAAGGAAAAAAAACAAGGCAGGGTGGACGAGTTGGGAATTAGCCAAAGCGGTGGCATGGAACAGGGAGTGTTGGTCGGAAAGTGCGACAGCCTTATGCACCAACTGACGCGACGAGACATGATGATGAGTGTCCACTCCTTATATTCGTCAACTAATGTTTGACTGTGCAATACCTTTATAAGTGACTGTACATGTCTTTCCAAGTCTGTTTTTTGTTGTTCCATGTTGTGATGATCTTTAAGTTTTACTTCTATTTCATGCTTGAATTTTTCTAGTTCAGCCATTTGCTCAGTTGCCAATGCGACCTCCTAAACAAAATAATAAAGAAACAATAGATATTTATTAGTTTTGTTATATTTACAAGGCTGTGCTCTGAGAAAAATTCAAGGAGCTCAAAGGTTCCAAACTATGAGATCCAGGGTGCCCAGCATAAAGCTTATATGAAAGAAATAAGATTTTCTGGTCACCCAAAGACAAAAGTAAGTCACCTGAGGCACCCGGGCACCCTTACAGCACGGCCCTGATTTATTTATGCACATAAACCTTCGATATACACAAATCCACAAAGGATAATTGAAGAGGTGCGGATGAGGAAACACTTTGCTTGAATTGTTAATTGTTATACAGTCAACTCTCTCTTAATGGACACCTCTATAAGACGGACACCTCCATAAGACAGACACCTAGTGATGGTCCCTGCCGTTTTTCAGTCATTTTACTGTAACCAAACTCCCTATAAGAGGGACACCTCTCTAAGACGGGCAACGGACACTTTGGAATCATTTATGGACACTTGAGAAGTGATTTTTATCATGTTTTATTTGTGAAAATATTGCAAACTTTGTATCGACCTAAAGCAAAGTTAGTCAGCCCCCAAAGGATACGTGTATACCAAGCTTACTAACCAAAAACAATGACGCTTTAACAGATTACTTCTCTGCTTATGTGTATGGACACTAAAGAGGTTGTTTTCTATTTACAGTATTACAGTTTGAAAAAGATCTCAATTTTTGCTTTAACAAGCAAATATGGTCCTTTTATTATTTTAGTCTTGTTGCAGTTAGCAAAAGTTTGTTGCATGGTGCAAAGGTTTAGCTTTATTATTTCAGAATTACTGGTGTCATGTTATCTCGACTCTCTACAAGACGGACACCTCTGTAATAAGATGGACAGTTGCGGCCGGTCCCGAAGGTGTCCATCTTAGAGAGAGTTGACTGTAATGTATTAATAGGTTTAACTGGTTGCAGCACACTGCTACGCTAGGCAAACAAAATGGAGAGCTGCTTGTTCAAACAGCAAGTAAGAATTCAATTTTGTTTGAAGCCCTGCATGTTTATACACCAGCACTAGAAATATTGACCAAACAGCACAAAGTTTATGTAAAAAATTGTACATAATAAAGCAGGGATGTAGCTAAGAAAACAACCGGCTCATCAACAAGCCCAGCTGGCTTTTCTGGCCTTGGAAGCTCTAAAAGTTTGCATAAGTCTTTGTTTTCATGTGAATTTCAGCTGGACTTAAGTTTGCTTTCAGCCGGTGAAATTAGCCGGCAGCCGACCCTTAGCAACTTCCCTAATAAAGTAATATATGTATATTTTTTTATGTAATAATGTGGGCAGAAAAAATTAAAAAATATTATTTTTCACCAACCTGCTCATGATGATGTTGGTCTTCAAGTCTTCCTTTGACTTCCGCTTCAAGCTTTGCTTTGAGCTCTGCCACTTCATCTGCTTTGATCTGAAGTGCGAGCTCAAGGCTATCCACTTGTTTGACAAGCCTTCTTTTCTCCTGTAATAAAATATTTAATTCTTATTTAGTGCATGTAACTAGTGTGTTCCTTGCAACTATGGCTGCACTGGACGACTAAAACTTATTGTTTCTAATACTCCCTATCTTTGTTTTTGGCAATGTGTAGTTCCATAAATTATCCATATCTCCTTCACAGAAGGGATTTTTCCTGACCTCCCACCCCTCTGGAAATTCCAATTAAGCTTCATACATTTTCTTAAAGCTTTTGGCCTTTGAGACCCCCCCTCCCCACCCCAGGAATTTCAAATCCCTTCTGTGGGGGGGGGAGGGGAGGGGGAGGGGGGAGTGAAAACATACCTGCACGCAAATTTTGTGTTTTGGCAATGTTCATTTTTAGCTAAAATTACATCCGCCCTTTTTACACCGAGGCCTTCAATTATTAAAACTACTGAAAAGTATTTGGAACAAGGGGACTGACCTCTTGACATGTGTCAAGTTCTTTTCTCAACAGAGGCTCCACTTTTTTAAGGTTTTCTATTTCCTCCTCAGCTTGAAGTAATCTAAAAAGAATAATAAAATAAGCAACCACGACATTAAAATATTTTTAGCCCTTTTAGATTATTACTGGTAAGCGACATTTATACTATCTAATTTTTTTAATTCAAAGGAATCTGAGTGATCCAACAGTATTTTCTCAAGATATTTTAATGATAGCCCTCTTCAAAATAAACACCCTCTTAGGAAGTAAAAAAGCAAAAAGCAAAAAACAACAAGTAATCTTCTACTTTAATAACCATAACCACAAGTACAGTCCAGTCCCACTATAGCATACACTTTCAGGACCACAATTTGGTGTCCATAATGGAGAACGTTAGTTAAAGCACGAGTTATTTTCAGTAATTTAATTTTCCCGAATCAACTCCTGTCCATTTATATCTGGTGATGTGTCCACAAGGCATCGTATTATCGTAAATGATCTAATAAATACCCACTCTCAAACTTGTGTCCCCTGAAGTGTTTAGTTTGTATTAGATGCCCCCTCTTATAACCGCCCCATGTCTAATAGACGCCCCCTCAAAGAATCACCTCAAAAACAAAGGAAATGCTCCATAGAATAAAATCATGCGATATAGTTAGTTTCTCGCTTGACTCCGACATCGAAGAGACCAACTACGCCAACATGGTTTACCCCAACGACGATGAAAACGTCGATATTGAACTATGAACGACTTCTCTAGGCTTTGCATTAGCCTAGATTAGATCAGTCTCCTACTCAAAAACTCTGTTTTGTATCTTACTCCACTAGCAAACTACACATCCTATTTGTTTTGTTGATGTTGTTACTGTTAAATTGAAATAAATGCCTCTCTCTAATAAACGCCACATATCTATTTAATGCCTCCCCTAGGATCCCAAAAATTGAATAGACGCCCGGGTGTTTATTAGATTTTCCCGGTATCCAGAAGACAGAAAAATTAATATATAACTAACTTACTTTCTGTTGAGTGCTTCTAAAGATTCCTCATTTTCTCTTTCTAATTTAGTCTAAGGAAGAAAAGATACAAAAGAAATATACACATACAGTTAGTTTTGAGGTTTGGCAATAACCTACGAACTATGTCATGGATGACCCACCTTGAAAAATACCTTATTCTTACTAATTTTCGCGATAAATTCGAGACGCGCATTTCGCGAGTATTAATTTTCGTGATTTCAAGAAAAAAATAGAGAAAAAGTGTATTAAATTTCACGATTTTGTCAGTGTTTTATGGATTAGTCGTCAAAGACTAAGAAACCACTGGAAATACACAAAGGTCTGGCTCAATGTAACTACAAGGAGTCTGCAAATGGAAACTTTAGTGACTGTACTAAAGACGTTTTGAACCAAATTTACAAGCTCGAAACAGTAATCAGAGGAAGGGTGCTAGTCAAAAGCAAGACGGAAAGATATATTTAAAGGTAGATAGTTGCAGTTCCAAACATTTAAAAATTTTTACCGTTTTGATATAAAATATGGTATTAATTTTCGCGTGTTTAAATTTCGCACAATGTTTTTTTTTGCGCGAACTAAATTTTGCGAGTACAGTCGAAGCTCTCATAAGCGGACACCCTCAGGACGCGAAAAAAGTGTCCGCAACTGGAGCTGGCCGCTTACGAGAATGGTCCTTGTAAGCGGCCACTAGAGGTGTAGGGGATAGATGGCCGCTTACGGGAGCTTGCCCAGCTAACATAATGGTAATATGCATGTTGGTGGTGTTTCGAAATGTAAGACGTGGATGACAACAAAACAAACACTGAAATATGGTACTGTAATTACAGTAAAATCATTGTGACGAACGGCGATGTGAAGTTGATTGATTAATAAAAGATACAGAGGTTTTTTTATATGATTTTCTTTGCAGTGTCCGCTTACGGGAGCTTAAAAACAAAGAAAAAAGTCTAAGTCGTAATCTCGGAAAGTGTCCGCGGCCGCTTACGGGAATGTCCGCTTACGAGAATGTAAAAATACAGGGTTTGTATGGGAGTAAAAACGGGGTTTCTAACAAGGTGGCCGTAAGTAGAGTTGTCCGCTTACGAGAGTGTCCGTTAAGAGGGCTTCGACTGTATTTTGAAATCGCGAAAATTAGTAAGAAAAAGGTAAGTCTACATTTCTCAATTTTATTGTTTGTAAGCTGTCTCCATCTTCACCAGTTTTACTGCGTATTTTTGGTTTGTTGTTACTTTTCCATGACATTTTTCAACCTTAGTTTAGTACTATTTTATGGTTTTCAGTTGAACAAAATTTTTGACCGTGAAAAAGTGTTTAAGATGGAATCCCCCAGAACTTCGAGTATTAACTGGACAAAATTATGTACCAAAATTATTAACATCTTTTTGCAAACTTTTGTTTTACTGTTTCAAATTCTTTATCAAAAGAAAATCATTTCTAACAGCACCAAACATCGAAAACTGTAAATGACATACATATACAATTGCCTCACAGTGTGGCACATATTTTTGTGAAACATTTTCTTCACCAGAAATAAAACAGGGTAATAAGAAAGTGCCACTTCTAAAAAATGACCAAGAAAACCTACCAAAGCCAATTTATGTTTTAAACTCTCTTCTTCTACTTGCTGTCCTGTTGTAAGTTTTTGGCTTTCAATCTGTTCTTCTAATGCATTTATCCTGAAAAATAAAATACATAAAAAGTTGTAACTGATTAAAAAGTAGACTGAAGTGATAAAAAGGACAAGTGAAGTTCACATTACAAAGCTGTCCATATGTACCCCGGTAATAGTTACTTCCACACTACAGACTGAGGTATCTGTTGTGGTTCAATTTTGTCCTTGGTTCAAATTTTATTTTCCTGGTTTTAAACTCATTATCACACATTACCATACCGGAAAACAAAGGGAAATAAAATTCGAACCAAGGATAAAAATCAATCACAACATTTACATCATAGACGTGCCAGTCTAATATAGCACTTGGAGTTAATATTGTGGGGTATCCAGTTTATGAGAATCCAATGAAATAACAAGTATTTAGAATCACTCAACAATATTGAAGGAAATTCTAGAAAAATCCATGCTTATCTATTTAAATCTATTTAAAATCATAATGTATAACTACAGTTGCAGAAATAATATTTATAACATATAGTTTCACAGTTATATAACATCACAATTAACCCAATGCTTTTTATTTATGAACACAAGATGTACTGTAAAATGTTTGCCAGAGAACAAAACCAAATTAATTTTGAGCTTCACAGGCAAATATCAGTCCACAAAAAATGGCTTAATTTGGTCAGTAATATTGCTTGGATGTGCACATATATTATGGATTTACAACAGTTTTTTAATGTAAATTTTGTAAACCATGTACATGTCTATTTTGTGTTTTATGTTGTTCTTCATCGGGCCAATCGCTCACATAACATGGCAGAATGCCAGTTCAGTAAGTTTTCTCGCAATGTTAGACTACATTTAATGATTTTTGGTGGTTAAAATATCAGGTTCTAACCTAGATTGAATAGAAAGTCAATAACACCACATGCAACAATAATTATTCCATTCCCTTATTACAGTTTTATTCACTCATTTCTACAGAAAGAAATTAACTCTTACTTTCTCTCTGAGAGTGAGAAATAACATAACAGAATAACTAAATAAAGCTTATCTGGCAAAATTATTTTGCCTGATACATGTAGACTGGTGTATGTAGAAGACAGATTTAAACATGAAATGTATTATTATCATGTAAGGCAAAGGACAAAGCCAAATTTTGCCACTTACGATTGAAAACTGCTTTAGAAACACATTTAAAGAAGAAAAGCCCTAGTTCATGTCGCAAATTTAACCACAAAACAGCTTTAAAATTATCACTGGCAATGAGAGTGAAATGAATAAGTTACATTCATGAAGCAACTTGTCTTTACACTTGACAATGTGCTTCTTTGCTCAAAATAATATTCTTTTCAGTTTATTACAGCATCCTGCTAATATTGAAAACACAAATTCACTCACCTGCCAAAATTAGAACTAGAAACGAACAACAACACATTCCCTGCTCAGAAACGCTCCTTTCAGTATTGGTTTCAACCAATTTATTCAAAACAAGGAAATGAATTTCAATCTGGCTAAATTTTATGCAAATATGAGGCAGATGTCACTTGAAAGGAAAGTTAATTATTCATGCAGGAACTTAAAAGGCTTGACATGGGTTAGGACAGGTAGTGGCTAGTTTGAATAAACAATCCTTTGAGATATTGTTCATGAAAACAGCAGGGAGTCCGGTAAACCAATAATAATCAAAACCTTTTCACAAGAAAGAAAAATCTAAACAAAATCAAACCAAGCAAGAGGAGAAATGTACTAGTTAGTTACGAAGATCTTTTAACATGCAAAACATTATGTATTCATTTGGTTAGTACAAAACTAGAATAATTATTAATCATTTTATTCAATGCCTTGAAAAATAATTCTGTGCATGAGATTACTATAAAACCTTTTCAAACCTAAGATCAAGGTATTAATTCTTCTTACTGATCAGTTCTTTAAACAAAGAGTCTACTGGAACTTTGTACATGAAAACAATATAATATCATTTAGATTGTTGTGAAGGATAATTTAGTGACAAAAAAATCCTCACATGTAATGAGGGTGTTTTTAAGTTCAATAAATGACAGCTCACAAATTTATAAATTTGCCAACTCAAGCTTTATGTACTGGTTAGTAAAATACCATTCATAGAACTAGGAAAAACTTTATTTCTTAACAACCCTAATAATTAAAACAACAACATAAGCAACTTAATTTCTTTGCATGGGCTTCATGAACATTGTAATAAGTGCTTGATTCTGGTTTAGTTGATCTTCTTAACATATCAGACAGAAGATGCTTTTTGGTTTGCTAAATATTTTAATAACTTGCCTGCCTGACAATATACTCGTCTGATATTGTTGTATTAAAAATTTTCTTTGTTTCATCATTTTCCCCATTTCATCTGACACCAAGCAGCTTTTTGACAATTTATTGCTTATTCAAAGAGAATTCTTTCAGTTCAATTGTATAAGCCTAGAAACATTACAGTGATCAGTTCTTGACATGTTTATGCAAATAAACCACAGACCGCTAAGAGGGGCCAAGAATAGCAGTGACTGAAATATTAATATTGTGTTGTCAGCAAAATGTACTTCAGTGGCAATCTAATATTATCAATGATTTATAGTATGTGAATGGACTTTAAATGCCTTTTAACTAAGCCGATTACTTATATTGCTGCTCGTCAATTTATTAATGGTTGAGTAAATTTTATGGCTCATTTCTTTCGTTTACCAAAATATGACAAATTACCATACATAAAGTGAGAAGTTAATGTTGTTTTGTAGTACTAATCTAACTGTTTGGGTCAGCAAACGAATGCAGAAATACTAAAATTTAGTATCTAGCAAATTCGCGATGTCTTTTAAAAGCAATCTTAAAGGGCTAATATGTAATCACAAGAAATATTTGCTTCATGAGCCAAGATTCTTTTAACAACTATTCAGTAGATGGTTTGTTTGAGTTTAGAGAAATCATAAGAACTCAAAATGTACATGTACTTATTAAATGAACATGAATATTAACATGTAATGTACTTAGTGTACACAGATGTAAAATGATCACTCATGAGAAAACATGATCATAGTTTGTCCTGGAAGAAAAAAGACCTGTCTTTGTCAGCGTTTTAAAACAATCAGAACTTTCATGTTTTTTTGAGCAAAGTATCAGAAATAACCAGAGATGGCTATTTGTGAAGAACTTTCTTGAAGCTTATGTTTTATATACTCACTTTTGGGTTATACACTGAAACAATTCAAAGACCCTTTAGGCTGCCTCATGTTAGATTATTGTGCGCGTAAACAAAAGCATATTTTCAGTATTCTAGCACTGCAATTCCAACTGACCGATCTGACCCGTGTTGATGAATAGTGAGTGCAAGACGTAAACAATTTATTCACTGAAATTATTTTTTCACATGTTCCTTTATTATTGGAAAATGTACATTAGATGTCATTGGTCATGTTTATTTTATTTTTACTGTAATTATTTTAATTTTAGATTCTATAGTGCTCAAGACCTGTACACATAAATATAATGGCTTTTTAAAATAAAATCTTAAGCTAAAAAAGGCAGTCAGTCTTTGATGTGCAATTGGCAGAGTTAAGAGAAATCTGTTCAGCAGTCTGCTTACCTTGTACATAACAATTTGTTTTCTTCACGTATTTTATGCTGTTTATCTGTTTGCATGGCGTGGTCTTCCTGTAATAGTGACACTTGGGATGACAACCTCTTTAACTATGAAGTAATGGAAACAAAATAGTAATTATTATTTAGTTTTGAACATCTAAGCTTTATTTTTCTTTCAAGGGAGGTTTATATATATATATGTAGCCTGAATTAATCCACATCAGGGGCGGAACTAGTGGGAGGATGAATACAACTGGTATTCTGCAGAGATCTTGAAACTAAATGTCAGTTACGCCATTCTAAGTTTATTTTTCTTAGTGGTGCACCCTGTCCTAAGAAAAATCTTGGATCCACCCCAGTACATGTTCCAAAGTGTACATTTATTAGTTTTCAGGTCTATGTCTATTTACAGGTGTCGCTTACAAATAACAAAGTGAACAGCTCAGCGGGGCTAGATGACTCTTCTCCAACAGTTATCTTAAGTTCCAGCAGCATCAAGTGATCAGGATAATAATTATTGTAGTTCCCTACCCTGGATGGAATGCTAGTACAACAGGTTATCCCTCCCCTCCCTCCCAGCATTTTTGGTCATGTTGCCCTGGAGAGAGGTACTGGAGAGAAGTCTGTTTCCCAAGAACACAACACAAAATGACCATGGCCAGTGTGTGAAAGAGACCAACACATGCTAACCGATTATTTTGAGCTCATCTAACCGAATAACTCTGCCTTTGGTAACCCTGGGAAGATCTTTCCCTTCTGCTTGAGTATAATTTTTATTAAGTGATGCCATTTTTCCGATGAAAGAAAGGTGATGATGGCAGAAGTGGAACAAAAGCTAACGCTCATTACAGGTGTCACAGGTATTGGAGTGTCAGTGTCCACTTCAGAAAGTTGGTAACTTACAGTGTCAGTAAGTAACATTGTGTTTTCTTTTTAATCTGTTTATAGGTAAAGTCTGTGTCCGAGCCATGAGGCTCATACAGCCGGAGCTTATCCCGGTTTCCGTAGCATTAAGCGACTAGGAGTATTGCTACTCCCCCCTGGATGGGATGCGAGTCCATTGCAGGGTTACCCCCCAGCAGTAAATTCGCCGGTACCCATTTATACACCTGGGTGGAGAGAGGCACTGTGAGAGTAAAGTGTCTTGCCCAAGAACACAACGCAGCGCCCCGGCCAGGCCTCAAACCCGGGCCATTCGACTCGGAGTCGAGCACGCTAACCATTAGGCCACCACGCCTTCCTTAATCTGTTTATACTGGCATGTAATTTCAAGTAAAAATTGGCTGCACTTGCAGGCTATGTAATAACTAACTTTGACACTAAATAAACCACAGACCTCTGTTAGAAGGAACATGGACGTTCCTGCTTCACTGTCTGATAGCGCCCTATCATGACCAATTAGATCATCAAAACTGTTATTTCGGCTAGGATTCTCTGAGTGACATTTAAATAGATGCATGTTATGGCTGTAGACAAAACAGAGAGCAAATGTTATTTCCCTGTCAGAAACAAAATCAACACAGACAGAACATCAGTCTGACATTTAAACATGACTTGAGATTGGAAAGCAAGCAGTCTTTTTGGCTCAAGATGTCTTCAAATTGCCACTGACTGACTTACAATCTAATTCAATAAATGTTATAAGGAATTGCAGCAATAAAACAGAAGGCATCTTATTGCAAGGACTCCAGGAACAGCTTAAACAAAATACAACGGAAACTCAAAAATATGTGTAACAAAATAACGTGCAGTGTTCACTGTGCACTTGCATTCCATGGAATCACATTACATTCTTGAATGAAGTGTCTAGTATTTACTAATCTGGGCTATTGACCTGAATGACCTTGTTAATTGTATAATCTCAAAATATTGTAGGAATAGGAAAAAATCCCATAAAAAACTTATGTTTTTTTAAAAAAAGTAGAAAATTATCTACTGTACATTAATTTTAATTGTTCACCTTGAAAAGGCAGCTGCTTGGGCTGACGCTCTCCTAGAACTAGGGCTAAAAAAATAATGAAAACAAGTTAACACTTCAAATAAGTATTTTATTAAGGGACACAGCATGGCTGACTGGTTGACTATCCCATACCCAGATCTCCCATTTCATGGTCATGGGAGATCTGGGTATAAGATTTGTCAATATTTACAATGTTCAAAATAGCGTCTGACTCAAATGAATGGTTTGAATCGAGCAAAAAAACAAACAACAAACACGTGCCCAGAATGAAGGAAATTGCTTGCAATTTCAGATCCCCCTAGAAGTTTGCCCCTCCTGGCCTCACGATTGCTCCTAAGGGGCAGTTCAATTTCTCACTCCATACCAACCAAGCAACTTGGCATCTATGGGTGTGCATATAAACAGGTCCTATTACAATTTACCATGAATCGATCAGATATTTAAGTAACCTTACCTTCTAAACAGATGTTCTTTAAATTTCCGCTCTCTTCTTAAGGTTGGACTTTCTTCAAATGCCGTATCCTCACTGAAGCTCTCTCCATAACCTTCAAACCCTTCTTCTGACTGGTATTCACTTGTGTCTGAGTGTGAACACCTATCACTGTACATTTCGACATTCATGGCGGGTAAAGTGGCACGATGTTTTAACCGTGGCCCAGTAGGAGGCGGAAATGTGGAATATTGTTTTTGATTACGATTAAAATTGGAAGTTTGTAACTCGTCTTGAAAATTGTCGTCATCATCACCATTGTATTCATTTGTTGACGTTGTGCTGTAAGTGCTGTCCCGCTGAAATGGAACAGTTAAGGCACACTGCAGACAGTGTAGGAGAACTGTGGTCTAATGGTTAGTGCACTGGCCTCTGGTTCAAGTGGCCCCGGTTTGAGACCTGGCTGGTGTCACTGTGTTGTGTACTTGGGCAAGATGTCTTACTCTCATAGTGCCCCTCTCCACTTAGGTGTATATAAATGGCAGGGCTCGAGACTAACTTTTTTGCTAACTAGCCATGTGGCTAGTGACAGCTTTGATTTCACTAGCCAAAACTTATTTTCTACTAGCCACAATTTTTAACCATAGTTCTTCTTTTAAGGGGGGGGGGGGGGAGGTGAAAACAATGTCCGATAATGTTTAAACCTTTAACCGTAAAATGTTCCTTAAATCTTCACGTTTTTTTCCTTAAAAAATTGGGCTTTTTTTTCACTATAAAAATTGTACATGTACATGCGTTTTTGTCAATAAGAATTTTGCTTAAAGCTTTACATTCTATAATGTCAACAGTTTACTTGTTAGTTATATTCTCTGAGAGACGATTTTAATAAATGCGGTGTCTTGCCACCAATGCCTGATTTTTTTACTAGCCATTTTGGCTAGTGAAAGGCCAAAACCTACTAGTCAAAACTGCATTTTTACTAGCCTTTGGCTAGTTGGCTACCGTTAGTCTCGAGCCCTGAATGGGTACAGATGTCATGTTGCACTTTGACGTGGCTAAACTTGGAGAAGGTCAGCAGAGAAAGAACTTAAATCTATGCACCCGACTTGGATTGAGATCCAAAGACGCCACAAGATCACTCAAACTGGAGAGAGGTCTTAAGCCAGCTGTACACTAGAGCAACTAGCTGAGCTATGCACCTCATGCGCCCATTTGCTCAGCCATTTATTCAATGCACATTTCACTGCTGACAGCGAGGAAAGTGCTTAGCAAGTTTGATTTGGAAGCTGCCATGTTGAATCACGTAAGCATTTTGCGTGTGTTTATTGGTCAGTTGATATTTCTGGCTAAGGAAGTACATATGTAGCTCAGGATGCCCGCACACGTTGAGGATTTATCCTCTCGAGGCAAAAAATATCAAACAGGATAGATATTTTCTTCAAGGCCTTGCGAGGCACAATTCACACAGAAAACGGTCTGCAAATGAGAGAAATCTGCTGAGCAAACGGCACGCAAGGCAGTTAGCTCAGCTAGATGCTCTAGTGTGTGGCCAGCTTTATGCATCCCATGGGTGTGAAAAGAACAAAATAATGATGATGATGAAATGCGTCCCATGGGTGTGAAAAGAACAAAATACAGTGGAACCCCGATATAATGATCTTGGATATAACGATATTCCCGATATAACGATGAATATGTTTTGTCCCGGCAAAAGTAAAATGTATGGGACGGAACCCCGATATAACGATTCCTCGATATAACGATATAATTTGACTGCCCCCTTGGCATATCGTTAAATCGGGGTTCCACTGTAATGATGATGATGAAAATGAAATGTTGCGGCAATCTGACGGAATGCTGCAGAGTAGCCTGTGATGGGCTAGGCTTTTATATAAGAGGAATTGCAACCTTTTAACTGGGCACTTTTAAGGCCGATTTACACAGTACGATTTTGTCGCATGCGACATGCTTGCAACATGCTTACGACAGGCCTTGGACATGAATTGCGTCGTGTGAATCAAACCTACAACTCACTTACGACTGTCTTGTCGCACGCGACAAATTGTACCGTGTAAATCGGCCTTTAATTTGAGCTTTTTTAGTTTCTATTCTTTTAAAGAATATTTAATAGTGTATTGTAGTCAGGGAATGACTAGTTTGTTAGTGGTTTGATGCTGACTGTTTGAATAATCAAAGCTGTTGATGAAGGCTTAAGCACTAGCCAAAACGCCTTGGAAAATAACATCCAAAAAACAGTCAGCGTCAAGCCACTAACAAACTATGGATTCTGATAACTTTGATAATTTCAGAAAAAAATATAGTTATTGTGATTATAATTTGATTTACATAGCCGATCACTGATACGTGACTTTGGTGTAATTAGAGCAAACTTGGAAACGGATCAGATAATGTTGATCAGACAAATATTTTGTGCAAAGTCACTTTGGGTTCAATATTTTACGAGCAGTGGCTCCAATCGAGAACTGGTGCATGTATGTCAAGTCAAAAATCAAGTTTACTCCAGAAAACGGATGTAAACAAGCCTTTACATGCCTGCATTGTAATTTTAGAATCATATGCAAATTTTCTAAGACAATATACGGATATATGCAGAGTCATGAGCTCAATTATTACGTCAATGATAAATTGTAGAATAGAAAAATCGTTGTCATATCACTGCCCACCTACTTTGACGTATTAGAAGAGAAAAAGAAAATAAAAGCCTCAAAAATGGAAAAGCTACAGTTGTTCACACCAACTTTCCCACAAGAAAGATATTGTTTAGGAGCAATTAATGAAAACAAACTCGAAGAACAAAATATAATTTCCACCCCCACTTGAAGTCCCTTTATTTTTTGTCACAGCGGTAGAGTCCTTTAGAGTGTAATGCATTGGAAATGAGCAAGAACAGCTACTCAAAAACAAAACAAGAAAATAAACCAATTTAAAATGAAGATTTAAATACCTCGCAGCAACTATCTTCTTGCTGATCGTTTTCCACAACAGATATTGTTAACCTTGGATAAGAATCCTCTTCGGCTAATAATAAATCGTGCGCCTCTTTGCCACTGTCGTTCAAATTGATGTCGCCGTTAACCCCTTGGGAAATAAAAAGTCTATTCAATATAATAGCTCAGACGGAGAGCAAGACTTTTTAAAGACGGAGGGTGAAAATTCATCGAACTCCACCCGATCTCGTATTTTCACGTCTGCAAATAATTATTCACCTTTGCTATCGTAATGACAGCTAGCAAAATTCAGCATAACGCAATATCACTGAAACCTCATTACACTATACCGGCTGCCCGGTGATCGATGATGTTGTGAAATTACTCACCTAGAAAGTCGTGTATTCCTTTACAAAAACCATCAAAACCTATTCGCCCATTCTCTTCAGGATCGAGCTTTTCGATCAAGGTTTTCATTTCCTGGGAGGAGGGAAAAACAGAAGAATATCAATAACATTTTCACAGTAATCATCACCCCACAAGAGGAGTCGAATGCTAGGTTACGAAAGTGTAGGAAACTTGCTGTGAGATTTTTGATATTGGAAGATCGGATCTTGAACAAAATCATTTTGAGGATATCAACTAGTTGAATATTTTCTCACAGAAATGGAAAAATGTAAGAATTTTATTTGCTGGCAGGTTTACAAAGTTAATAGTAAACTTTACTGGTGCGAGAGAGTGTCGATTGGCAACCTTAGATTGACATGCGAGAGTGCAAATAAAACAAGCAATTTTCGAAACTACAAAACGGATCGAGCAAGCCTCTTCAAAAACCACTGCAATTATTGCTTCAGTGAACCTTTAGGGTTGAGAAATTAAAAAAGGCAAGCAATTTAATATGTGTAAAGTAAATCACAAAATGCTCTAACTGATAACGGGAGATGCATTTTGAGCCAGATTGCCTCACGGCCTGGTTTATGAATGGAAATGCGAAAACAACTAACAACTCCCAGAATATTTTACCTCCGTTAATTTGCGATTACTGTTTAATTTCGTAGTAGTATTAACGATCCAGAGCATAATCGAAATCAATGGAAAGAGAAATCGTAAGCTTACCTGAAAGCCATGCTCTTCGCCTAAACGCAGAAGGTCCTGCGTCTTCACAAACCCGTCGCCATTTTGGTCACACGCCTCGAACACGGCTTTCAAATGCACCAAAACATCCTCCATGTTTACTTCTAACATGGCTAAAAGCTGTACAACCCCTGATCTTAATAGGGACCCCTTATCTGTGCTATAAAGGTATCATTTTGTGCGGCGGACTTTCGAGACCTCAATGAAACGGCTGGCGATTTGTCCTCTAAACATTTGCTGATGATTGACAACAAGAAAGTCACGTGGTTGATGCAACGGCGCAAAACCAAGCAACCTAAATACAGCATACGTCACTTCCGTAAAATTGTCATCATGTCTGGGAAAATACGTTTTCAGCGTTTTTGAGGAAGAAAAGCCACCTGAAGAGAAATGATTGCTGTTACCTTCGTTGGTTTAATACATTTCACAGTCATTAATATTTTTTCCAATATTGTAATGACGATACATGTATTTTATTTTGATATTTCTGAAGTCTTTATAGGCACCATTAATTACATAGTGTTTTTTTTTTACAAACACCCAGCCATTTAGTCGCAGCTGAGTTAAATTTATTTTATTACGTTTTTCCAAATACTCACTATGAAACTTTATGCTATGACAAAACCATAGCTTCATTACAACCAAATGTGCCTCCTGGGCGTAGTTTAAAGTTACAAGCAAACAAGATTAACTTTGGAAACTGTTCAGCCTAACAGTATTTCAAAACCCATATCGCAATACGTTTCAATCTTCTTTACTTTTGGCAATCCGCACCTTCTTTTGTATTTGCTGTATTGAAATGTTCCTTCACCGTTTTGAGCAGTTATTTGGCCATTTTCAATGCCTAAATTTGGCTAAAATTCGTGACACAGTTCCTTAGTAATAATATTAGGGGCAAACCCGCCTTGGGCAATGAGTCTGCAGGGTCCTGCAGAGAAGCAGTTTTTTGCATTTGAAATTCTACCGTATGCGGTCATTCATGATCAAGAAAATATACTTATAGATCGATTATAGAAGATCCTTGCATTTTACACTTACTCCGTTTAATGTTTTTAATGAGGGCCCAATGGTAAAAGCGCCTCTTCCGAATAAGCGCCGTACATGAGGGCAAACGCCGCTTTCGAATAAGCGCTGCGTCCTTCAACAACCACGCGATGCGGCTTTAGGCGCGGCGGAAGCACTTTAGTTCTAAATTGCCGCTTACTTGAAGTAGCCTGCGTCGCAGACGTAGTTTAGTTTCGTCTGCGGCGCAGGCTCATTTTAAGAGACTTTGCCAGGATGTAGCTTCTTACTGACCTTACTTGATTCCAATCAAAAAAGAGAAAGTGGCATTGAGATTGGTTAATAAAATAGTTTTTAAAAAGCGTCTCTCCCGAGCTGAAAACACCACCCTCTAGAAAGCGCCGCATCAAGAAGTAAAAAAAAAATTGAATAAACCCTGCGATCTTTTTTAATTGGGTACTAGCCGACTGTATTCATAGAGTTAGTTTGTTTCTTTTTTTTAAAAAAAAAATATAAGTACTTCAGTTTTCTAGTTTCTTTTTTTGCGACATTACAAAGTGAACATTTCGGAGGGTTTTTACTTTCAAGATTTGCTAACAACTGTGAAATTTTAGGTCGTCACTTTTGCAACTTTAGCAATGTTGTAGTACGATTTATCTACTTACTGGAAGTCTGGATCATGTTTTTTAAACATTATTTTATCCTTCACTTTTACGACACAAAAAAAGTTGTAAAACTTACTCCGGCTTATCACAAACGTGCCAACCTCGTTCCCAGGTCTTTAACCTGCGATCAGGCGTTCTTTTTCTCTTTCCTCCCGCCACCAAAAAAGAACGCCTGACCGCAGGTTCCCAGGGCTTTTCCCTTAAAGCCATGGGAACTAAGTTGCAAACATAAGCCATAAGGAGCGCGATAAAATCCTTGAAATTGAAACCACAAGATGAAAAGGATCAGGGGCTTTCGGTGCAAGAAGTGTTTGCAGCAAATAAGCCTACGAAATTAGCTTATAAAATCCTTATAAACAAAAAATCTACTCGCCCTCAAAAGAGTCAAGAAAAATGGGTAAGGGATTGCGAACTTGCTGCTGTGGAGGATTTGAGCTGGACTTCGATCTATTTACTACCAAGATTGTGCACGTATAGACGTATAGCAACGAACTCCTTTCTATTTTAAATTGGAATTTCAGAAACTGCTCTCTGTTATCTGTGCAAAACAGAGCAGGAAACACTAATCCATCTTTTTTGGGAATGCCCGACAACAAAACACTTTTGGCAAAATGTTCAGAGTTTCTTCGCCTCATTCCAGCTGATACGCGTTTTGGATATACATGAATGTTTAGGTTTCAAAGGAGAAAAAGATGATATTATGCTAAACCACTGTTTGCTGCTTGCTAGATATTACATCTATTGCTGTAAAATAAAAGACGCCACCCAATCTATTAGAGAATATGTAAAACAGCTGACATATAACTTAGAAATTGAAAGACAAGTCTCCATCATGACAGATTCAAACGATAAATTCCAACAAAAGTGGTACCAAATACTCCATGCGCTGTAAGCTTTCTTTATTATCTTATTTCTCCTTCTGAAATAGTATATTACAATTAAGCCTTTTAAAATACTATGGTCCCTTAATTTGAACGCTTAACTTCCATTTACACCTTTCTCCGATTTAGCCTTTCTGTGTTTTGTATTGTATGTAATGAAAGAAGATATATTAGTAATGTAGCGATATTGTATTGTATTGTAATGTTACGTATAGGAGACGTCTTAGTATTGTAAGTAGCGGAAGCAATTATACTGTAAATGTTGTTAAAATCATCCTTGTAACGTAAGTATTGTGAGTATTGTCAGTAGTTTAAGTATGTAATTATGTTTTTTTGTGTGTGTGTGTTGCAATAAAAAAAAATAAAAAAAAAGTTGCAAACGTGCTTGAAGTTAATAAAAGGTTAAAATGAAATTTACGGAAAATCTGTCTTTAAAAGTACGCCCTGCATGAGACCAGCAACCGTTTTAGTGGCGAGACAGGCGAGCACGCTCTCTTGAGATCACGCTCGGTTGACAATATCCCCCACCCCCCCGTACACAACAAGGGAGCCTTATTACACGCTGCCTTTCTTCTTTTCTTTCAATCGAGGACTATCAATGATAACTTCCGCAATATTATATCAAGGGCATTTTTTTCACAGGATCACTTGGCCCCGGGTCAAACTGACAAATTACCCTAAAATGCCAGTTAATTGCCACAGTTCCACTTCTTTCTTAGCCCCCCTGGGCTTTGGCCCAAATGCCTGCTGAGGAAAAATATTTTGCTTATAAGCCTCCTTGGATTTATCAACATATTAATTTCCTAAAGAATATTGTACACGCACTTCAATAGAGATTGGCAATGAATAAATTTGCAGCTTAAGTGTAGATATAAGCATTTAATCCTTGAGACAGGTACTCAAAACATTTTTTCTACAGGAGGGCTCCACCCCGAGGTCCAAACCCTTACCCTTTCATATACAATTTTTGAAAGAAAAGGTAACCCTTTTAAATATCCTCGATAAAAAATGGTACCCCTTTCCCCAGGGGGGTACTTGCAGTATACATGACGGGGGGGGTCCGACGGAGCTTCATATTGCAAACCCAAAAAAATACATGAGCCTGAAATTTTACACCCAAAAAAAATACCTGACATCAAAGTTTTCTACCCCAAAAGGTAAAGATCTAGCACCTCGATACTGATTTATTCAATAAAACAGACTTTAAGATTAAAAAGATATATGACAGATCTCTTGACCCAAAAAAATACCGAGGGTGTAAATTTTCAAACCAAAAAAATACTTCTGACCTCCCCGCCATGTATACTGCAAGTACCCCCCTGGGCCCCTTTCCAATAGGGTGGCACAGTGGCCTAATGGTTAGTGCACTGGACTCTGGAATGAGCAGTCCGGGTTTGAGCCAGGGCACTGTGTTCTTGGGCAAGACACTTAACTCTCATAGTGCCTCTCTCCACCCAGGTGAATAAGTTGGTACCGGCGAAATTAAGCCGGGAGGTAACCCTGCCATGGACTAGCATCCCATCCAGGGGGGAGTAGAAATACTCCTAGTCGCTTCATGCTATGGAAACCGGGATAAGCTCCGGACTGATGAGGCACTAGGCTTGCATGCAGACTTAACCTAGCCTCACCCCTTTCACATAACCATGGAAGGGATACTGCATCTCTCACTTGGATTATCCTTTAAAATGCTTTAAAGTGCTACTATGACCAAAATTTTTGTTTTTCTTTTCGTCTTTTTCTAAAGTCAATTTGTTCAATAAGTCTATATTTAACTAGCGCGCTAGAATTTAGAACGTTGCGAGCAATATAAGCCTTGAAATAGCTTGCCGAAAATCGTGGAAAACCCGTCCGCCATTACTCGGACGTCTAAAGTGAGCCAGCGACTGTACTGAAAAGCGGATTTACGCATGAGTTGGTCCGTGACGTCATATGCGCATCGTCGCTTCGAGCTTCGAGTGTTCCAAGAGAGAATATACTGAGAATTAACAGGGTTATAAAAGATATTTCTTCGACAAATTCTTCGTCTAGTTTGCCCGGTGGCGAAACCCAAGAGAGCCGCAACGAAGAGACATTGCAATTTAGCGGTATCGTTTCTTATAATGAGAATTTAAAGCCGTTTGACGTCGGTCTAAAGGGCAATGTTTGTATGCAAATACTTCAATATTTATTTCATTCGATGAGGTTTTGGCGCTGTATGCCTACAACGAAGCTGCCGTCTTCTTGTCCAATCGAAGCACCGATCGAAGAAGCCTCGAAGAACGAAGAGGAACGGCGATTCATGGACTACATACGTTTGAATACATGGTATGATGAGAACGACATTGAATAGTTAGGATAAAATGTCTGCAATGTTTGAATTAATAGAGAGCTCTGCATATATATACATGTAGGTTGCTATTGCCGTTTGCGAAGGATTGAAATGATCTTTACTGTTGTTTTCATTCTTGTAATCTATCATACACGCCATGGGCATAAAATCTATCTCAGCTGTTTATTCCGAAAAAAGCTTTATAAACATGAAATAATGTAAAATTTATACAGAAAAATTAAAGTCAACAAGATGGGAGGATGCAGGTGATCAATGGATTTAGCTCCTTGAGTTTTATACAGTTTTACCTTCCTTGACTACAATACAGGTAATAAACCTTTTTAAAACTAAGTGTTTTAATGGGTAATAACACTTCAGACATCTAGCTTCAGCCAGCATTCAGTATTCCTGTTTCTTAAAATAAGAAAACCATTTGAATGCTGTATAGAGTCCTTCACTCTATTTACTGATGTTATGAAACTGTCCCACAAGTAGCAGCAAAACTGGGTAGGAGTAGTTTTTCTTATTCATTTCACCCATTTGTTTTCCTCTTGGCCCCGTGATTTTTTGATGATAAAAATAACTGAAACAATATATGCACAACATGGGAACAAGTAAAATAATATTAAGGGTATAAAGTTTTAAGTTCATAAACGGGAACACCTGGACCTCAAACAAACACTGGGACCTTGATCAAACGTTTCCAGTTTTGAACCGGCATTTAAATGAAGCCTGCGGTGAGTCGGGGTCTGGCATCTACTCAAGAAAATATTTTTTTATGGTATCATATGCAATATGACAGTGGCTCTTTCTAGAGAATATCACTGGTAGTACATTGTGCATCTGCAGTATGTGTATGTAATTGAGAGTTCAATTTTGGGACTAATCTTGTGTCAACTTAACGTGACTGTAAACAAGCCAGCTCCGTGTACCACCCTAAATAAATTGCTCCCTTGATGCAAAAAGGCAAAGTCTGCATGCAAGCCTGCTTGCCCATCAGGCCAAAGCATATCTTGGTTTAAGTAGGATTAAGCAACCTGGATGAGATGGAAGTACAATTGCATCACAGGTTTAACCTCCCCACTCCCCCCACATACATGTAATGACACTGGTCTGGGCTCACACCTGAACAGCTTGATTCAGAGTCTTGCGCACTGACCATTAGGTCACCGCACCTAAATCAAAACAACTACCCCATTGCTATGCAACATTTTTATTTATGGTACAGGTTTGACTGTATTTGTTGTCGGCTTCGCAGTTCGTGTATACTCTTTAAATAAATACATATATAATGGTTGCAAGGGTCCTGTGTGACCTCAAAATTGCCCCCTTGTTACAAAAAGGCAAGGTCTGCATGCAAGTCTAGTTGCCCACCAAGCAACTAGACTTGCATCCCCTCGTCACACCATCAATTTGCCAGTTCCCATTCTACACTTGGAGAGGAGGCACCATGAGAGTAGTCTTGCCCAAGAACACAGCACAATGACACCAGTAAGAGTCCACACCTGAACCGCTTGATCTGGAGTCCGACAACTTACACTTAGGCCACCTCACCTCAATCAATACAACATTTTTATTTATGGTACAGATTTGACTGTACTTGTGTTAGAAATTATGATGGATCAGCAGCTCAGGGGTTCTCTGGCACATTCACATGATTTATTGTTGGCTACTACATTCTCAACTTATGAACAAAAAGAGCATGCCAAAAATAAATATATTGCAAACTTAAAATAAAGAGTAGCTAGGATTTCAACGGTGCTCTGTTGCACACAGCATGAGTGATTGGCACAGGTCATAATTATAGCTCATGGCCCCTGTTGTACTTAAATATAATAAAGATATACTGAGTATATCCGGATAGCATGTATGTCTCTGAGACAGGCTAACACTGTTCTATCCTGAGATTACTTCTCAAAAAATGTTTATGAATACTATAAGTGCACAATGAAGTACAGTCCTACTGACTAGTGTTTTATATTGCATGGCAGAAATAAACAAGTGACCAACACTGAAGACGTGCTGGTGAGTTTATTAAGACTACAGTGTATACAGAGGACTACAATGGAAACATTTTCAGTACATATAATCAGTAAAAAGATATTGCTAAGCTTTGCATCCTCTGTATGTACTTTCACATAATGTACCGACTCGTGCGAATTTATTTAAGTTTATTTGTACAATAGAGGATATAATTCAGGAACATACACTCCGATTTGCCCAAAAATTACCTTTTTGACATGAAGTATTTACAATAAATTTAAAAATGACTGTTCTAGAACACGAGAGCTTGAGCAACAGAAGTAAATTACGCCACTCACCCAATGTTTTGCTTCTAAAAAGGAGCGAATACAGTAAACTCACTGTAGATAATTCGAAGCGTTCTATTCTATTCACTTCCCTTGGATAGTTGAAGAAGTTAACCTCACAAAGGTTGCAGGGAGAAATATCTATAAAGCATTTCCAAGAGTACAAGTTTCCCTCAAAGTTATCAGACGATCTATTATTCATCTTGCGTGGTTCGGGCGAGTTAAAAATTCCGCCTCTTGAAATGTTTTCTGCCACTATGTTGTGCAAAAGTGACCTGGAGATGCCCTGAAGTATGTTTAAAAAACATTTGCGCAGTAGATACGGCTTCTACATCACTACAGATTAAAAAGAAAACCAATGTTTTTCCAGATCGGTCACTCCAGCCTTCGAAGAAGCCATTTTGTTGATGCGCATATGACGTCAGCATGCTCTCGCCCCAACTAGTTCCAGATCTCTATTTGGTCCTCGGACATTTTTGAATCTAGTAATGGCGGCAAGCCAAAGCCGAAGTTTACGCGTGAAATAAGTGGTCTTCCAATTCGAATTTGAACTTAAAATTTGGCAAGGTTACTATTTAATGTAAGTACTTTCAAAAACCGAAGAGAAAAGGGAAGGTAAAATTTTGATCATAGTACCACTTTAATGAATCACCCATTGGATAGTTCAGTAATATTTCAGTAATATACAGTTTGAAAGGTCCATGTAAATACCTGAATAACAGTTTTCTCTACCCTTTTGTATACTTCAACTTGCGAAATTCCTACCATTAATTTTTATAACTACAGCCTAAAAGAGGTACCCCTTTTGAGCAGAGTCACCCCAGTTAGCACTAGAGGCACCACCCCCAGGTAGAGACTCACTGAGGTCAAAACCATCATAAACCTTGGGTTTAGTAATTTTATAGTTTATTATTTTTAGTTGACTGAAATGAAAATGTCTACATGTCAGAGCTGTCCAAGTACTGTAATAATGTATCCATCATTTGCAATACGAAAATAAAATGAAAATAACATGTATGTTGCAAAATATTACAGTTTTTAGACAGACTGTGTGACAAGAATAATACTTAGTGTATGGTTGAGTCACATGTATTGTACACTAAAAGAACAAATGTATCTTAAGTCAGTCCAGGAAGCTAACAAATTCCACAAAATAGTAATGTATACCTCCTAGCCTGTGAACAGGCCCACGCTTGGGAACACATGTAAGTGGTGAAGTCACGAGAACGAGATGCAAGTAAAAGACTTGTCTCTCCTCTCACTGTGTCTTGCTTGTCATTGTTCTCGTGGCAAAGCCACTCACACGTGTATTCTCAAAACTGCACCTGCTTGTAGGCTACATGTATATATACCTCCATACATAGCAGGCAACAAGAGTGTTGTTGCTGCAAAAAGGTCTGTTACTTTATGTGAACTTCGAATGAAAAAAGCTTGTAACTAAATTGTGGTATGCGGTCATCTTTTCTTGAAACCATATTTTTTTCTTTCGTAAAAGAGATCTGTCTTTGAACTTCCTAAGTTGACAATCTTGGGACATCCATCTCTCTACAAAAGACAAAAGGAAAAAACACATTGAGAGTGAATAATCAACAATGCACAGTTGAGTTGACTCATGCTCATCAAAAATGAAGGCAAGTAGTCTTAAAATTGAAATAGACACTGTTATGGTCATACAGGACCATAGACAGGATCTTGCATGGGTTGGTGCCAGCACCAGAGGCATGAGTGTCTGATTAATCAACGTTTCCGTCAGTTTACTACATAATTATCTTGGTACAGTCGTCAAACTAGCTCAACTTTGTAACAAAGGAACATGCCAAATTGTTTTAAGTTTCGTTCTGTTATATGGTTTTGTTCAGTGTCATTGGAAACTATTGTTGTGGTTCAATTTTGAGACTTCCTGTTTGTTAATGCAGACCAGTATTTTGACAATTTTCGCGAAATTAGTTCCTTTCAAATTATTTTTTTGGCCAAATCGCAAAATTTAAGTCCCGCAAAATATGCCCGTTCCATTTTTGCGAAATTAAGTTCCCGCGAAAATAAGTAACAATAAGGTAGCCTGTGGGTGGGTGCAACAATTTTCGCGAAATTAGTTCCTTTCAAATTATTTTTTTGGCCAAATCGCAAAATTTAAGTCCCGCGAAATATGCCCGTTCCATTTTCGCGAAATTAAGTTCCCGCGAAAATAAGTAACAATAAGGTAGCCTGTGGGTGGGTGCGGACGCACTCGTCGCACCCCCTCCCTACGGCACTGTCATATCAACGCTGTTTACTAAAGTTAGTTCAGGTACGTCTTTTGTTACATGACATCATACTTAACTGTAGTTAGCATCTGTGGTCAACTTTGCAGTCACACCAGCATAGTTAACTACAGTTAGTTCTGATTAGCCTTTAGATGACATCAGACCAAAAAAGTAGTTCGTGACAGCCCTAAAATGTAATCACATGGCTGACCGGAGAATGCTATGCCTGGTTATTGTTTTTTGTTTCATATCTTTGTGCGGGAAACTGTTGTCAAAATTTCAGAACAGGATGCTAGACACAGCAGAATGCAATGTTTGTTGTTTGCTTTTTGTTTTTCAACCCTCACCCCATTATTTTTTTGGTTTTTGATTAACAGATAGGACTACAATTGCAGTCATCTGACTTTCTTAAAGGGACTGTGTCACAGCTAAGTTAATTTTATTTTATTAAATTTTGCCAAATATTCGCTATGAAACTAAATGTTTGCAAAGAAATTAATTCTGTTTCTAAATGACAAAACCTTAGCTTCATTGCAGCCAAATGTGTCTCCCGGGAGATATAATTTAAAGTTACAAGCAGACAAGATTAACTTTGAAAACTTATCCGCTGGACCGTATTTCAAAAATGCATATCGCAATCTGTTTCAATCTTCAACATTTTTGGCCATCCATACCTTCTTTTGCATTTGGTGTGTTATTTAAATATTCCTTTACTGTTTTAAGAGGTTATTTTATATATTTAAACGAATTTGATGGTCATTTCTTATGCCTAAGTTTGGCTTAAATCCATGACATGGTCCCTTTAATCACAGACCAACTGGACTCCACTCAGTACGGCTATAGTAGATGTAATAAATTTTCATTAACCACTATAATTGCATAAATTTCACTTACGTCTTTCTCTTGAACTGTACATTCTTTGCAATAATAAGCATCTGAGACTCCAGGTCCACCGCATATAACACAACGACCTTGATAAGACCCATAGTTGCATTCATCACATATTCGCACCAGAGTGCAAGGACGTACATATGAATCACAGATAACACATTTACCATCGCCTGTGCAAGAAAAAGATTAAAAGTGAACAAAAAATATTGTTTTTGTTGGGTGGAGAATGGGTAATACAATAAAGGTACGTGGTCAACTGGAGGCCATAGGTAATCTACCATTATGCATCATTTTTTATGGTTGGCAAAAAGAGTGCAAGATTGGCCTGGTAAAAGTTTTGAAGGTAAAACTTTTGTTGATTCAATCTATTTGTTTGTGTTTCACATCAGAATAAAAACAAGATATTTCTAGCATTTGTCTTATTTAATGTGATGAGCAAGAAATTTCTCCTCTTAAAGCCCGGGCAGGGCTGTACCTAGAATTTTTTGTCTGCGGGGGCAAGTTTTCCTAGCGGGGGCAACTGGCTTTTCCTTTAGTTTTTTAGTTTCCCTGGCAGGGGCAACTGCCCCCCCCCCCCCCTCCTGCCTCCGTGCTAGGTACAGCCCTGACGGGCTAAACAAGGATGAGAGTTGATGAGAATTCTAACTCTCGCTCTTGTTTGGCACGGAACTCTCATGCACTTTCATCGACTTTGAACATGCTCAAATTTATCACGAGAGTCCATGAGAGTTTGGCAGATTCTTGTCTTGTTTGGCCCGAGTTGATGACAGTCGATGAGAATTGACGAAAAATCTCAGGAGAGTCAACTCTCGTCAACTCTCATCCTTAATATCAGTATTCTCAAGCCGAAAGGCAACAGAAATTAATAAAAATCCTCAGAATAACTACAGAATGCCCAATCACTAGAAAGTTATTCCCACAAAAAATTGAAAACATGGATAAGCAGTCCTCGGCGCTCTTTAGAATGGATATATAACTAGGCTTTTCATCTGATTTTCCCAGTAAAGTTCAAGAACTAAAGACATCCACGTGTTTCTATCTCACATTTGTCAGTCGACGTCGTGAATATCTTTTCTAAGCATTTTGAAAGTTTAGAATTTATATATAAAGAGAAAACATAAGCAAAACAAATGCTGGGTATTAATATACATGCCTACACACACAAAAAAAAACAGCCCAGATCGCAATTAAACATGCTCCATTTGACGACTTTCAATTTGACAGCGCACCGCTGTCGGCCATAACTTACAAGTTCAAGAAAGGAGACTCGTGTACTTACATTTTTCGCACAGCCGCCCGATGGCTAGGACATAAGAGAAACAGGAAATTGCTTAGTATTTTGAACGCAAACAAACAGTGTTCAGATGTACAGACACTTACCAACGCCGGGTTGTTTTCTGCACATGATTAGATCGGGATGATGCTTCGCCATCTTGGATTTAGCTATCCCAATACTCTTTGCGGGTAAACAACGTCGCCAGTGCGTTGCGCGCGTTCGTACCAGTCCCCGCTAGACTCTTCACGGCCCTGTATTTTCTCGCATTTTGTTCCCAATCGTTTAGACATGTTCAGATCGTTGAACGAACAAGGGGAAAAAAATCGCGAGAGAGCTGAACTGACTAGGAGGAAAAAAAGCAGTGATTCTGTCCCCACGCCAGCCACACTAACATTGCATATCGCTCCATGTTTATACCCTTTTCAAAATAACGCTAACGCTGCAGCAGACGTCCTTTGAAGGAAAAGTTGTACGACGAGTTTAAAGGAGGAAGCTAGTCCTGGAGAATGAAATATTACTGTGTGCAATAGAAATGCAATCGCGTGATACCATACTGGGTGGAGAGTTTCGCTCTCCACTTGGTAGGGACTTTCAGACCGGCATACGAGTAGGAGATTGAGTTTGAGTACGACTTTTTAAAGCAAGCGCTTACAGGAGCCCATAACCATGACCTACCCTGGTGCTTATGATTTCAATTACCACATTTCACACAAATCTCAGTCTCCTTTTCAACTTGTCACCAACAGTAAGGAGTGAGGGGTCTGCAGGGGCGGATCCAGGGGGGTGGATTGGGTGGCTGGCCACCCCCCTTGATCCACAAGAAAAATGAATATGAACACAAAAAAATAGAAAATAAGGACAATGACACTGGGTAAGGTAAAAAAAGTGTAAATATGTTTAGCATTTGCACCCTTTTAGTCAGTTTTCTTACTGTTTTCTTTGCATGAATCAAAATTGAACGAAGCGATTTCACAAGCAAAGCATTGACTCTCCAAGTCGTCTCTAGGCCACTTTGCCAGGGCTAAAAAATTCCACGCTCGTGGGTGAACAAAACAACGCACATCTGTTCTTTCGTGTAAGTTCGTAAGTTCAACATCAAATTTCAATCACTGTTCTTAAGAATTAGAGTTTCTGTCCCAAAAATAATTCAATGTTAAACAAGGTATTAAAGTTGAGGAAACGATAGTTTTGTCAAATTATCAAGGAAAAACAGCGGTTTAATAGCTTAATTGAAAGATGTCTAAAGCTACTCAGATATCACGGAAATCACGTTTAAGAGGCTTCAACTTTTTCAAATTTTTCTGGGGAGCATACCCCCCGACCCCCCTAGGGGCATGAAGTCTGCGGCCCATAATAATTTTGCACAAAATAATTTGGACTCCCACTTTAAAAATCCTGCCTTAAAGCCTGATAACCCCCCTCTCCATAAAAAAGGGGCTTAAACAAGATAGTAAACAAAAATATTTGTCAACAGCCACCCCCCTTTGAAAAATCCTGGATCCGCCCCTGGTCTGAGAAGACCTGAGAACACAACTGGATTGAACACAGGTAGCCCAAGCTCCTAAAGGAGCCGTCAACATATAGACCACATATGACATTGCGTAATAACGTTATTATAAGGGTTTGTATGGGAATATAACGATCGTAAAAAAATAATTCAAAATAAAGGGAAAATATCCGATAAAATCGACTTACCTATCCTCTTCTATGTAAATCTTGTGTTTCTATGCCGTTTGGAGGCAATTTGAAGCCATTTCAGTGGGTTTTAGGTTCGAGAGAGGAAACCAGCGAACCTAAAACCCACTGGAATCGCTTCAAAACGCCCCCAAACGGCATAGAAACACAAGATTTTCATAGAAGAGGATAGGTAAGTCGATTTTATCGGATATTTTCCCTTTATTTTGAATTATTTTTTACGATCGTTATATTCCCATACAAACCCTTATAATAACGTTATTACGCAATGTCATATGTGGTCTATATGTTGACGGCTCCTTTAGGAGCTTGGGCTACCTGTGGATTGAAATGGTAAATTCGAAACTCGTTCCCGTACTCCGATGTCTCCAAGGAAGGTCCCTTTTTGTTTTAGGGAAGGTTTCAGTCAGTTGACGAAATCCTTCATACGTGCACCAGATATAAAAGTTTGTGGATAATTAGTATGTACTAAAACAGTGGATAGCGCTTTTGGCGCGCACTGATTGGCTACTCAAACTCGGAATATGCTTTGCTATTCACCTCCGAGCAACGGGCTATATTATCTCACTGTTTTAATATATACTAAAACAACTATTTACCGAAGTGGAGGTGGCTAGTGGTGGATATTAACCTCGCCGCTTTGCAGCTCGGTAAATATCCACCACTAGCCACCTCCACTTCGGTGAATAGTTGTTATTGGAGATAATCCTCCCTGATGTCCTCAAGAGCATGCTTCCACACTCTCATTTGGCTTTTTTGCACCTACTTTCTCTTTCTTTTCTTTTCTTTTCTTTTCTTTTCTGAGAAAAATTGTTAAATTGCATCCCCGGGGGGGAGGGGCAATGTATACAGCCGCCGTACCTCTCATTGCGTGATCATTGGATGGCTGTTGTATCCTCATTCAAAAATAAACACGAAGCGTGCGTGACTACACAAACGCCGCGATGCTCCATGACAGTCAGTCGGGCCGAAAGAGAATAAAAGCCGTTTCTTAAATTGAATACCTTGCACCCTGTCTACATGCAAGTGCCTACTCAGGACAGCCAATAGGTGGTGAGCTGTCATGAGCACAGGTAGATAGTGTCTAATAATAGAGCAAAGGGTAAACTTATCTCAATAAATCTTAGTTATTGTCCTACAATAACGTCATTGATGTCGTTTAATTTATCTGAATGGTTAACTTTGGGCAAGTCGAAGGGCTGAGTTGCCGTTGTTTTTGTCGAACACATGTCTTGCGAGAAACAAACGAAATACACCTCTTTAGCTTCGTTTTTTGTTGTCCCATTTCAGACCACGTGATGTTACCCTCGAGAATTCTCTGCATCAGATTCAAACAAATAAATTAAACGTAAAATTCACGTAAAAATGAAAGAATTATTTCCAGATAGACGAAGGAACAATTCTCGGGAGAACATCACGTGATCTTAAATGGGCAATTTACATACGTAGCTGAAGATGCCCTTTCTCTGTAGTGCGTCTCTTTGTTAAAATTTGTATCCCAGGCAATCACGGCTCGAGATTTTTCATCTGTGAAACAAGGTCAGTGTACTGAACTTTTACAGTTTCTTCACATTCAGGATTTACTGAAGCTACGGAACAATTAGTCAGCGGTTCAAAAATGGCGTAAACGCGCAAAGACTCCTGGCATTTGTAGTTAAGTTGGCGGGAAAATATGATTGACAATCAATTACGAATGAAAAGCCTGGTTGAAATAAAACCTCTTTATGCACCTATCAATGGTTTGCCCCAGGATGGGGGGGGGGGGGGGGCAACCCACGGGAATTTGACATCGTAAGTTCTCCCAGGGTAGGGATTTTGACATCTAAAATGGTCTGCTGGGTTAGAAATTTCAGAGGAGATATGTGAAATTTGACATTCACTAGGTGCCCAGGGGTGGGGAAATCAACTCTGGATTCCAAAAAATTTCAAATTCCCCTGGGGTTGACCGCCCCCCCCCCATCCTGGGGAAACCATTGATAGGTGCATTACAAGCAGTCAGTATAAAACCAAGTCCGTTACAAGGAAGAAAAAGTTATGCAAAAAATTGTATATTTGCTGGGCTGCGTTTGAAGTTTCCATGAGTGTTTTCTACAGTGGCACGGTTTAAATTTTTTAACACTTTTGGTTGGAAGCGAATATTTTTTTTTTATTTTCAGAAAATATACGAAGACGCGTTATTATGTTCCTTTTTTACAGGAGGGAGTAAATGTAAAATGTATACACTCGTAAAAATCTTTAAGGCTCAGCGTTCGAGTCTTAAAACTAATCATAAGCCAGAAACAGTGTTTTTCCCGCGAACTTTACTACAACTACCAGAAGTCTTTGCGCGTTTTCCGTCGTTGCAAGACTCAAGAAAAAGACGTAAAGAAAAACAACAAAAAATATTTTTCCTGTTGCAAGCACGGCGAATGTTGTTTTTGCAATTTTTTTTCGTTACTTGGAAATATTTGGGTGGGGTGCTCTGCTGGAGTCTAGGAACCTCTACGGCTCTACCCCTTATGAGACCAAAAATAGCTCAAATTTGCTACCCCATCTCAGACTAAAGAATTTTAAATCGTATACCCCAACTAAGACCAGAAGTGAAGAGGCTGCTTTTCTTTATAAATTTTCTCCACATTTGTACAACATATCCGCTATTTTTTTTGCACATTTCAAAACGAGAACTGATTGGGGTGAGCAGAAAGATAAAATTTGACACAGTATTATTCCTTTTTTTTTTCCCCTTACTGCGATGTGCGACCGCCATCTAAAAGACCAAATTTGGAACCACAGAAGACTGGACCTGGAAGGTCGAAAATGGGACCCCATCCTGCGGCACATACCATACAGCGTATTTAAGGTAGTACCCCCCGCCCCCCGCCCTTTGACCTTCGGGTTTACTGCTGTAATTATATTCTAATTTTACCTAACAACATTCGTGATTCTAATTGGCCAATTACGCAAGGGTCGGTCCACAAACGGAAAACAAGCCACTTATATTTTGAATAATTTGGGGTCTGCATATTGGAACTGAGAAGATTGTTAATTAACTTTTCTTGTTTATCTAGCAGCAAACAGATATACCGCGTCTTTGTAATTTGTATTTCTCGTGATCGACTGCCATCAATTTGAGTACTGAGCACACAAGGCCGTTGGGAAAGCAAACGAAAGATCTTTGGGTGCGTCTCTAACGATCCGTATCCCTGAAAAGTGCATTATACAGAGACAAGGTCAGTAGAACTTTTTGTTCTTTTTGGGATCACTAGATCGCTAGGATAGAATAATTTATTTAAGAACCAGTGCTAGAGAGGACTCATTTCTTTCAACTGAGTTTTCTTGCCTAAGCTCAGCGCTGCAAGCCAAGTGTCATTCGGAGAATACCTCTCAAACGCCCTTTGGCGTGAGTTAATTGCTTCGCGTTTGATTCACCGCTTGCCAAATTAGTCGATGGGCCCATTCTTTAAGAGGAACTAAACTAAGCTCTCGACAAATCAGCGTTGTTTTAGTTTTGTTTCCATTCCCAAGGAGTGCATTAGAAGTGATTTACAAAATCGAACGAGCGCAAAGCGGGAGTCTAATTTGTTTGTTTGTCACGGGAATGATAACAGACAGAATTGGAGGACACGAAGTCCTGCAGTTACCAATTAAGAAAGTGGAAAGAGCAGCGGACTAGTGTTCCCATTTTCTAACTTGGACTACTTGCGGATTACCTTGGAATAAGTCATTATATTGTTCGTAAACTGTTAAACAAAGTGGATGAATAAAGGATGAAGAGTAACTCAATAGCGAATGAGTTTGTGCGTGAGATTAACTATTCGTGTTGATCAAATTTGTCACGCGATCGACAGGAAAATGAGTCCGTCACTGAATACTCGTAGTCTGGAAGTTCAGTAAAGAAAGTATAACTTAGAATTATAGTCGAAAGGTGCTATAAATTTTACATATAAACTCCTTATTAGTTTTTGTACTGAAAAATTAAAATAATACAGCCTCCTACCTAGTTATGCAAATAGAGTCTGCGTAGGAGGCTAACATAAACAACAGAACCGGCTCAAATTCCGCAGATAACAATAGTATTGTCTTTTGCCTTTAAATCTTTATCCCGGATAAAATCTGAACAAAATCGACTGTATAAACAATAAAACAGACAGTGGGCTGTGTTTCGTCGTCGTAGACAACTGGAACGTGCATTCTTCTCTATGGATTTTCCTGGGGTGAACAATAACTATTCCGCATTCTGCGAATTTGTTTGAAAGCGGGAAGCGAAATGAAACAAAACAAAATTCGTGTTCTATTAATATCCCACTCGAATTTTCTGGATTTTCTTTTGTGAATGGTATAAAAAACCTCTGATACCAGTACAGCGCGGCCGCATAGCTACAAACTTTTATTCGTGTCGATCGTAAAAAGAATAATGTACTGAGTTAAAGCAAGGGAAATTGGTTACAGAAGAGATAATGCAAAGGAATGTCTGAAGACGAAAATGATCTAAAAAATTGAGGGCTGTGCAAATGAATGAAGTACAACTAGCTGAATGTGATCTTAACCCCTGACCGCTGAATTTACACAAAAGAACTGTTTTTAACGGTTAGTAACCGTTAAATTGTTTTTTGCCTTTTTATTTGTCAGTGCTGTAAGCTTGACGTGGAACTGAGTTGTCACTAGACCACTGTTCAAAAGCTGCGCGTTGATTGGCTAATGAACACATGAGTAGATTTTCACGTGACGTCATCAAACTTCTAAAACCCAGAATCGCAAGACCCCTGAGTTTTTATCCTTCACTGGCTATAAGACGTCCATGAATTTGATATATATCTTGCTGAAGGTTTAAAGCTCGATAGCATTCGCCGTCTTTAAGATAGAGCATGTTGAATTTTGGAATTTCACGCCACACGAGATCAGAGATGGCCGCCAGAAGACTTGGAAACCTGAGACTTGGTCAAGTAGTTTATATAGTAGTTTTCTACAATTTTTAATATTTTTGATTTTGTTGACTCGATAGTTTTGGATTTATTTTTTTCGCGGCGTGACAGTAAAAACCACCAATATTTCTACATGTAGATTAGACTGTCCACAGCCTCTCTATTTTTCAACGCAAACAAAACGAGAGAATCAGCGAGCAAAACGCCCGCCACCCCCTCGCGTCTACCGTTTTGCACTGGCGTCCAATTCTCTCCCCGTTCCTTCCCTGCGCTCATCGATCCAAAAGATACGAAAAAATAGAGGGCTGTGAACAGTCTACATGTAGACCTCTTGTTTGATCAATAACAACTTTATACTCCACGGAAAACTCGAAAAGGACATCCTTCAATTAATAATGCCCTGAATGCGTGACTGAATTTTGATTCAAATAACTGTTTTTATATCAATTTTAGAATGCATATCGCAACAAGAGTCATCTTGGTGTTGTTTTTGCTGTTTATGGTGGATAGATCTTTATCTTCACCTGTAAAAGTCAACAAAACTAAAGTCCTCATCCTTGGAGCTGGACTCTCGGGAATCAGAGCAGCAAAAACACTGCTGGACAAAGGCATCACCGATTTTCTGATCCTTGATGGAAAGGACTACATTGGAGGCAGAATACATTCTGTGCAATTCGAGAATTTGACCATCGAAGCTGGAGCGAATTGGATTCATTTCACCGACGACGAAACCACAGCGCCGCTTGTGACACTAAAAGAAGCGAAAAACATAAAGGGTATTAAATGTGATTATTCCGATCTTATCATAAGGTAAGCAGCAGTTACTATACCCTAATTGAGCTGCACCTAGCTCGTTCTGGCCCAGGGGTTGGAGCCGTTCTTCCTTCAGAAACGTTTTGCGACAACTTAATTTCGCGATATTTGCCGACAGGGAGGGCAACATATCTAACCAAGTTGGGTTTATGAGGTCTTTTACAGAGTGTTGTAGTCACTCTTTTCTCCAATATGTTGAATACCTGTATCCCGTTGCGGGGGCAAATGTACCCCAGTTTAGCCGCGCGAAAAACATCATGATCGGCAGTCATGTCAGTGGCGGATCTAGGGGTGGGGCCCGGGGGACCCGCCCCCCCCACTTATTTTTAGAACAAATAGAGGCCCAAAGGGCCGAGAAAATATTTTTCCAGAGCGCCCCCCCCTAGGGGTCCGGATGATCGCCCCCCCCTAATCTGAAGTCTGGATCCGCCATTGCATATATGGCGGAAACAAATTTTGCTTCTCGGAAACAAGAAACTGCTTTTGTCTTAGGTCAAAAACATCTTTGCTTCCCGGACACAAATTTTGCTTCCGAAACATATGTTTCCCAGTTTAGCCATCATGCAAGCAATGTTGACTAGTTTATGCGCATGCGTGACACTTTTCCCCTCGGAAAATTGTTTCCTCGATTAGCCTCCCGGGCAGCAAAATATTTTCCTTGCTTCCCGCTAATTTAGGGGGACCGACCGAGAGGCCACAGGGCCATGTGCACACGAGTAAACGCAACGGGAGGGCGAATCCCTCGACGCGGCGCGCACGTGGGGGCAAGTTGTCCGAACACATGTTCAGTACCAGGACACATGACAAGGAACAATGTTTCTGCAAAAATGTTTGCTAGTTAAACCAGGCCTTTAGGCAGTGTAGTGTCAGATATGACTGTAAATTATTCATGTTTTTTAGGGATGACGACGGCAAAAACATCACCGATCTGAAAGTTGCAAAGGAATTTCATGACAAAGTAGAAAAAAGAGTTGAAGACTACCAGGAAGTGAGGCAGGAGAAGAAATTACCTGACATTCCAGCTCGTGTTGGTGTGCAGTTGATGGGCTGGAGAAATAAACGACCCATTGAAAACGTGATTGAATACTTCAACATGGATTTTGAGTACTCCAAGCGCCCAGAACTGGTGTCATTTTACCAGCTTTTTGAACGTGGAGAGGATTTTTTCAACTCGGACCCGCGCGGGTTTTGGTCCATGTTTGAAGATCTATACAAACCCGTGACCAACCGAGTTATATTAAACAAAACTGTGACGGACATCAAGTATTCTACCGCATCGGTTGAAGTTTCCACCTCCGATGGCCAAAAATTTGCCGCAGATTACGCGCTGTGTACATTCAGTACTGGAGTGCTGGCTAGCGACATGGTCACTTTCAGCCCAGCCCTCCCCGAATGGAAGAAAGAAGTCATCTTTAAAGACCCGATGTCGGTGTACACGAAAATCTTCCTGAAGTTTCCAAGCAAGTTCTGGGACGATAACGAATACATCCTGCACGCTTCTATAGTACGTGGTCGTTTTCCAGTATTCCAGGACTTGGATAGACCAGGGATTTTGCCAGGTAGCAAAGTTCTATTGGTGACCGTAACAGAAGACGAAGGAAAAAGGATCGAACGACAACCATACAATGAAACGAAAGCAGAGGTCATGAAGATGCTGAGAAAGATTTACGGACAAGGCATTCCTGATGCAACAGGTAAAGATACATAGCTTATAGTTCAATACTGTGCAACATACAAAGGTCGTTTTTGGCTACCCCCGGAGGAGAAACCCTAAAAACTTCCGTTTTAGACGAAAGTACCAGTATGTGATTTTCTCTACCTTAACCGAAATCCGATACACAAGTAACTTGGCGCGAAGTCTGGGACGGGAGCAGGTCTCTCTCGGTGACGTCACGGCTCACAATAGGCACCAGGTTTGACCGAGCCGAGAACGCCAAGTACTATATTATTTCTGCTGTCATTGTTATATGGCTAAGATATGGAGAACGACACTCCGGTGAAGCCATAAGCAACACAGTGTCACCGGCGGAGCGGGGGATTTTCTTCTTCGGGCGTCCTGGAATACAAAGCGGTCAACAGCAAACGCGGAAGAAAACAAAAACAAGGTACATACGCCCGAAGACAAAATATACGCTCCGCTGGAAGTTGATACACCGAACACAAATCGCTAAGGGAGGGAGGGAGGGAGGGGTGCGACATTTGAACTGTAGTCGTGGTGTTTTACCGTCGAAAGACCTAGAACTGAGGTGCACGCTGAAGGGAACGGTTAATATTGCACCGCTACACCAATGGGAGAGAGCCATGGGGATAATTAGCCATTTCCACGGGACTTATGACCTGCATGCATAATAAAGTACTATGCAAATGACTTTGAATAGTTTATTCTATTGAGTACCGCTTCGGGATTCTGGGGCTTGACATCCAGAATTTCAAACGAATTTGTCAACTCATGACGTATTTTTTGTTGTGTCCCTTTAGCGATTTACTATTACCCCTGGTCACTTGACAAGTTCACGCAAGGCTCGTATTCAGAACCTGTTGTGGGCTTTTCAGCTGACGATTTTAAGAAGCTTGGACAGAACCTGGGGAGACTCTACTTTGCCGGTGAAGCTCTGAGCGATGAGTGGTACGGTTACCTGCAAGGAGCGTACTTGACTGGCGAAGAGAAAGGGAAAATGATTTATTGTCAACTAAACCCTGATGAAAGTGAATGTGAAGTCCCAGAGAAGAAAAAGCCGAAGAGTGAAGCATCCTTCATGGCGAGATCTGCACCGGGAGTTTTGCTGCTTTCTCTTTTGTGTTCGCGTTTGTGGATGTAAATTGTAGTTGAAGAATAGATTGTTTCCGCCAAGACTTTCGTCTGATAGTCCAGTAGCCTGTGGAAAGTTCTGTTGTTTTTTTGTAGATGTAGATTGTAGGTAAACAGTAGATTGTTTCGGTCAAGACTTTCGTCTGATAGTCCAGCCGTAACCCGCGGAAAGTTCTCTTTTCAGTGTCATTTTGTAGCTTGTAGTTCGACATAGATTGTTTCGAACCGTCGAGACTTCGTTTCGAAGTAGTCTGTAGAACTCCAAAGTTAATTTCGTTTCATCGTATATATGGTGCTTGTACGCTTTTCTATAACCTGACCGGCTAGGGTTAAGAACGTCAGTTGTATATCATTCTTAACCAGAAGCCATATGCTTCTAGTATATCAAAATGACTGTAGACATTGTAAACGTTTACTGAGAAATAAACAACTTTTAATAGAACGCTAGACTGTTGCAAATCCAAGATGATAGATATGCAATATGTTAAGATACAACGTTTTGCAAAGTTGAAACTGTAATTCTCCAAATGAGCTTACATGAAGTCCTGGAAAATTTAAGGCGGCTTTTAACCCCGTGAGGATTTTTTTTACACTTTGCAAACATATTAATCATACAGGGCTGGTCTTCATTCAGTTAATTCAAAAATATTGGAAATCGATAACTAATCGATGAAGGAAAATATTGCGACTTTTAACATGATTGAGTTTCATCGATTGTTATTGACCTTTATCGATTTTCATCGATTGTTAGTAGAAATCGATAATAATCTATGTCATTTAGGGAATCTTATTGACTATTGATTGGCCAATGAAGCTTTATTAATTTACTAACAATTATCGACTGATGTTGTTTGAGTTCCGTTTATCGATTTTTTTTTAATTGGTCAGGCCAGCCAGGAGAACAAAAAAAGTGATGCTTTATTCCTCTAAGGCCGTGTTCAAACTTAGTGCTCGAGCACTGGTACCCGAGCACCGGCAAAATATAGCGTCGTGTTCACACACAGAAAACCAAAGTACCCAAGTACCATTAAGTGCAAGACCTTGTACTCCGGTACGGAAACCGTGGCCGAATTATGGTGTGGGCACTTGAAAAAAATAGTATGTTTACATTAGTGCCCAGCGAGAATCGTTCACGGGAACCGTGCCCAGGTACCAAATGTAAACGCAGCCCAACAGAAATAAGCTGTAATAAGTGACGCAATGTGAAATACAGTAAAAACCCGCCCGCGAGTAAGAATCTATTATTTTTCAGGTTAGCCTAAACAGGTTCTTACATAAAGGGTTATTGACACAAATTTAGGCTAATTAGGATCTTAATAGGTTCTCAATTTCTAAAGAAAAAAATTTCTTTATGTTATAGAGATTTTAGTAGTATTCGGCCTATTCGTTGTATAAAATTTGCATACCACATAAGTGCTTATGTAAAAATGAAGCACTAATCATTTAGAATATGACATGATATACATGCACAGTAATGCTTTGTCCAAACTTAGTTCCCCCAAAAAAACATTTTTAATCAATTTTAAAAAATAAGAACCTGTTTCCAAATTTGAGGCTAAATAGGTTCTTACAAAAATGGTATCTATTTTCCAAATTTTAGCCTAACATGTTCTTAAATGTTAGGTTCTTACTCTCGGATTTTTACTGTATCGTGCCTGGAGACAGTGGACATCTGCACTCAAGCTCGTCAACAATAACGAGAACTAATTTATATTGTGGTGTTATGCTGTCTGATAAGCCGAAGACAACAATCAGTCTAGACGTCGGTTTTGTTTTGCTCACCCGGCGAACCTGCTAACAACTTTCTGAACCGCGACGGAGAGCTGTCAGCGAATCACTGAAGCCAACTTAGCATCCGCCCAACAAGTGTCGTTTAATCGATTTTTGGAAGTGTTTTAACAACATTCATTCTTGTTAATCCGACCAAACCGTGAAACCTTGGAAGGTTGAGAAGGTTAAAGAAAATCATCACGCCGAGCTAGGTATTTATCACTATTTTTTAACAAGTGTGGCTCTTAGACAACGTTTACATGCAATGGGTTTGTGATGATGCACGGAAAAGAGCATGCAAATTTCTTGTGCAGTAAGATCAAGGGCACACATGCAACGAGAACAGATTACTTAAGGTGTTACAGCGCCGCTTTTACGTTAAGGTGTCCTTTTGTGCGATTTTAAGGCTTATTTTTAAACGCTAAAAACGTATCTGTTTCGTACAGTTGAACCCCGGTAACTCGAAGTCTGAAGGGAAACGAAAAACAGTTCGAGTAAGCGGGGTTTTCGAGTTAACCGAGTAAAAATGACTGAAAAGTGGGTCCAAGGGGAATGGAAGTTAGTCAGTTCGAGTTAGCGGGGTTGTTCGAGTTATCCGAGTTCGAGTTACCGGGGTTTTACTGTATATTCACTAGCTGAGCTTTCAAACTTATAGGTCTTTCGAAAAGATATTCAAAGATCAGGTCTGGGTGGGGTGCTCCTGTTAGTTATCAAGGTTGATGTAGCACAACAACTCAGTGTTGTTGACGAACGGCAAACTTGCCTCCATTTTGCGATTATAAACTTTTTGCTCGTAAAGTCAACTTGAAGTCGATTGATTTGGTTTTGTAACGTTTGTAAGTAGAAGGATGCAGGAATTTTAATTGAACTAAATCGGTTTGTATCGACCTGAAACGAACGATTGAATTCGATTTTGTTTGGTCATCAGGCAAAATATTCGATTGTCACAGAAGCGATAATTTATTTTCAGTTTTAACGGAAGGTCTTTTTTGTGGAAGCGTACGGGAACGGGTAGCCTCTGAGATGCTTTGATAACGAGATAACTACAGCGACTCTTGCGGGCGAAATTAAACTCAAACGGGACACTCTCTTGCAAGGAAGAGCCGTTACACTTTTTGGTACTGGGATCTAACCATGAACAGGACAGACAGCAACAGCAACGACTCAGCTTGGTTCAATTTCAACAGCAGTTTACTCCAACTTTGCTTGTAATCAGAAATGCAATCGAAAAACTTTTACAAATGGGGTTGCGTGTCTTTAAACGACTTTACAGGCGTCTATATTGTTATCAGAGTATAATAAATGCGCTAACATAAAGACATGAAAAGTAATTACAACAGAACATAAGTCCTTTGGGGATAGCACAGCACAACCTAATAAAAATTCAAAATTAGGCCCCGTACACACGTAATCCGTTATCATTTGAAAACGCAGCTCTTTCTTTGCGGATTAGCCTTCCGTCTACACGTATCCAGTGTAAACGGTGGCCGAAATGCAACTTTTACAGGGACGGCGGAGCATTTTTCCAACTGGGGGGGCTGACTAGTGACTTGAAGTGGGGGGGCTTAAAAGACCCTTCTCTTAGTAAGTCTTTATTTTTTCGGAAATAGTGGGGAGGCTAAAGCCCCCCCCCCCAGCCCCCCGGCTCCGCCGTCCCTGTTTTAGAAAACCCTGTCCATTTTTTGCAAAACAAAACGCCGTTTTCGTGTTTTCGTGCGGACGTACATGTATGTTTGTATGCAACACCAATCATGTTGGGGCTACTATCTAGTACCAATCAAATTGCCGCTACTGAAGGTGCACCATTTGTATGAGTCAAGAGAGGTCCACAAGCAAGACCTCGGAGTTAGACCAGTGCGTAACTGCTTGCTAACAAAACTTTGTCGACCAAAACATTGATTTTACAAGAAGAAAGGAAGAATTTTAGAATGACGCAAGGCCAGTCCGCACAAAAAAAGAATGTCTGTTTTCAAACGGAAACGGATACGAGTGGACGGGATGCCTGCAGATTTTAGCCAAATTCAGGCATAGAAAATGGCCACCAAATTTGGTGAAATATTAAAACTAACCCCTATAACAGTGAAGGAACATTTCAATAACACCGGCAGTAAATAAAAAGAAAGTACAGATGGCCAAAATTAAAGAAGATTAACACGGATTGCGATATGGGTTTTGAAATACTGTTAGGCTGAATAGTTTTCAAAGTTAATCTCGTTTGCTTGTAACTTTAAATTATAACGCCCGGGAGACACATTCTGTTGGAATGAACAAATACATAATACTGAATGAGCTACGCTAACAAAGAAACCAAAAAACCGAACAAAATACTGACGAGAATTAAAAACTAATTACAACGCAAAAACGCAAACAAAACCTAACTCGGCCGTTAAACAGTCCCTTTAAATCGAACAGCAAGCTCCAGCCCTCAGGCAATTGTGAAGGTTTTACTTTGGCTTAGGTAGTTTTTTGTTTGTTATTCACAGAATGCACATTGCGAGAACTGCGATCCTGCTGCTGTTATTGCTGTTCATGGTGGAAAGATCTTTATCTTCACCTACAAACGTCAACAAAACTAAAATCCTCATCCTTGGCGCTGGACTCTCCGGAATCACAGCAGCAAAAACACTGCTGGACAAAGGCATCACTGACTTTCTGATCCTTGAAGGGAAGAACTACACTGGAGGCAGAATACATTCTGTACCATTTGAGGGTTTCTACGTGGAAGCAGGAGCGAATTGGATTCATTTTACTGACGACGAAGAAACAGCGCCGATTGTGAAACTAAGAGATGCGAAAAACATCCAGGGTATTCGTTGTAATTATTCCGACTTTATCATAAGGTGAGACAATTGACTGTTGAGCTTCCCCAACGTCGTTCCAGCTCAGCTAGCATGCAGAGGGTAGAAAAGAAATACTCTGGGAGCGTTAGGGTTGTTTTGCCTTATTACAGGAAATTTTCTCCAGAACTGAATTTCGTGATTTAAGGAGGGAACTCGAAAACAAACAAAAAAAATTATCGAGACACATTTAACGTATTTATTATCAAATTTGTATAGTAAAAAAAGGTAAAGTTTGCGTCGAGCCAAGTGGCCCATACTGCTGGAGTTTATCCTGGTTTCTGTAGCATTAAGCGACTACTGGACTAGGAGTATTTCTACTCCCCCCTCAGATTGGATGCTTATCCATAGCAGGGTTAATTTCCCTTTCGATTCGCCGCAAAATTTCGCAACAAGGCAAAAAAAAAAAAAATGTTGAATCATAATGTTGGCACCTTTTAATCAGGGTTTTATTTCCAAAGGGGAGGGGAAGTGAAGAGGGGATTCAAAAGCGACAAACGAAGTAAAGGTCAGTAAAGAATTCACATTTGGGCTGTTTCAGTTCCAACTGATGATTTAGCTTAGAATGGGACAAGTTCTGTGTACTCACTTGCAGAATGAGCCAAACAGCATACATTGTCTGCAGTGCTGCCACAAAAATTGGCACCGATTCTATAGGTGTTGCAGTGATAGACAGTTACCTAATAGTGACACTATACAACTATACTTATGGGTTCATTTTCACAGGGACGAACAAGGCAATGACATCACCGATTTGTCAGTGTCCAAGGAGTATTACGACAAAGTGGAAGGACGCGTTGAAGAATACATTGAAGCAAGGAAGGAAAAGAAGCTACCTGACATTCCAGCGCGTGTTGGTCTACAGTTAATGGGATGGAAAGCTAAACGACCCATCGAGGAAGTGGTCGAATACTTTAACCTTGACTTCGAGTTCGCAAAGCGCCCAGAACTGGTATCTTTTCATCAGCTCTTTGAGCGTGGAGAGGACTACTTTGTTTCAGACCAGCGCGGGTTTTGGTCCATGTTTGAAGATCTCTACAAACCCTTGACCAACAAGATTCTATTAAACAAAACTGTGACGGAAATCAAGTATTCTGAGACATCGGTTGAAGTTTCCACATCCGATGGCGAAAAGTTTGCCGCAGATTATGCTCTGTGTACATTCAGTAATGGAGTGTTGGCCAGCGACGTTGTCACTTTCAACCCACCCCTCTCCGAATGGAAAAAAGAAGTCATCTTTAAAGACCCGATGTCGGTGTACACGACAATTTTTCTGAAATTTCCAAGCAAGTTCTGGGACGATCACGAATACATCCTGCACGCATCTAAAGAACGCGGTCGTTTCCCGATATTCCAGGACTTGGATCGACCAGGGATTTTGCCAAATGGCAGCGGCGTTTTATTGATCGTCTTGACAGAGGACGAAGGGAAAAGGATCGAACGACAACCATACAATGAAACGAAGGCAGAGGTCATGAAGATGCTGAGAAAGATTTACGGACAAGGCATTCCTGATGCAACAGGTAATGGGTTAATAGCTTACAGTTTTATACTTGTAAAATATACTTTAACAATTACTTGTACAATATACTTTTTAGCTTTTCAATAGAATGGGGAGTTCATATGTAAGTATTTTAGTATTATATAACGTAGTTTTAAGCAATTTTTTTTAAATTCGTGATGCGCATTTGATCATATTCACATGTATAAATTGCGCACTAGAAATATTAAATTATTATTATTATTATTATTTTAGTTCAATATTGAGAAACGTACAAATGGTGCATAGTACTCAGAAGCAATTACATTAAGTGATATGGCCTCCAATAGGGGCCTAAAGGGGGTCAAATGGAAACTGGGATTTGAGAAAATTTTCACTGGGACATGGGATTTGGGTCACTGGGACCGGGAATCACAAACAAATAAACAATAAAACTGGGGCCTGGGTTTGGAAATTCGGGAAAACAAAAGGCTGGGGATTGGGATTTGGGCAGAATTTGGGTTGGGAAATGCGATTTATACCCCCCTCCCCCTTTCTGGACCCTCCTCCGAGGTAGACTTGTTAGGGCGTTAAACTTGAACGTAGCTACCAAACAAGTGAATTTTTTGGTTGTGTCAGGTTTGTAATCATGGATAGCTGCTTCTATCGGTTAGCACTTGTGCCAAATCAGTTACCGAGGGTAAACAAATGTTGTTTTTTTCGCATCATTCGTTGATAATTGGTGACAAGCAACTGAGGCCATTGGCGGATTCAGCGAGTGAACAGCGAATTGCGTATTTTCCATCTTGCACTATATGGCTCGCGGTGATCCCTTAGAGCTATTTATGCATTTATTGACATCCATCATTTCATACGAAATACGTACAACTCTTGCTAACGTGTTTTCTGTTACTTCTCTTTAGCGATTTACTATTACCGCTGGTCACAAGATCCGTTCACGCAAGGCTCGTATTCAGACCCTGTCGTGGGCTTTACATCTGACGATTTTAACAAGCTTGGACAGAACCTTGGCCGACTTTACTTTGCTGGTGAAGCCTTGCATGAGGAGTGGTACAGTTACATGCAAGGAGCCTACTTGTCTGGTGAAGGGAAAGGAAAAATGATTGCTTGTCAACTAAACCCTGATGAAACTGAATGTGAAACCCCAGAGAAGAAAAAGCCGAAGAACGAAGCATCCTTCCTGGCGAGATCTACACCGGGAGTTTTGCTGCTTTCTCTTTTGTGTTCACGTTTGTGGATGTAAATTGTAGTTAAGTGTGGAAAGTTCTCTTTTGTAGATGTAGATTGTTGTTAAACAGTAGATTGTACCCGTCAAGACTTTTGTCTGATACACCAATAGCCAGTCCAGTCCCTGAACTCTCTCTTCCGCGCGCCCTTTAAATAAAAGGCGCGCGGAAGAGAGAGTGTTCAGGGACTGGACTAACCAGTAGCCTGCGCACTTTCCGCCAAGACTTCTCGAAGTAGCCCGTAGAACAACAAATTAAATTTTGTTTCAATATTAATCCCAGTAGCAAAGCTCTCACCTATATTTGGGTTTTGTATGCTATACTAACCAGGTTTAAGAACATCAGTTGTAATATTTTGTATAACCAGAAGCCACATGCTTCTGGTATATCGAAATAATCGTAATCGTTTCTAGTTAAGTACTCTACAAGATTTTTTCTGCATTAAACGCCTTTAATTGAACACTAGTCTGTTGACAATACAAGATGTTAAAATATGTTAAGATACAACTTTTTGCAAAATAGTAAACAATCTCCCGGTGGAGGTACAGAGCCACCTTAACTGCTCAAAACTTTAAGGTGGCGCTGGACTCCCCCCGGAAAATTTTTTTCAAACTTTGCAAAAACTAAGTTGTATCATACATGCTGATCGTTATTCAAAAATTAAAATTAAGGGTGATTTTAAGGCTTATCCATACCATTAAACTACAAGTGTTGTACGGGGGTCGCGCAATAAGAATTGGAGTGAAGTTTTCGATAAAAACTGAAAAAAATTTAAGACAATTGTCCGCATTTACTTGTTTTTTATGTATAACAGGTTAGCTTATAAACAGGATAAGCCTTAAAATGACCCTTAATTTTAGCTTTAAGAAATTAAAGCTCAAAAATCAGCTCGCTGACGTCCATTTTTTATTAATGTCTAAAGCGGAGGGGAAGTGAAGGGGGATTTGGGCCGTTTCAGTTCCAACTGATGAGTTAGCTAAGAATGGGACAATTAATTCTGTGTTTAGAGTACTCACTTGCAGAATTAGCCACACAGCATACATTGTCTACAGTGTTAACACTGGAAAAAACTAAAATTACACTTATGGTCATACTGGTTGCTGGAAAAATTCTCGCGCGCTCACTGGTTCGAAAGTTACAGTCGATCAGAGTACAGACTATGAAAATGACATTAGCTGTAACGCAGCAGAAGGCAACTTTCCTGATGCTTGAAAAAATGTTGGACGTTTCCAATAAAGAAAAATCGAAGAGTTGTGAAAAGTCGGTTGGATAACTTGCGTGAAATGACTGTTTACGCTGATTATTTTTACTCATTTTTGCAAAGAAATATTTGTCAAGCATATTCCGCCCACACAAACACTAAAGTTTCGTCACGAGCAATTTTCATGTGACAAGTTTATGTAAAATTTTTTATTTACTTCTTTAGACGACGAAAATTGGCCAATTTCTATGTGACAAATATGTTTGTAAACGACACGCCACATAAAATGTGACGAGTATACGTATTGCGACAGAATTGGTGGTCGCCAATCTCTCAATCTCCCACTTGACCGGCTGTGCTCGCCTTAGCTTGTTTATGCGTATCTCTGCTGTCGATCATTACTAGCGCACCGACACTTCACATAAAATGTGGCAAGTATTGCTACAGCATTGGTGGTCCCCAATCTTTCAATCTCCCACATTGCACTGTGCACGTCTTGTTTATGCGTATCTCTGCTGTCAAACATTACTAGCGCACTAAACTGCTTTAAACTGTTGAGAAATATTTCTTGGGCCATCTACACCATCAAATGTATTTGTTACAAATAAATTGCTCGTGTCGTTTAGACGACGCTTAAACTGATAGACTGTAATTGGCAGATCTGTTTGCAACGGCGTGACCAACTAAAAGGGCTACTTCACAAACGGAGCTCCTGGCAAAAACGGCCATTTTTGTTTTCTGATGTTTTCTACCTTAGAAAACTATTATTCAGAGTTTCTGTTAAATGGAAAATTTTGGACATCACTAAAATAAATGTTTTAAAGCATTTAAAAACGTTTTAAAAAACGTCGCAGGAAAGCTTCTTTAAAGGTCTATCTTTAACAATACCACACCAACAATCAATCTTTATTTGCCCATAAAGATATTGCATGTTTACAAAGATGTCTTTAATACCCTATTCCTTATGGAGCAGCAGCTCTTAACAAACCCTTGCGGGCTTAACGGGGAGAGTTCCTGTTACAATATTCATGTTACACTTATTAAATTTATCATTGTTATTATTATTATTATTATTATTATTATTATTATTATAATTATTATTTTATTTTTTTTTGTCATGTTTATGAGGACAGCCAAAGGTTAAGTTAAAAATTAACCGGTCTGATCTTCATTTCAGCTCTTTTAACTGAATAACCCGAAAAAGCCCACCAAATAATACCATCAGTTCCCTTGTATTGTCCTTGATGGTAGATACCATTCATGTTGGTCCCGTAACATCTGTTGTACCACCAGGCTCCGCTATAGTGCACCGCGCAGTTGTAGTATTCGGGGTCGTTGTTTTGATCTTTTGTTGTGAATGGATGACCATTATGATAGGTAAGCGAATCTCCAGAGGTTCCTAAACCAAAAAAGCAGAAATATAATACGGCGTATTCCCTTGAATGCGCTAAGAAACTGCAAGAAAACAAGTAGTTATAAAGGGCAGCGAATACCAAATAGGTTGGTCAGAGAAAGAAAACAACATTTTCTGTTAACTTTTGCTCGTAGCAAACTTTGCTTATATCAAACACAAATTGAAAAAAAGAGAGTGATTTGCTAGCTACAATAAAAAAAAACTCATTCACGCTTTTTAACCAAAAATAATGATTTATAAACATTGAGGTCGCGTGAGATACAAAATAGCAACTAGCAGGGAAACGAATTACAAAATAATAATAATCGTAGTCGTCATCATCATCATCATCATCATCATCATCATCATCTTTATTAGTGCACAAACCTGAGTAACTTCCTAAGCTCAGTTTGTACTTATCCCCCTCACTAGCAATTGCTAAAGAATCGTACTCGGCATAACCAGTTTTTCCTGCATAGTCTTCCAGATCAACACGTAGCTTGAATTGCCCACTGCTGGTCAGTCGATGTATCTTCTCTAGCCCTAGCCAAAATTCACCAGTTAGATTACCGAAGCCCCGTTTGTAGTCATCCCACCCGCGATAAAAATCGACTGAGCCGTCCAGTCTCTTCTGGAACACTGTCCACCCCCCACCGGCTATTGTTTGATCGCAGAACACATCAAAGGCATTTGAACCATCGGGGTTGATTGCATAAACACCACTTTTTTGTTTTCCAGTCTTGAACAGCTCAGCACAGTCCTTTTGGACAGCTGTATAACAGAAAAGAACGGCATTTAACGTCGTAATGCAAAACCAAGTCTTATTTTAAAGAAATTGTTGTTTAAAAAGGAGATTTGAGAATATGTGCAAAAAATGCACCCGAGTAAAAATGAAGATCGTCGTTTTAAATATTAAGTCGATGCTCTTCATTTAATACAGGGCGAAGCTTTAGAGCGCATAAGGATCACTTCTTTTGCCTAAGGAAACATTGTCGTACTCTAATGCTCCTTATTGGAAAGTTTCTTCCCCTTGTAAAATAACTTCCCAAGAAAAAGGGGCTGAACTGGGAAAGATCTGCATAACGGCAAATATTATGCACTTTTAATGATGTACGAATGAAAATCAGAAATAATTATTATTTTGTCTGAAAACAAAACTGTCAAAAATTGACGACATTTAATCCTTTTTTTTTTTCTCAGAAGATATTTACATCTGAGAAGAAAGACATACCTCTTTTGAAAGGTCATGAAACAGGCTTTCAGGAAATAATACTTTTGTTCGAAACATCCCATAAAATGTTTGAATATATTAATCTAATTAGCATAAATCAGCATAAAGTGACCAAAAGTTTTGGAAAAAAAAGTTGAAAGCAAAAATGTTCCTTGTTATATTGGCAACATAACCAGCAATTCTGGCTGAAAAAGAATAAATATAGAATTTATTACAATTTATCTAAGCTTCATGAATAATCTAATTTACGTTACGTTTAGTCGTTTGTCTCATGATGGAATTGCTTTGAGGTGTTATAATTAATTGCGACTCTTCGTCTGCAATACTGCTGGTCTGCATCAGGCGATAGGTCGATTGTTATATTTTGCTATTTGAAGCATAAAAATTCAACAAAACACGCCAAATTCTGTCAAATATGAAGTAATATGGAAATGTCAAATGACACGGTCAAAAATGAAGTACTTATTAAACAATACTTGCGTTCAATACTGGACAAATTGTAAGCGAAGGTGTTTACAAACGATACATACAATTGGCCTTAATGGTATCTCTGGCTTGTGTATTTTAGGTCAACAACTCAAAGCGATTCCATCGTGATACAAACGAATAAACGTTCATATTTCCAATAACTATTATTTTATATGTATAATAGTTAAAAAACTCAATCAAAAACGTAGAGAAGAATTTATAGAAGGGGAAAAACTTCAAAAACACTTTTTTTATATCAACAATGGGTTTCGTTAAAGCAAGTGATACAGTCCCTAAGTTAGACGTTTCCAGAAAAACGAGTACTATCTTTGTACTGAGGAAGCAGTGGTTAAGTTAATTATTCATTTCTTTAGTAAATCTTCGCATGTCTTCTTTCCTTGAGTAACTTTCTCTGTTGTTTATTACGCACCGTACACAGAGAGCTACATGTGATACGTATACCATCAACTCAACTAACTCTGAAAACTCTCACCTGAGCAAGATCCGCCGTTTCCAGTAAATCCAGCTTTACAAGAACAAATATAAGAACCGACAGTATTCTGACATTCAGCATTGACGTCACAGACAGTGCCTCTCTCCACCCAGGTATATAAATGAGTACCGGCGACATAATGCTGGGGGTAACCCTGTGATGGACTAGCATCCTATCCAAGGGGGAGTAGAAATATTCCTAGTCGCTTAATGCTACGGGAACCGGGATAAGCTCCGGCAGTATGGGCCGCATGGCTCGAGGCTTCCCCCCTTACAATTCTGCCAAACCTACCAGTACAGGTTTTGCCATCTCCAGTAAATCCAGCTTTACAAGAACAAATATAAGAACCGACAGTATTCTGACATTCAGCATTGACATCACAGACAGAGCCAGAAGTGCTACATTCGTCCACATCTATCGAAAGATAAAAAAGCAAAACCAACAACAATCAATATGCAAAGAAAATGAGAGAACAATAAAAATACCATTAGGTGAATGTACGGTAACTACCGACTGGTAACTTCAATGGTGTATAACTGTCAAATAAAAATAAAAGTCGGGCCATGTGATGCATTTCGTACGTAATACGAGTAACATAACCATGTGGTTTGAAGGCGCGGTGGCCTAATGTTTAGCGCCCTAGACTCCGGATCGAACGGTCCGGGTTCGAGCTCTGACCGGGGTCACTGTGTTGTGTTCTTGGGCAAGACACTTTACTTTCACAGTGCCTCTCTCCACCCAGGTATATAAATGAGTACCGGCGACATAATGCTGAGGGTAACCCTGTGATGGACTAGCATCCAATCCAGGGGGGAGTAGAAATACTCCTAGTCGCTTAATGCTACGGGAACCGGGATAAGCTCCGGCAGTATGGGCCGCATGGCTCGAGACTTCCCCCCTTACAATTCTGCCAAACCTACCAGTACAGGTTTTGCCATCTCCAGTAAATCCAGCCTTACAAGAACAAATATAAGAACCGACAGTATTCTGACAATCAGCATTGACGTCACAGACAGAGATAGAAGCACTGCACTCATCCACATCTATTGCAAAACAAAGCAAAAATCAATGGACATGTGCAATGAAAATGAGAGGATATCAAATATGCCATTATGTGGCAAGTACGTGTTATTGACCTTTACAGCTAATTCGAGACGGGTTGTCGGAAAAAAAAAGCACAAAAGTGCACGCGACAAGACCGAACGGTAGTGTGGGTAGAAGAAGAGAGCTACTACACTTGCAGAATACTAATAAGATGACGACAAGGTACTTTTAGCTACGAAACAAGGTACTTTTAGCTACTCTGAATTCTAGAAGAATTTTCTAAACTCAAAGACATGCGTCATTAAAAGTAAAGCTACAGAAAAAAGGCCTGCTGAGATGAAAAACAAAATCTTCAAGTGCAAAAATACAAACTTGTACATTTCATCTAGGCCAATATTCAAAATTCAAGTAAATACCCAGACCACCTTTCGGTCTTGTCGCGTGCACTTTCCAGCATTTTTCCGACAACCTTTCTCGAATTAGCTGTATAATGGCAAGTGTCCACAACTGTTCCTCTTTATATCTAATCACGCGTGAATGACAATAACTTACACTGTAGGAGTTGTTTTGTCAAAAAAGTAAGCTCTTTTCCAGCACAGTTTTGGAAAGAAAAAAAGTCGTGGTACCCATCAAAACACGCTGTATTCTACTTACCTGGTTTGGGTTTCTTTTCCTGCAACTCACTGACCGTTTCATTAAGTTCTTTTATCTTTGAGCAGGCTGAAACATAATTTCTCAAGCTCATTAATAATTCATGACGTTATAAGCCAACCAGAGCGCCCCATTCGGGTCAGGTGGATGAGTTGGAAACTCAATGAAACACCAGTTGAAAATCACTAGTGTTTCATCACGTTTTCATCACTAGTGTTTCATCACGTTTTCACACTAGTGAAAAAATTTTCTTAATCTGCATATTCATATATTACTCAAACACAGCTTTACATGAATCATTAATTTTTAATAAACAGTGACCAGGAAAAACATTTCAAATTACAAACTGACAAGCCTAAGTCATTTGAAATTAAGTTTACAGTACATTTCTTAAAGTCGCCAAAACAGACGCATAGTATCCATATCCACATTCTGAGAAACTTTTTCTTCCTTCCGTGACACGGACTCACTGCTGGAATCGACACTAATTGTCGCACTTACTGTAAGCGGCTGAACTTTGTGCAATTCATACTCTTTAAAAACTCCACCAACCTCGAGTATTGGAACATTGACACTTCGCACTCGTTGCCAATCCTCCAAAATCCCTATGCCCACTTATTTTTATATCTGGTAGACTTCGGTACTGCTCTCTCTACGCAAAGTTCTTCTTCCTCGATTGTTTTCGGGGAGCGAAACCTTCCTTCGGCCATGGCAAAAACAATATGTAAATCCCTTCAAGTTCACAACGCTTTTAGAATACAAATTTGGTGCAACGCGAAACTATTGGATAATTAAAAACAAAAGCTCACAAATACAATGAATGCCGACTGAATACAACAAATCACACATACAAGGCATTTTAAAGAAAAATGGGAAAAAATACGACACTGCATAATTTTGTATTGTTTCTTTAGAGAAGTCATTTCAAAAACTCGTGCATCGTGTTTCATCACGATTTCCAAACACTCGAAAACAGATGAAAGCACTCGGCCGAAGCGGCCTCGTGCTTTCATCTGTTTTCTCGTGTTTGGAAATCGTGATGAAACACTCGCACTCGTTTTTGAAATAGTACATCATTTATCATGTCGTATCATACGGCTATTTCAATTAATGTTATCCGACCAAAGGCTTAAAGACAAGACTGAAAGGTATGGATAGAAGAAGAGATCAACTGCACGTGTTGAATACTTGTCTAATAGATAATAACAAACAAACGCGAATTTGTACTTATTCTTTCTCTGCAGACATGTGGAATCAAGGTACTTTAAGTCTCACTAAATATTTAAAGACTTTTCCAAACTAAAAGCCATTTTTACAATGAAAGTTAAAGCTAGAGAGAAAGGCCTTCTAAGAGGAAAACAAATTCAAGAATTCTTCACGTGCAAAAATACAAACTTGTACATTTCCTATAGACCAATTTGCAAAATTCCTGTGAATACGCAGACCACAATTCGGTCTTGCCTTTAAGCTTTGATCTGACAATGTTTATTGAAATAACTGTAACACATCACATCACATCACATCACATCACATCACATCACATCACATCACATCACATCACATCACATCACATCACATCGTATCGTATCGTATCGCACCGTACCGCATCATATCATTTTAATGCTATATTAGTAGTGAAATAAGCAAACATGGGACAGTATAGAAAATTCGACCTTTCAAAAAAAATCCTGTAAAAATATGGCTTTATGTAACATAAGTTCAGTAAACAGTGACAAGATTAAGTTACAGCGTTTGATGGCATTCGTTTTAATATAAAAAGGTCATATTGACTTAAACAGTCCGTCATTGCCTATTTCCATTCCCTGGTTCAAATATAGTTAAAGGGGCAAAAAAGATAAAGATGGCAACTTTATTGTGACGAAGAATGACGCGGCCTGTTTAGGTTGAGTATATGACTTTTCGAGGCGCGGTGGCCTAATGGTTAGCTCGCTCGACTCCGAGTCAAACGGCCCAGTTCGAACCCTGGCCGGGGCGCTGCGTTGTGTTTTTGGGCATGACACTTTAAAACTCTCACAGTGCCTCTCTCCACCTAGGTGTATAAATGGGTACCGGCAAATTTACTGCTGGGGGTAACCCTGCGATGGACTAGCATCCCATTCAGGGGAGTAGAAATACTCTTAGTCGCTTAATGTTACAGAAACAGGGAAAAGCTCCGGCTGTATGGGCCACTTGGCTCGGACACAGACTTTACCTTTTTACCTTTTACCTATATGACTTTTCACGTACGTTTGCCAGAACACAAGACCGATAGTGTGTACACTAACCTTTGCATTCTTCTAGAGCTTTCATCCTTTCTTCCATTTTTTTCATGTTCTCTTCCAATATTTTTGTCCTTTGTTTTAGCCGTTCAATGTGCCCAGCTAGGACTGGTTTTACTTCTTCCATCAAAATCATGAGCAACAACAGACAAGTCAAAAGACCGATCTTCATATGAGTGGCCATTACTATGAATGGAAAATGCATTGTAAATTATAGTGAAACACCGTTTTTGTTTACACTGAGCCTTCGGGCAACAACAGGTTCACATTTGGACGGTCACGTAAAAGTTTATTGTTCCTTGATTTAGAAATACTTTCCAGATCGATATACTGATGCAAAGGCAGCGTTTAATTCCAAACAGGGACAGTAAAACTCTTCATGAATTCGATCGAGTAAAGACTGCATGCCTTATAAAGATCTCATATTGACAAAAAAAGGTGCAAGCTTTTGATTCCCTCAAGTTTTGTTTCGTGACCAGAAAAGGTAAAATCACTTGACAAAATGACCGGCTGGATAGCTGGGTGTTTGAATCCACTGTCCCTTGTTTTTATGGTGGGGCCGGGATCCACCTTCTCAAAATGTCATCCTTTCTTGCTGTGACTATGTCAAAAAAGTATAGATCGTTTTCTGCAAAATTACAAGATCGTCTTTGGTAGTTTTAATTATTTGTTAAAACTAGGAAACTTTTTTTTTTCACCCTTTTTAAGTTGTCCAATTTAAAACAAGCAATTGTATCAGATGATGATCTGGGAATTGCTCTCATTTCTGCTCTGATAGATGTTTTCTTCTGAAATTTCTGCTCAGCTTTAGATATTCTGCTCTCAATTCTTGTCAGGTATATCTGCTCTCAATTTTGTTACAATATTATTCTTTTTGCTGGAAATTCTGCTCAGATGTGGCCATTATACATGACATTCTGCTTAGATACAGCTATTCTGCAAGAATTCTGCTTGCACTTAAAAAATAACTCTTAAGGTCTAAAAAGTTATGACTAAATCGTTAAAATTTCCTGCTAAATAAAATCCTAAGACCATCCCTTCTTATTTGCTTGACAAATGAGAAAACGTTATTAAAAAATAAAATAAATTTTGAACCTGAAATGGTTACAGCAGTCTGTGTCACATCTGAAGGTGTGGTAGATAAACATAACCCCCACTCTGGTTATTTTACCTCTCGATTTTACAAAATTACACATATCTTTTTTACTGCAGTCGAATATGGGAAAACCCGAAGGCGTTTGTAAAGCTTCTTTGATTGTAATGTTTTGAAAAGCGCCAGGTCACTGAAATATTTAAGTCTATTGTAAGTTTTAATCATTTTAGCGAAGCGATTGAATCCTTCTAGAAGAGGAGTGGTGGAAACTTCACAAATAATGCTCAAAATAGTTATTATAAAAAACAAACAAACAAAAAAACATGGTTATTAAAACGACATTTGAACTTACCTTTAGTCGGGTCACGCAGAGTGAGAAGAAAGTAAATGTTCCAAAGTGGCCCCTTTAGTTATAAAAAAGTACAAACCTGCAAAGTAATATACGAACGATTAAACAGAAAACAAGCAGATATTACATATCATTACAGAGGCCTTCCAAGGGGGTTTCTGATGTCGCTTTTTCGGTCATTTCCAACCCACCTGTCACCTATTTGGTGAGGGAAAGGTTGTCGCTGTCGCAAATATACACCCTTTCAGTGCTAGTTTCTGTTGGCTGTTGGTGCTCTGGAACAAGATCGTTGCTACATGTTTAGCTCTTTTGGAACAATATCGCCTGTCGCCAAAACCCTTTGGAAGGCCGATTACAGTACTCAAGACATAAAGAATAAATACCAAAAAAAGCACTAAAACATACTTCGTCTCTGCTTACCTAAACATAAAGTGCTCTTTTGAAAATGAGCACTGGCATTTTAAAGAATAACCTTAAGGATTAAATTACATGTAGTTTTTCTATTGGTTACTAATGACCTCACGAGTTGTACTATTGGTTACAAAGACAATTCTCTGACTTCTGATTGGCATAAACCCGACGAGTCAAAAATGTGACATTGTCGGAGGGAACACGATTAGTTTTAAAGTCAAAAGCCCAGTCTAGTGTAAGAGTTTTGATACGCTGGCGAGGATAAATATAGACTTGCTATAAGTCGCTCGTTTCGTGTCGATAGAGTTAGTAAAATGCACGAAGCAACACTGAATGACACACTAAATCGAGAAATGGCTCGTTCCGCCACGATCCTCCGCCATTTTGTTTTTCATGCCCGCGCGCGCCCTCGGTTTCCGTATCCAGCGGTCTACTGCGAATCAAACGAGCCACTAAGTACAGAGCAAAGTGGATGTTATTAGTGGAACGGCTCGCGTTAGGGCAATATCGACGTCCGCTTAGTTATTGTTTGATTTTTTTGTGTGCAGCTAAAAAAAGATAATTATTGCACGTGGTGGTTACCTAGCATGCCGTTGTTAAATACCGACAATTCTATCGAAACGACCGTTCCAAAAGTTGCGCAATATGCAAGTGAATATCTTGACACAGTCTTAGTTCTATTTTGCTTTAAAATAATTAGCTTATTTGTTCCGCTGTCGGTGGTCTTTACAACAGTCTTTCCTATTGGAAATTCTGTTTCTATATACTGCTCCCATTTCTGCTAAGATAGATGTTTTCTTCTAAAAATTCTGCTCAGATTTAATTATTCTGCCCTCAATTTTTTTCATTGGTTAATCTGCTCTCAATTCTGTTCCAATAGTTATATCCTTTCTGCTGAAAATGCTGCTCAGATGTGGTCATTATGCTTGACATTCTGCTTTGATACAGCTATTCTGCTGGAATTCTGCTAAGATGCAGCTATTGTACTTTCCATTCTGCTAAAAGATGTACCTTTGATGGAAATGCTGCCTGGAAGAAGCTATTACACATGAAACACTACATGTATTCTGCTACAAGTTGACATTCCGTTTAGATATGTGTATGTTCTTTTTGTTTAAAATTATGTCCAGATGTAGCAAATGTTGTGGACATTCTGCTTAACTCTGCGGTCATTCTGCTTAGCTCTGCTTAGATAAAAATATTCTTTTGAAAAATGCTGCTTTGATGTAACTATAATTATACTTGATGATATTCCATCTGCTCAGATACAGCTATTCAGCAAGAAATTCTGCTCAGATGTAACTATTGTACTATCGCACTTGTATTCTGCTTAGCTAAATTTATTTTCGTCCGAATCTTTTGCTGAGACCACAGGGAGACCACAACAGTAAAAAAAAATTAAATAAATAAAAGAATATAATTCACGTGGTTTCGTTCGTTTTCTGTGTTGTTTTTCTTTATGCGTAGTCGATAGACACGACATCACTGTTGTCGTATGCTGAGCTGTCTTGTGCGCGAGCGGATTTCAGATATGCAAATTTCCTCTTTTCTTAATAATAATTGACAAGGGTGGCAACTCTTTCACCAAACGATTTGAACACGCTTTACGAAATCGCTTTGAACTCTTTTCTTTCTCGCCTTTTTGCGACCAAAATCGACACCAAAGAATGCTGGATAAATTTTGAATTACGCTCACCTGTCTGTTTCCTGAAAAGAAGCGTTTTCCATAGAGAATTTGAGCTCCCTTTTAGATGTTTTCCTCGGGTTTTTTTTTTCGTTATAGCTGCGGCCAGTTACCTTGGCACATTCGTCAGCGATTTACGCGCCATCAAAGTGCGAATCAACTACGCTCCCTCCCTCGCAGAGATTTTTTGCGCGAACCATTCGAGGCTAATAACTTAAGAACTACACGGTCAAAGCTGTTATTTTTTATATATTTATTTTACTAATGGACAAAACAAACGATTAAATAGATTGTTTGTTCGATCGTGCACAATTTTGAACCGAGCGGGAAAAGTAAGTGTTCGCGCAAAAAAATCTCTGCGAGGGAGGGAGCGTAGTTGATTCGCACTTGATGGCGCGTAAATCGCTGACGAATGTGCCAAGGTAACTGGCCGCAGCTATAACGAAAAAAAAAAACCCGAGGAAAACATCTAAAAGGGAGCTCAAATTCTCTATGGAAAACGCTTCTTTTCAGGAAACAGACAGGTGAGCGTATTCAAAATTTATCCAGCATTCTTTGGTGTCGATTTTGGTCGCAAAAAGGCGAGAAAGAAAAGAGTTCAAAGCGATTTCGTAAAGCGTGTTCAAATCGTTTGGTGAAAGAGTTGCCACCCTTGTCAATTATTATTAAGAAAAGAGGAAATTTGCATATCTGAAATCCGCTCGCGCACAAGACAGCTCAGCATACGACAACAGTGATGTCGTGTCTATCGACTACGCATAAAGAAAAACAACACAGAAAACGAACGAAACCACGTGAATAATATTCTTTTATTTATTTATTTAATTTTTTTTACTGTTGTGGTCTCCCTGTGCTGAGACAATAGCTGCGGTTGCACGAAGACATTTCACCTAGAAGGTACCTAGAAGGTTTCCCTAGGTAAAGTGGGCGTAAGCGTACCAAAAAAAAAAATTGGTTCGGCACGGATAAATTTTGACGTGCAAACAACTTTGCCTTATCGCTAAGACAATGAATTGAAATGTTGCTTTGGAAACACGGAAATTCTCATACCACTCCTTGTCGGTGAATGCTGTTTCTACAATCTCTTACCAGCCACCACACTCTAAAAGACGAAGAGTGAAAAAGGCCCTGAAATTGAAAATCTCTTCCAAATGATACACAGACGAAGCAAGAGATTTACGTGCAAAAACAAATTACATTACGAAAAACTGAAAAAGAAAACAACAACAACAACAACAACAAAAATTATATTAACAACAATTTTCAGCAATTAAACAACGTGAGTTGATTTGCTGGGACAAGACACGCAGGTCAGCAGTACTAGGAGCGACAACTATGTTTATTGAATGGTCATCGATTGGAATTAACGTTTGATAACGATTGATTTCTGTTTATCGATTTTCATCGATTGGTCAGGCCGGGAGAACAATCGTGATGCTTAATATCTCTAAAAGAAACAAGGTTCAGCAAATGACGTAACGTATGACGTAACAAAATATCGTGCCTGGATTGCCTGGGTGAACTTTTTTTCCGAGGCATCATGCTGTCTAATACACGTCGGTTTTGTTTTGCTCACCCTGCGATCTTGAAACTCTCTGACCCGTGATGGAAAGCTGTTAGCGAATCACTGAACCGAACCCAACCGCACATTCGCCCAGTAATTGCGTTTTGTTAATTGACTTTTATCAGTGTTTTTGCAGCATTCATGCTTGTCAACCACAACGTTACATCGCTTTCATTCTGAAAGATACATCATCATTTCAACATCATAGAGTCAGTGCAAATCATAACGCCAAGTAGGGTATTTTCTTGAATTATTGATTTCATTTCACGATTCTATAAGTGTGGCCCTTCTGCAACGTATAATGGGTCTGTGTGTGATCCATGGAATAGCGTATGCAAATTTCTTGTGCAGTTAGATACGATATCCATGTTGACGAAACACGCGACAAGCCAGTGTTTTTGCCGCCATTTTGCAGAACTTTGCACTCGTAAATTGGCAACTTTAAGTAAATACTAATGTCGCTTCAACTTTTAAGTCTGTGTATGACCCAAAGGTGCAATGCGTATCACATCTAACAAAACAGAAAGAGATTTTAGTCGAACTAAATCGATTTGCATCAATCACGAAAACGACAATTTATTATGAGTGCAACCTTACAAGACTCAATACTGGGCCGCTTGTACGAAACCTAATTAGCGCCAACACCACTGATTTAAGGCCAATCGAGGTTTTGACTTTTCTTGTGTAACAGTATTTTCCACAGCTAGTGCTAGTGTTCTGAAAAGTTTGACATAAAGCACAGAAAAATATCCAAAGGTAAAAAAACTTATTAACAGAGAACCTCAATGAAATGCTACAAAACTAACTTTAATCAACATTTCCGCTAATCCTGGATTTATTTAGACTTAATTGCACTTTGAGCAAGTGCCGGTTCTGAGTTAGTAAAACAAGATCGCCCCTAAAACGCCTGCGTGGGAGGCTATTTGTGAGTGTTCAGATGCATGCCTTCAGCAATTTAAACCTATAGTTTTCAGTTTTGTTATTCGAACAGTTGCGCATGCCTCTTCAGAAGTTCTTCTCCATTTTAACGTTATATTTTCACCAGGCTCCTGCTTTCACTTAAGTCACGTTTTGAACACACTACGCAGTAACGTATGATATTTCGAACCGCAGAGAAGGCCATTATAAATTTATTTTGACTTGTTTGTGAATAACAATTAGTTTAAGGCAAGGGGAGCCCTTTTTCTCACAACCTCGATTTTTCGAAACTCTCAAAAGTCCTTCCGCTTTTCCGTTGAATTTGCTACTGCAGTTTTACTCCTAATGCTCGAACCAATTTTCGTTTCCATTGGAGGTTTGAAATATCGGGATTCTTCTGCATGTATTTCGCGGCACCCTTCTGTTTGGCAAACAAAAAAAAAACAATATTACTGACATCGGTTTTGTTTTGCCATCCTGCGCAATCTTGACCCCTAACGAAGAGTTGAAAGCGAATCAGTGAACCCAAAATAACCGCCCAATATGCAAAGTGTCGTTCTCACGACATCATTCGTCAATGCTATTTTTCTGATATAAGATGCATCAGTCCTACCAAAACAACTTTAAGCTTTATCAATTAACGTCGAGGTACGCATTTATCACTTCCACCAGACTCGTTTCCAGTCCCTACTTGTTCCGAACTGAAATGTTATGTTAATTTTGTGCAAGGCGCATTTTGTATTTACCGCGTGGGGACTAAGTCCTAGTTATGAGTTTATGATAGGTTGTTGAAAACGTGTGCTCGACGAAGAGCAGATGAATATTGTGGAACACGTTGCGTTTTACGTTTTTATGGAATAAATCGTTCAATTTCATGGTCCTTCGAGTTGGAGATTGGATTTGGAGAAACAGTATCGACGATTGGTCGAGCAAAAGGAGTGTTGGATTCGTTTGTTGCTGCGAAGAAGTTGGTTTTCGCATATCGGCGATTTGGCGCCAAAACACGTGCATTGCATCAGCTTCTTGATAGTCCCTTGATCGAGTGGAACTTCTGTGAATGTGCAGAAACTGTGTTGTTGCGATTATTTGAGGTCAGTGAAATTTATGGTGTTTCAAAATGTCGAAAGAATTAGAAGCTATCAAGAAAAAGAGAAAATTCCTGAGAAAATCTGTCACAGACACGTTGAAGTTAATCGACGAAGCCTTGTCACAACAAGATAATAATGCACGAGTTCAAGTGTTGAAAGATAACGTCGCTAGTAAGTGGAATGACTTGCAGGAAGTGCAAGCCACAATGTGCACAATGTTAGAGGATGAAGAGATCGATACGGAATGTGCGAGTCATAATGACTACGAAGCGCGTGTAATTGAAAGCATGGCGAAAATGACAAGTTATTTGGCGAGTAAACATGTTCCCGAAGTGCAATTGTTAGAAAGCAATCCACCCGCATCCCAGTCGTCCTCTCAAGTACAAGTTAAGCTACCCAAGATCAATCTACCAACCTTTGACGGAAATGTTTTGAACTGGCAACCCTATTTTCAGTCGATAAAAGTTTCGGTAGTTGACAATCCGTCGTTGGCAGATGTCCAAAAATTAGAGTATTTGATGAGATCGCTAAAGGGTTCGGCTGCTGAAGCGGTGAAAGGTTTTGCAGTGGTACAAGCGAATTACAAGCCAGTTTTGGAAATCCTGAAAGAAAGATTCGGGCATGCAAGGTTAATACTTGATGCACATGTAAGATCCTTGATTCATTTGCCACGTTTGACCTCTGATGATGCAACCTCCCTGCGTAAATTCTATGATGAAGTGATAGGTCACGTTCGCTCTGTTGAGTCCATGGGTGAAAAGTTTAATTCTGAAATTTTGGCTCCAGTTCTTGTGCCTTTAATAGTCGACAAGCTGCCAAAAGAAGTTGTGGAAAAATGGGAATTAGAGCTTGATGAGGAGAAAGCTAAACAGGACTGTGTGGAAGTGAAAACACTGTTTGCTTTCTTGGAACAATTGATTAGAGCTAAAGAGTCTTCACAGCCTCCTTCTCTTGATTCGAAAGCTTCGTCAAAGGAAAATCCTGGAAATCGTGAAGGTCGTTTCAAGTTTTACCGGTCACAAAAATCATCCACCTTTGCATTGTGTGCGGCAACGCAAGAGAGCAAGTGTGTCATTTGCTACAAAAACCATGGTTTGAAGTCATGTGTCACTTTTCTGTCATTGCCTGTGAAAGAAAGATTCAGAAGAGCAACGTCTAAAGGCCTGTGTTTTCGATGTCTTGAATCTGGTCATAGAGCTGAAGTGTGCCAGAAACCTCCATGCAAGCATTGCCAAGGCAGACATCACAGTCTCCTGCATCAGGATTCAGCTCGTCCTCCCTTGGAAGAAGTCAAAGTGGAATCACCCCCTGAATTACCACCCTCGTCGTCAGGTCCTGCTGTGTCGTCCCCAGTTGTGGCAAATTCTGTTGCAGTGAGCTCAGGTGGAAAGGTGATTCTGCAGACCGTGCCAGCTATTTTGTGTGGATCAAATGGTTGTTCAAAAGTTGTGAGATGTTTCTTTGATCCTGGTTCTCAGACATCATTTGTTCGGCAGAGTGTAATTGATGAGCTTGGTCTTGATGGAAAGAGTGTTAAAATTGCTGTTTCTGGATTTGGTGGAGAGGCCACCAAGAGCACTTTGCGGAAGAGAATTGCGTTAACTGTGGCACCTATTGACAAATCAGGACAGCCTCAATGTATTGAGGCACTTACTGCACCAGTAATATGCCGGCCAGCTGAAGCTGTGGATATTCATCCATCAAGATGGTCTCACCTTCGAAACATAGTATTTCCTGAAGAATTCCCTAGAGAGGAACAGGAGATTGATGTGCTTATTGGCTTGGATTTCTATTATTCCTTTGTGACAAGAGACATTGTAAGAGGGGGTTCCAGTGAGCCAGTTGCAGTTCGCACAACTTTGGGTTGGGTCTTCTGTGGACCAACAGGTGGTCTTGACCAAGAATGCACTGTGTCTATGAATGTTCAAATTAGTGTTGAAGAACAATTGAATGAAACACTTCAAAAGTTCTGGGATTTGGAGTCCATTGGTGTTAGACCTGCTGAAAGTTCAATTTCTACTACTCATGCTGAAGATGTGGTTTTGAAGAAGTTTAAAGAGACACTAACGTACAACGATGGTCGCTATGAAGTATCCTTACCATGGAAGGAAGATCGTGTTTCATTGAAAGATAATTACCGGCAAGCGGAAAGAAGGTTGTACAATCTAGAAACGAAGCTACTTCATGAGCCAATGAAAGCTGCTTCATACAGAGAAGCGATTAACAAGTATGTTGAGAATGGTGTTGCTGAAGAAGTACCTTGTGATGAAATTACACCGACAGATGGGCGTCCTGTGTTCTATCTCCCTCATCACGCGATCATCAGGGAAGACAAGCAGACAACCAAGACAAGAGTCGTGTTTGATGCATCAGCGAAAGATAGTAATGGTGTCTCTCTGAACAGCTGCTTAGAGCCAGGCCCAGCATTACAACCGGATTTGGTCGGAATTCTTCTCCGTTTTCGAAAGAATGTTGTTGGTATCATGGGTGACATAGAAAAGATGTTCTTGCAGATTCGGTTAAGAGAAGAAGACAGAGATTCGCACCGGTATCTGTGGAGAGATTTGGACCCCCAGGCCACGCCTAAGATTTACAGAATGACCAGGGTCACATTTGGAGTTGTTTCCAGTCCGTTTCTTGCCATTGGCACTATTCAAGAGCATGTGAAAAGTTGTAAAGAAACATTCCCTGTTGCATCGAGTGAAATCTTGAGGAACACTTATGTTGATGACTTTGCTTCAGGGAGAGACAATGTTCAGGAAACACTGAAATTACAGCAAAGTGCTACTGAGCTTATGCAGAAAGCTGCTTTTAATTTGACAAAATGGTCAAGCAATTCATCTGAGCTTATGGAGGCCATACCAGAGAGAGACAGAGCAGCAGGTAGTCTTGTCAGCCTAGAAAGTGGTCTAGCAGAAACACATCCAATCACGAAAGCATTAGGATTAAAGTGGAATACGCGCACTGACAGCCTTGTCTTTGCAATTGATTTGGACATTGTTAAGTCAAGATCAAAGACAGCGTACACTAAAAGAATGGTGGCGTCCTTAGCAGCAAAGATATTTGATCCGATTGGTTTAATCGCACCCTTTTTAGTGAGGTCAAAATTAATTCTTCAAAGCTTGTGGACCAAGGGTATTGGATGGGATGAGGAAATTCCCATGGAAGTCTCATTGAAATGGAATCAGTGGGTTCTAGAGCTTTCTGAACTTGAACACCTTCAAATTCCGAGATGTTACACTGATTTGCCATTAAGTCAGAACCCTAAAGTGGAGCTGCACGCATTTGGTGATGCGTCAGAAGTTGCTTATGCCTCTGCAGTTTATCTGAGAGTTGTTGGTGAAGATGGAAAGGTATCTACCAGTCTTGTAATGTCCAAGACCCGAGTGGCTCCTGTAAGAAAGATTACCCTTCCCCGCTTAGAGTTGATGGCTGCTGTTATTACTGCTAGACTTTGTACCTATGTCAAAGGTGCAATCGATTGTCCCATTAGCCGCATTGTTTGTTGGACAGACAATTCTTCAACGTTACACTGGATCAGAGGAGCAGCCTCGCAGTGGAAACCATTTGTTGCTAATCGCGTTATTGAAATTCAGTCGTTGTTGGATCCCAGTGTTTGGAGGTATTGTCCAGGACCGCAGAACCCAGCTGATCTACCTACCCGAGGTTTACCTGCAAGTCAGTTAAGAGAGAGTCAATTGTGGTGGAAAGGACCCTCTTGGTTGCAAGAGTCTGAAAAAGATTGGCCCGAGGATTTAAGGTCAAAACCTTCCAGTAAAATTGTTGACCCAGAGAGGAAGAGTAAAGCTAGTGTCAGTTGTGTTGTGCAACCCAAAGAGCCATTTATTGATTTCACAAGGTTCAGCAAGTATAGTCGCTTGCTAAGAACTGTTGCTTGGATCAGAAGATTCGTTAGCAACTCAAGAGTGAAAGAAGAGGAAAGAATTGACAGCCCTTTAACTGGTTTAGAGATACAAAATGCAGAAGAATGGTTGATATCTCATGTACAAGAAGAAAGTTTTCCTGAAGAAATTGCGTCAAGTAAACAGCATGGTCCAGTGAAGGACAGCAACCTGGCCAATTTAAACCCATTTATGTGCCCGACTAGTCGTTTTCTTCGTGTTGGAGGAAGAATTCATAAGTCACTGTTACCAGAAGAGGAGAAACATCCTATTATCTTGCCTTCTAATCATCCTGTTGTTTGGTTGTTGATTGATGATTTTCACCGCTGTGAACTCCATGCTGGAGTTGAACACACTTTGTCAGTTTTGCGGCAGAGATTTTGGTTGATCAAGGGACGATCGACTGTCCGTCAGACACTAAGGAACTGTGTTATTTGTCGCCACTACCAAACAAAGCCCTTTGGTCAGCGGATGGCACCACTTCCCGAAGACAGAATTCAGCCTGCACCACCGTTCACTATCGTGGGTTTAGACTTTGCTGGTCCTTTGTATTTGAAAGACAGTGGCGAAAAGGTCTATATCTGTTTATTTACATGTGCAGTTACCCGTGCAGTACACTTGGAGTTGGTATCTGATATGACAACTGAGCGATTTCTCCTTGCTCTGAGCCGCATGATTCATAGAAGAGGAATGTGCAGCATTATTTGGTCAGATAATGCAAAAACTTTCAAGGCTGCTAACAAGGAGCTACAGCGATGTTGGAGAGTATTAGAATCAGACCAGACCCAAACTGCTTTGTCTGAAAAGAAGATTCAATGGAAGTTCATTGTGGAAAAAGCCCCATGGTGGGGTGGGTTTTATGAGAGGCTTGTAAAGAGTGTCAAAACACCACTGAAGAAACTATTTGCCAAAGCAATGTTAGATGCTGAGCAGTTAACTACTATTTTAACTGAAATTGAAGCACAGCTGAACAGTCGTCCTCTTACTTACCTTGGTGCAGACCCTGATGACTACAGTGTAATTACCCCTGCACAAGTTCTGATTGGCAGAAATCTTCAAGCGTGTCCGACTAAAGACACTCATGTTTCAGAACAGACGTCAAGAGCCCTCACAAAACGTTTTCAGTATCATCGGAAGCTTGTAAATGGATTTTGGAAGCGTTGGCATGCCGATTATCTGAAATCCCTCACACCTCTCAAGAAGTGGTATAAGATTGGTCGTGAAATCCGCAAAGGTGACTTGGTCCTAGTGAGTGAGGATCGTGTAGCTCGGGGTCAGTGGTCACGTGCACGAGTGGAAGACACCCACACAGGCCGCGATGGTCTTATCCGGTCCGTTACCCTGCGTACCTCATCTGGAAGTCTTACCCGTCGTCCAGTGCAGCGGTTACACCTGTTTGAAACCTGTGATGCTGACTTGGCTGCTGAACTTAATTGAACTTTATGAGACCTTGTTAAACATTTTAGTTGAATCTATTGAACTTTGCTGACAGTTACATGTATTGATGCACTCCCTGCATCGGGCGGGAGGATGTTCCGAACTGAAATGTTATGTTAATTTTGTGCAAGGCGCATTTTGTATTTACCGCGTGGGGACTAAGTCCTAGTTATGAGTTTATGATAGGTTGTTGAAAACGTGTGCTCGACGAAGAGCAGATGAATATTGTGGAACACGTTGCGTTTTACGTTTTTATGGAATAAATCGTTCATTTTCACTACTTATTCGTTCTTAAAGTGCGTTCTAGTCAAAACCGCCTGAAGCGACTGGCAACAAGTCTGCACTTCCACTCTGGTTTTGTTTTTCTTGTCACGCTTCTATTACATTGGCAGATGTAAGGGGGGGGGGGAGGGAGGGAGGAGGCTTTTAACTCGGACAGTTGGCTCCATCCCTCATACAAATTTGAGCAATCGCTCTAGGTAGTTTTTGTTTTGTCATTCACAGAATGCAAATTGCGAGAAGTGTGATTTTGGTGGTGAGTTTGCTGTTCATGGTGGAAAGATCTTTATCTTCACCTCTAAAAGTCAACAAAACTTAAGTCCTGATCCTCGGCGCTGGACTCTCGGGAATCACAGCAGCAAAAACACTGCTGGACAAAGGCATCACCGACTTTCTGATCCTTGAAGGGAAGAACTACACTGGAGGCAGAATACATTCTGTGCCATTTGCAGGTTTGAACATCGAAGCAGGAGCAAACTGGATTCAATTTGCGGACGACGAAGAAACGGAGCCGATTATGAAACTAAGAGATGCGAAAAACATGAATGGTGTTCGTTCAAATTATTCCGACTTTATAATAAGGTAGGACAGTATTAAAATACTACTTCCGTTGAGCTGCCCTTACTTCGTTCCCGCCCAATAGGTGGAAAATTAAGACTCTTAGAACTAGGTCAGAGCTGGTTTACTTCCCCCCTCCCCTTCCCAGGCGTTTTTTCTCTCTTGGTCGGTGACGTCACCACTCACGATAAAGCCCAGACTCCCTCTGGCCCAGAATGGCTATAGGCTAGGCAGGGTCTTCATTTTACATGATTTTTTTGGGCTTTCTTTTGTCGAACAGTGGAATGTGTCGAGCGTAGCAAGTGTCCTTCTTTGTAATATTTTAGGTCGGAGTAAACTTAAATTACAATACGATTATAAAATGCAGTTTAAATGCTTTATAGAACAGTCGAGAAACACCACATAATATGATGTGAAATGTAAAATTTACTGGCTGTGTATTTATATTTTCTTACGATCTCAATTTTACCTATTACGTTTCACACAAATCCTTATAATTTTGGCCCCCCCCCCCCCCTTCATTTTGACCGAGTGGTCATAACGTGAGGCGGGGGCTCTGTGGTTGTAGAGCGGAGTGAACGACGAGTGAAAAAGTCGACAAAGCTCTCGCCATTTTTCCAATCTCAGTTCTTTGATTTGCTCCCCAATTTATTAAACACCTGGAAGAGGCTGCTTTAAGTCCAGCTTTTGTTTGGAACAGTTCAAAGTGTGCAAAGGAATAGAGAGTGACTAACGCAGTAAAGAATAAATATTTGGTCTTTCGTGAGAATGGGCTAATTCTGCGTTTACATTAATCATTTACAGAATTAGCAAAACAGGTTCATTTTCGCTACAAGTCATCTCTGCAAGTTGGCCCCTGTCGTAAAGGCATTGCAGTGATAGATAGTTATCAAATAGAAATACTACATAACTGCATTTATACATGCATTTTCACAGGGACGACGAGGGCAATGACATCACTGATTTTTCAGTGTCTAAGGAGTATTATGACAAAGTGGAAGGACGCGTTGAAGAATACATTGAAGCAAGAAAGGAAAAGAAGTTACCTGACATTCCAGCACGTGTTGGTCTACAGTTAATGGGGTGGAAAGCTAAACGACCCATCGAAAAAGTGGTCGAGTACTTTAACATTGACTTTGAGTTCGCAAAGCGCCCAGAACTGATATCTTTTTACAGTCTCTTCGAGGCTGGAGAGGAGCTCTTTGTTTCAGACCAGCGCGGGCTTTGGTCCATGTTTGAAGATCTCTACAAACCCTTGACCAACCGAATTTTATTAAACAAAACTGTGACGGAAATCAAGTATTCTACCACCTCGGTTGAAGTTTCCACATCCCATGGAGAAAACTTTGCCGCAGATTATGCTCTGTGTACATTCAGTAATGGAGTGCTGGCCAGCGACCTGGTCACTTTCAGCCCAGCCCTTCCCGAATGGAAGAAAGAAGTCATCTTTAAAGACCCGATGTCGGTGTACACGCGGATCTATCTAAAATTTCCCAGCAAATTTTGGGACAATCACGAATACATCCTGCACGCATCCGAAGAGCGCGGTCGTTTTCCTGTGTTCCTGGACTTGGAGAGACCAGGGATTTTGCCAAATGGTAGCAACATTTTATTGGCGACCGTAACAGAGGATGAAGGAAAAAGGATTGAAAGGCAACCATACAATGAAACGAAGGCTGAGATCATGAAGTTGTTGCGAAAGATTTATGGACAAGGCATTCCTGATGCAACAGGTAAAGATTGATTGTTTACAGTTTAATATTGAGCGACGCACAAACACAAAACGCTATGGCCTCCGAGGTAGAAATAGTGCGTTATTTAGTTAACATTAATGGTGGCTATCAAACAGTTGAATGATTAGTTAGTGTCAGGTTTGTAGTCACACACGGCTATTTCTTTGTGATTGCACTACATTGTTAACATTGCGTGGCAAGCAACTGAGGTCATGGGCTGATTTTGTGTTTCTACTAGTTTAACTAGGTTGGTTCACGTTTGTTCTCCATGTGCGACCACCTCAAGATGCAACCACCTCTCGTAAGCGATGGCATTTCCAAAATACCCCCAAAATACCCATCGTGAATTGCACCTCTTTCTAATTATAAGTTGTTGGCTTAAATAAAGGGATTTTGACTTAACGGATTCATCTCTGCATAGATGAAGCCTTTGACTCAAAAGTTTGATCCCCTGTGGCCTGACTTCTCGTAAGATGAACAAATCCGGAAAGCGACCACATTGGCTTTACATTTTGGCAATCGCTTTCAAAAGGCTCGGCTGTATCTTTAATTTTCTTCCAAATGGCTCGCGGTGATCCCTTACCGATCAAATGTCGGTCGAAAATTCATCATGAACCATCGTCTTAAAACAAGGTATAAATTTAACAAGGTATCGATGTCATTTCTCACGGTCATTCCTCATCTCACGAAATACTGACACCTTTTGCGGATTTATTTTCTGTTCTATATTTTTAGCTATTTACTATTACCGCTGGTCAGAAGACCCGTTCACGCAAGGCTCATACTCAGACCCTGTCGTGGGCTTTACATCTGAAGATTTTAACAAGCTTGGACAGAACCTGGGGCGACTCTACTTTGCTGGTGAGGCGACGAGTGAGGACTGGTACGGCTACATGCAAGGAGCGTACTTGACTGGTGAAGAGAAAGGACAAATGATCGCTTGTCAGATAAACCCTGATGAGAGTGAATGTAAAGTCCCAGAGAAGAAAAAGCCGAAGAGCGGTGCAACTTTGGTAGCGAGTTCTGCCACGGGGATTTTGCTGCTTTCCCTTTTGTGTTCACGTTTGTGGATGTAAATTTTAGTTTTAAAACAATTGATCTTTCACCTGCTAAAGATTCACTTTTTTGGCTTTAGATTGTAGTTAAACAGTAAATTGTTTCCTTCAGAGAGGGCCCTGAAGGGGGTGTTAAATCCCAACCCAAACTTTGCCAAAATCCCATTTCCCATCCTATTGTGTTCCCGATTTTCCAAATCCCAGTCCCAGTTTTTTTGTTTATTTGTTTGCGATTCCCAGTCCCAGTGACCCAAATCTCATTTTCCCAGTTAAAATTTTCCCTTATCCAGGTCTCATTTTACCCCTTGAAGTCCCTCTTCAAGTAGCCTGCGAACAGGCTCCCAAGTGGGGTTCCTGCGAGCGAAGCGAGTGGGATTACGTGAGCGAAGCGAGCGGAAGAGCGCGCCCCTGTACTCTCCCTCAGGCCCCGCTCTTCCGCTCGCTTCGCTTGCGAAGCGTTACCCCACTCGCTTTGCTCGCGGAAACCCCACTCGGGAGCCTGTTTGCAGGCTACTCTTCAAGATTTTCGTCTGGTAATTAATATCCCGCGGAAACTTCATATTTTTAAAACAAATATTTACTCGAGGAGCAAAGTTCCGAGATGTAATGGTGCTTGTGTGCTTTATTAGCTAATCAAATGGGCTTAACATTTTCAGTGTTTGTTTAACCGAATTCCTTGAGTTTGTGATCTGTTTTTCCCGCAATGAAATAACGTCTTCCTACACAAATCAGCCGGAGAGGCATGTAGGTAGCCCTTAGTAAAACTAAAAAAATTATGTTGTTTTTTTTCTTCAAATATTTTTCATTTTTCTGAGAAAAAGAAATTCTCGATTTCACGTCTAGACTCGATTCAGAGGGTCCAAATTGGGTTGAAAATCAACAGTTTACATTTTCAACTCTTCCTTGTCAAAAGAAGCATAGTTTCAAGAGTTTTGGTTAAATCTAATTATTCAACGGTAAAAAAAACCAGACTATTCTCCCGCGCCATGAAAGTCGGTCAGTCAAAAGAATCGTCATTTTGACCATGTGTCATATCTCTAATGTCCTTGAGATGAAGGTATTTCAACTGTTGAAGGATGATACTTTCAAAATATGCAAAGTTTGGTTTGGGCCAATGGTAAAGCACTTGTCAAAAAATTATGCAAAATCGTAGAAAAACGGCACAAAATCATGCCAGCCTACGAATGCGATAACAAAAGTATTATCACCTAAATCAATTTAATCGCAATACTACTGAGTAATACTTAGGCATAAATCAAAATAAATCAGTATGTTCCCCTTTGCTTGATTATGATGTCCTGAACGTTGCAATACGTTTCTTTCCTGTAATTTCTTAAGAGTGATGCTGCTCCGCTCAGACGTATATATATGTAGCAGTAACTTTGGAAAAAAATATGCTGTAAAGTACAAAACTGTTCGTAATTTCAACTAAACATATGAAAACTGGAATTCAATTCAATTCTTCTCCACAGGACTTCATTATTTAAGCACGATCGTTTTTTCGAGAGAGTTCAGATAAGTAGTAGACGGGCTAATGTACGCTAAAGTGATGTTTATTTTTGTGTGAAAGAGGTGATAATACCTTATTTGCCGCACATAAAATATTATGCGCGATTTAGCCATTATTTTCAGAGAGAGGCTGGAACATGGAAGCGAGGGTACTGATTTTAAATTTTGAATTCAAGATGGCGTCGTCGACTAAATGTCGCATTTAGAGTTGTCGTATAATGGATGTCGTGTTTTTGATTTCGTTGACACACAAACTTTTTCACCAACCCTCCTCCTCCCCATTCCTGCCTCTTTCTTGTAATTATGGTTGTTATATTGCTATGTATTGGTTTATTGCCCTCACCTTCGACGGCAATACATGTTTGTAACGAACTGAGTTTGAGTTCACAACATATTGGATATTCAGAGTTTAATAAACCGGCTATGTGTCAATTTTCACATAGCCATTTTTTCTTCATCTCGTTGTTTGCATTGCCTTTACGAACGGAGCACAGCACACAATTAATTCTGTTTAACAATTTGAGAGTTTGTGGGTAAATTGAAGCATAAAAAAAATTCTATGAACTGAAAATCAGAAACGCGTACAACTATTTTCATGGTCAGTCTGCTAATGCAGTTTTTTTTATTTGACGCTCGAACATGCGCGATCCTTATTTACATTTTTTAATAACAGCAGTGAATTATGGCTTCATATTGCTTGAAAAGCGACGGTAATGAGTGAACAGAAAGCAGTAGTCACATTATCTTAGAAACATTTCTTTTTGAGGAGATGTTGAGAAAATTATAGAATACAAATACAAAATAAGTTTCAGTCTGTTTTGTTTCTCAAGTGTTGTAATATTGCCATCTCTATTTGTTAAAACTCCTTTCAAGAAATGACAGTTTATTTTGTATTTTGTGGAATAAATTAATTAAAAGTAATGTTTCCAGAATTTATGAAACATTTCCTGTTTGTTTTTATTTCGATGTTTTTTACTTAAGTAAAAAACTCGCTTTTTTACTTAAGTAAAAAAGCGAGAAAAAAACCATTTTTCTTCGGCGGTAAAGCCATCTGCTCTGAAAGTTGAATTGATTTTCCCAATCAATAATTGATGTTTGACAAAATATATAGCATTGTCAAAGGCGTTTCGATTGTTCATTATCGCGAAGCCGCAAAATAAATTAACTTTCAGTTGATATATATTTAAAAAAATTGATCAAAACCGTCATTCCAGCTTGCTGTTGAACTACAATTAGTCGATCATATTGCAGAGTAATGGCGACAGCAAACTTTTTCTGCAGATGGAAAGCAGAAACATATGTACAACTGGTGTGCTCGGCAGGTTTAAGGGCCTGTTTACAAGCAGGTAGGGTAACCCAAGTGCTAGGGTCACCCTAGCAAGAGGGTTAGAAGATAGCCCGGGTTTACAAGCAAAAAATTCGCAGGTAGGGTAACCCTACTACCCGGGTCAACTTACACCGGTTACGCTTCAGTTAACCTTGTAACATTTTGTCGTAAGAAGCTGTTATTGGAAAATAATTCCGTTCCAGTGCAAAATACGACAAATTGTGAATGAACACGATGTTTCTTGGTCACAATTCGCTGTTTTTGTCGGTATTTTTAAACATATTTAGCTTCTTGGAGCCAAAATAAAGTTGTCCCGGGTAGGCGAGTTATCCCTAGCAGAGCGTTTACAAGGCGCTAGGGTAACCCTAGCGCTCAGCTACATAGGCGTACGGGCAATTTTTTGCCAGGGGGGGCGGTGAGACATTTGCCCAAAAAATTCTCGCAAATTGCCCAAATTTTTACGAAACAGTCGAAAAGAAACGAGGGTCATACGATGAACTAACATAGGCTTACAAATGAAGTGAAAAATTCTTACATAAGAATCTACGACATGAGCTCATAAATAATGAGAACATTATTTACAACATTATGTAGCGAGTGGGGACGAGAAACATTTGGGTTTTTTTTTACTTGGTCTTACTGACACGTCGCCCCATCAGGTGCTGCGGAGGTAAGTTTTCAATCTACGCAACGCACGGAATAATCGTTCTGTAGAACACAATGTAGCAGGTATCACTGCATGGATATGAACCACGTAAGGAAAATCTGAAAACCTTTAAAATAGATCATTCTCTTGCATTGTCTCCAGCATTTCTGAAACAGTCGTGTAGCCTAATCCGCGCACACGAGGAAAACTCGCGCACATTTTCTGCTCAGCTTTCAGAATCTCGCCGTCGATTTTGTAAAATTTAGAAACGCGGAGAAGGTTTTTTTATCAGGTGTTTAACTGTGACAGATATTTGCAGTACAGTGCTCAACAGTAAAACAAAATTACAAATATGTATATACCTAATTGAAAAAAAGGTTGACCTCTTGAAAAGCATAAACCATGAACGATATGACCCGATGGTATTCTGGGTAGACAGCTTTGGTTAGCTCAGTAATATTACTTTTATTGATAATCAAAGTTTTTTCTTTCTTTGAGAGCCTTGGGAGCATGACTAATACAACCGGTCTTATTATCATGCTTATTCTGACAAATACAACAATTATTTTTTCGATTTCCCAGTAAACATTTGGGTCACATCGTTCATGGTTTATGCTTTTCATGGGTCAACCATTCTTCAATCAGGTATATCAACAAATGATCCCCTTCACTATTAACCAGAAGCTCATCAGGTGCTAAGCAACCACTGTCTCATGTGAATTTAACTGGCTTTAACACGCCGACTTCAGGTTAAAATAGAAATTATCTATCTCTTCGAAAAAAATACTTCTTTAAAAACTAGCTTTGCCCAAATTTCTCTTGTTGCCCAAAAAATCTGACTTGCCCAAAATTTGGGGGGGCTGCAGCCCCCCCTGCCCCCCCGGCCCGTACGCCTATGCTCAGCTAGGGTTACCCTAGTGCTAGGGTAACCGTAGCTACCTTGCAAACACGTCGATGAAAAAAAGAAGAAATGCGGGAGCGCTAGGGTAACCCTCCTGATAGGGTAACCCTAGCACTAGGGTTACCCTACCTGCTTGTAAACAGGCCCTAAGTGCTGTATTACACGGCCAGCTGACATTTCTTTCAGTTTTAAACATTTTCCTATCCATAACTTCATTTCTTGGAAATGTTCTGATCTTAGCTGCTTTTCGCAAGGAGTCTTCAGTTCATCCGCCGTCCAAGCTGTTACTTCGTAGCCTTGCAACAACTGATCTCTGTGTTGGTTTTATTTCAGAGCCTCTCTATGTTACCTTTTTGTTGTCTGCAGTCAACGAACATTGGAATGTTTGCCGCTACGTATTCATTGCAGCTTTTGCAATAGGCATTATTTTGTCTGGAATGTCTCTGTACACACTGGCTGTAATAAGCGTGGACAGACTTCTCGCCCTGTTGTTGAGGCTGAGATACACACACGTTGTAACTTTGAAGCCATCCTTCGTGATCGTAGTTACCTTTTGGATTGTGTGCACAGTCTTTTCAACAATGTATTTTTGAATCCCCCAATAACAACTTCAGTGTATAACTGCAAGTATATCACTGTGTCTATAGTATCCTCGATCTTCTCTCACACAAAGATTTTCCTAAACCTCCGTCATCATTAAACTCATTCACAAGACCAAGCTCAACAGCCGAACACTCTGAACATAGCGCGATACAGAAAGGCAGTGTCCACTGCACTGTGGTTGCAACTGACGTTAGTCGCTTGTTATCTACCCTATGGTATAGTCGCGGTTTTATTCACTACTAGTGAACTTTCTTCATTTTTTATTTCGCTTGGTGTTATACAGGCACTTTAGTTTACTTAAACTCGTCATTAAACCCGATTCTTTACTGTTGGAAGATAGACGAAGTGAGACAAGCAGTGAAGGACACAATCAGACAAGTACTTTGCTGTTTATCCAGTTAGCTCCTGCATGTCGACCTAAGCTTATCAAGAACAAACATAAAAGCTATCCTTATTTACATTTTTTAATTACAGCAGAAGATTTTGGCTCCATATTGCTTGAAAAGCGACGAAAATGGGTAAACAGAAAGCAGTAGTCACATTATCTTAGATCATTTCTATTTGGGGAGATGTTGAGAAAATCATAGAACACAAATACAAATTTAGCTTCAGTCTATTTTGTTTATCAAGTGTTAAAATATCGCCAACACTTTCGTTTAAACATCGTCTTTGCAAAAATGACAGCTTATTTTGTATTGAGGAATAAAAACATCTTTTTATCTAAGAAAGGCTTCGAATCATATAGTTGGAACTATAAATTTATATTTAATCCTGATTTCGATGTTTATTTCCTAAATAAAACAGCAAAAAAACAAAAAAACAATTATCGGGAAAGCCATCTGCTCGTAAAGTTGAGTGTTTTTTCTAAATCAATAATTGATGTTTGAAAAATATAAGCATTGTCAAAGGCGTTTCGATTGTTAATAATCACAAAGCCGCGATAGTTATAGAGTTGATGAAATTTGATCAAAACGATCCAGCTTACGGTTGAACTACAGATAATCGATCATATTGCAGAGTAATGGCGACAGCAAACTTTACCGGCGATGGAAAGCAGCAAACATCTAAGCAACTGGTGTGCTCGGCAGGTTTTTCCGCTGGAATACACGGCCACTTTACATTTCTTACAGTTTTTAACGTTTTTTTGTTCATTACTGCATTTCTTGGAAATGCGCTGATCCTAGCTGCGCTTCGCAGGGAGTCTTCACTTCATCCGCCGTCCAAGCTTCTGCTTCGTAGCCTTGCAACAACTGATCTCTTTGTTGGACTTATTGCAGAGCCTTTTTTTCTTACCTTTTTGATATCCGTAGTTAACGAACATTGGGATATTTGCCGCTACGTAACAGTCGCGAATTTCATAATAAACCCCACTTTGTGTGGAGTGTCTCTGTTGACACTGACTGCAATAAGCGTGGACAGACTTCTCGCCCTTTTGTTGGGGCTGAGATACAAACAAGTTGTAACCTTGAAGCGAACCTACGTGATCGTTATTACCGTTTGGGTTGTGTCCACTACCATTTCAGCAATGTACTTTTTGAATCCCTTTATAAACAGTTTGTGTATAATTATAGTAATATCACTGTGTCTAGTAACCTCGATCTTCTCTTACACAAAAATTTTTCTCAAACTCCGCCATCATCAAATTCATTTACAAGACCAAGCTCAACAACCGAACGAACTGAACATAGCGCGATACAGAAAGGCAGTGTCCACTGCACTGTGGTTGCAACTAACCGTTGCCGCTTGTTATCTACCCGGGGGCGTAGTGGAGGCTTTGTTGACTTCAGATGATTATTATCTATCTTCATCTGTTCATCTTGCTTGGTGTTATACACTCACTATAGTTAACTTAAACTCGTCATTAAATCCGATTCTTTACTGTTGGAAGATAGACGAAGTGAGACAAGCAGTGAAGGACACAATCAGACAAGTACTTTGCTGTTCATCTAGTTAGCTATTGTCGACTTATATAATTTTATACTTAAGGGGGTGAGGTGGGGGTAATGTCTTAAATTTCAGCTGAAGCGATGGCTTGAAAGTGTTTGGAGATGAATTATCGCAAACTCGTATTTACTACGTGATTTGCTTAACTTATAAGTTCTGCTTACTCTCAAAATCAAAGAGAGAGAAATAAAAGATAATCACCATTTTGATGTTGTTATTGTTGCGAAGGCACTGTTTCCTTTTTCAGCGAAGGTGCGCAACAGTCATACAGATAACACATTCGTTCCCGGTTCTGTCTCCTTCCATTCTCGTACCTCGAGTACAGTATGGGGCCCAGTTCTTGGCCGGGTCCAGTTCTCGGCCACTTTGTGTTCAACGCGTTTTTTTCACGCCTCAGTTGAATTAAAACAAAAAGTTATTTACATTCAGCGATAGACTGATTCTTGTGCTCTAAGTATCTTGAGTTTGATCTTTCAACTCGCTATAGAAAGCTCACACGTCGAGTTTATGCGAAGGTAGGTGAATTTGTTTTTTTCGAAAACTTGTTTGTTTACGGCTCCTTAAAATTCATGTATGTAGTTAAATTCGTATTTTGTCCGTGAGCCCCTACCAAACGAGCTAATTTTTGGCATGTAAAACTTAGAATAATTCAGCTTTCTGCTTAAGTTAACCTTTTTGTTGAACCGTTGTATATTTTGGTCTTAATGCACTTATCTGCTGCAGCAATAATGAAAGAAAGAAATGTTTTAAAAATAAAGTTCAGTTAAATATCTACGTTTTGAGCTGACTTTTGTCGTTTCTACTATTTCTACAACACCTAACTCTTTCAAGACCTTTTCACTGCAAAATAAACCATCTAAATGCATTGGTCACACAACGTAGTTCTGCGGGTTTGCCAGACCCTGCACATAGGCAAGCAACTAGGCGCGTTAAAAACCTTCTTTTCTAAAGTAAAACAAAGTCTCATAAAATAATTTGGGATCGACATAACATAAATAAGTTTACAGAGTGATTTTTTGACTGTGGAAATTAACTGAGCCTTTTTATACAGAAAATTACGCACAAGCTTTTTGGTGGCCGAAAACTGGGTCCGGGTGGCCGAGAACTGGGCCCACAAACGGAGCTTTTATTTTTATTATTGCTCGGGCAAATTAATTATTGACCGGTCGATAGCTTTACAACAAAAAGCTGAATAATGTAGTTAGCTCTGGGCGAAATTTCAAGTTCCTGCGGTTCTTCTGAGGTAAGAAATACAAGTTTACGTCAAAAGTGGCCGAGAACTGGGCCCCATACTGTATTCGTCCCTTCTGCGCTCGTTTCCTGACCGCTGGTCAATGGGAACGAAGACCCTGGGTACGAGGATGGTCTCCTTTCGATACAAACAGAAAGTTTGACGTTTGAAATGAAATAAAATAAAGGTTGTTTTGGGCTTCCTGAAACTGGTCACTGAAAAATACATCGTTCTTGTCCCCGATAATTCTGTTTCTCGATGATATTATAACAAGCATGGTTTACATAACTAAAAGCATCGCTTTTAGTTATGTAAAAAGTGTTAAAACTTGAGGTTTTCTCACTCACTCACTCACATCGCTACCGGACACTAAATTCCTCATACTTGACAACGACATAGACACGAAAATAAACTTAGCAGCGGCCTGTTTACGCTAAAGATATCGAGAGATTTAAATAAATTTTGGAACTCGGATTGCACTGTTCAAGCGTACAAGTGACCATTACTAGTTAGTGAGCGCTCCTCCGCAGTGGCGGCCCATGGCAAGGTTTTGTCAACAAATCTATGTATGGCTTTTTTTCTTGACGTTGATCTTTGATACATCAAGTCCAAAAGAAGAGCAAATTTCATCTAACATTTTGATAGCAAACTTTGAAAGCTTCGAATTTTTGACGATGTCATGATCACAGATGTTATGAGCAATATACACGATTGGTAATGGATGCGCATGCTGCATTGAAATGTCATCCATTACTTCGTTTCTTAGAGACATGCCTCTGGGCTTCCTTCTCTGCTTCGTTTTGTTCTTTGTCGTCACTTTGTGACTAAGAGTCAGTCAGTACCAACATCAACACTTTACTTTGAGGCCAGGCGTGAAAAGAAACTAGCAACCTGTCGGCTTGTAAGAAACTCGTTGCTATTAAAAAGGCGCTCACCGTTCTTGTCTTAAGCTGTCCTCATACCTCTGGATACCTTTGCTGAATCCAACTTTTGTCTGGTTTGCTTGCCAATCTTGAATTTAGCAATCAAATAGTCTTTTTGCTTGGTTGAAAATCGCGTTCTGCGTGCACTTGAGGACTGGAGGGCCCATCCCATTGGTAGCGATGGTCCAGATGATGATGATGGCGAGAAATCAGAGTCATGTATTTCTGGTACCGCGCTAGCTCCGTGTTTGTGCCTTGACGCGTACCACAACTGAACATGGCTCGGTTAAAACGCGTTTCACGTTCAAGTGCACGGTTGTGCTTTCCAATCTCAAGATCCTCTGGAGTGAGCTATACCCCTGGTAATACTTTATGCATCCTTCTTCTGGACAGAAGACGAGTAAGACGTCAGGAGACGAATAAGAAGTCTGAAGTCTGAAGTCCGAATTCCGAATTCTGAAGTCTGAAGTCTGAAGTCTGAAGTCTGAAGTCTGAAGTCTGAAGTCTGAAGTCTGAAGTCTGAAGTCTGAAGTCTGAAGTCTGAAGTCTGAAGTCTGAAGTCCGAAGTCCGAAGTCTGAAGTCCAAAGTCTGAAGTCCGAAGTCTGAAGTCCGAAGTCCGAAGTCCGAAGTCCGAAGTCTGAAGTGTGAAGTCCCTCCTCGGCTTTCGTAGGGTTATACCTAGTTTACACTTTTGCCAATATTAATTTTACTACGTCAAACCTTTAATAAACTTTTCCCATACACGATTTTAGCTGTCGACGAAAGGCTTCCGTTTGGATGTAAATAATATTCATACCCGGTGAAATGAGCTTCACATAGTGCCGCTATGTCGTGCCGTTAATCGTTTATTTGAGAAGAACTTCGAGTTCCCCAAAAATAGCATAACATAACGCACCCATCGCGTTGCAATGTTATGACAACCAGAGGGAAACGTATCGTTTATTGTGATTGTACTTTACAATACAGTTTCTGCTGAAATAACGTTCTGTGTTTACATCTTCGCCTTAAAAAAATCCACGGCACACGGAGTTTTACTGTTTAGATCTTTGCACTCCTTATTTCTTAACTCTTAAATTTGTATTAGTTTTTAATGGTTCAAGCAGTGTATTGTAAGTATTGTATCAATGTAATAGTATTGTATGTATGAGACAGGTGTTGGGTTTTCAGTGAAACAAACACATGGCACATGTCATGACCGCCTTTTCAGGTAAAATTGATGTCATTGTTTCATTTTGATGTTTATACTAATTTGACAGGCAAACAGCATGAACAGTTTAAATTTCATCAGAAAAATTTATAATATGGAAATCACCGCATAACACCTACAGAAGAGTTCTGGATTAATATTTTGAAAGAAGGCTTAAGGCAGGCAAAGCAAGGCTATCGAGCAACTTATACAGTCTTTTTGTATAGGGTACTTTTTTACGGTGTAATAGTTTTGTCCCCCTGAAGGCAGCGTTGCCGAAACGTCGGAAAAAAGTATTTTGACTACGTCGTAGCATTAACCCTTTTTTTCATTCATACATTTAGCACCTACGCTACCATAATTTTTATCACTCAACTTATTCAGTCGAATCCGTTGATGGTCCTTGATAACAATAATGTGACTAATTTAAAACACTGTCTGTTTAATATTTTATCACAATAATTACAGGATGTCTTAGCTCTTTGTGAAAACGTTGGTGAGAAAAACTTTCAGTACCGTAAAAATGAAGAAGTTATCTTGTGAAGTACATGTGTTGCGATATTTTCCATTGGTCTCCGAGGTTGAAGACTTCCGTTCGACTTACATCGCTAACTGGGTCTTCAACAGTTTTCTATGCTACAACGTCATCGTGCTGAACTTTGTAACAATCCACGCCATAAGGAAAACTTCCTCGCTGCCAAAGACTTTGAGGACATTGCTCCTGAGTCTTGCTGTTTCTGATGTTGGTGTTGGTTTACTGGCCCAACCATTTTACATCTCGCTTCTGGTCAATGGGCTACAAAAAGTAAACCCCAGCTGTAGCACCTACAAGGTTTTTGACATGATGATGGGTCTGTTTCCCATAGCTTCGTTCTTGGGTGTTGTGGCTGTCAGTGTAGACAGATTCTTGGCCATACAGTTTCATCTCAGATATCAGGAACTTGTGACTCACAAGCGTGTTGTTGCTGTGGTGATCTCAGTATGGTTGCTTAGCGTAAGTTCTTCGTTGATAACGTTGTGGCTTCCGTCCGATTTCAAGTTCACAACTGTATGTGTTGGTGGAGTTGTTGGTCTCCTTCTTACAACAATGGTTTACCTCAAAATCTATTTAGTTGTACGACGCCACAAGAATCAGATTCAGACTCTGCAAGTACAGCAAGTGACACAGACTGGTGAAATGGCAAATTTTGCCAGCCTCATTAAATCTGCAGTCGGTATATTCTACGTATTTCTCGTGTTTTGGATTTGTTATTTGCCTTTCTTTATCTCTATGGCTGCCATAAGAATCGACGGCCCAAGCATCGCTTTGAAGAAACTTTTTCTTTTGTCAGTGACTCTTGCATATCTTAATTCATCTTTGAACCCTGTAATTTACTGTTGGAAGATGAGAAAAATTCGCCGCGCTATCATAGACATACTGCGAAACATGCCTTGTCACAGAAAACGTCTAACCGGCCATGGCATTTCACGGTTATCGACATTCAGTGCTGTCGCGACCGAGAACAATCTAAACTCAGTTTGTATTGTCACAAACGAGAGAGCGCAGTAAAACTGGAATTAACATACATTTAAAAAATGATGTTTGTGAGATATATTAGAATGGAAGAGATTCTGTTGGAAGGTTTTGGTTGTTTAGATTAAAATTTAGTTATTTAGATTAAATGTCCGTTGTGTAATCGCATTTAGACCGTTGGTTTGCTGAAGCGCGCACGGGACTGCCGCACGCGATGAATTAATTGCTCACTGTTCTAATTATAACCGGCCGAAGGTTCGCAACGAGAGAATCGGATAGCTTCTTCCTTAGATTCTCTGTCATAATTTTTTTTACTTCAAATTAAAAAGCTATATAACACACAGATATTATACGTGACTGAGGTAGAGTCAAAATGGAAATAAACGCCTTTTATTTACGTTAATTGCCGAGGTCGAGAAATATGTGTTCTGTCTTTCGTTGATTTGTCAAGTTGAGTGCATTGTGGAGATCACCAGATCACTGCTGCAAACTGTACCTGGGAAAGAAGGATGTATGTGCTTTCGTCTATTAAATAGCCAGGGGCGTAGCTAGCCTATAGGCCCGTAGGCCCGGGCCTACAAATTTTTCAACTTACTCGTATTTTTTAAATGTACAGTAGAAAAAATTGAAGGTGATGCACTTTTAAAATGAAAAAGAGAGCAATTTTTAACATATCTTAGCATGTTATGTCTCGCAACTCCCCTTTCCTGATGAGATCATGGCTCATCTAGAAAGTGCAAACCGTGAAACCTTCTGGGTTAGCTAGGTGGCAGGCAAACGCACAACTCCATGCGCTGTTGAAGAAAAGAGCGTTTATTTACGAACCAGCGAAAATAGGTGCAATTAATATTCCTTGTCATGTCATGTTAGAACTATAAGCTGTCGAAATATACGCAGAATCACCAAAAAGTCGGAAGGAGAAAGTATATGGTCTTTATCTCAAAAACCTCCCCGGTGGACCCCCCCCCCCCCCCCCCCCCCAAAAAAAAAAAAAAAAAAAAAAAAAAAACCTAGCGATCGACCAGGCCTACAATTCTTTAAAAGCTGGCTACGCCCCTGATAGCTTCGTAATAGTAATTGGAACGAGTTCGTTAACAACTCGAACTCTGAAGGGAAACGAAAAATAGTTTGAGTTATCGGAGTCGATTTAATATTCAATTTGCCATGTTAATAATTGATATTTTACTGAATTTTAAGTTCTTTAGTATACAGTACAATCCAATTTAAACATATCTTGTCAGAAACTCTAACACGATCACACATTCCTATAAGAGGTTATAAGAGTGGAAATGGCTGTCAACTTCTTAATTCGTTTTTTACAAAATATTTAATACATGATCTGTTCGTTGCTTTAATCAATGGGCATCCGTGGCGAGTTGCAAGAACCTGAGTTTGAGTTAGTGGGGTAAATTTGACCCAAACTTTGATCAAGGGAAACGGAATTCAGTTCGAGTTAGTGGGGTTTTCGAGTTAACCGAGTTCAAGTAAACCCAGTAAAAATGTTTGAAAAGTGGCCTCAAATCAAAGGGAAATAGATGTTAGTTCAAGTTAGCAGGGGTTCGAGTTATACGAGTTCGAGTTACCGGGGTAACATAATTCTATAGAAAGAACCATGAAAAATCGAGACCCAAGCCGATTATAGAAATAAAAGAACGCAATGGAGATAGAGATAGATAGATAGTTTATTAATACTACTTATGTAATGTAAAAATAAAAATAAAAAAAAATAACAAAGAAAGACAGGTTATATATTTTTACCACCTCGGCAATTCAATTAGATTAAAGACACCCCTTTTGAGAATATTCAATTTTAGTTACACAGTTATATATGAAACCTGTGTGCTAGCTGTCTACTTTCGCGGAATAAGAAAATACATCTTATTGCCTTTTCAAGAGAAACTATCCGAATCTATTGTTAGGAGTCCGTGGTTATAGTTAAATCAGTGAACAACAAATTAATCGCGTGCGCCGCGCTTCTGAGCAAACTTCCGGGACCGCGCAGGAAGAATTTGAGTGGGGGGGGGGGGGGGGGTTTAAACCTCGAACGCCGAAGCCTGATCCAACTACTATTGGGGGGGGGGTGGGGGCGCTCTCCAGGGGCATGTTCACGTTCCCCCTGGAAAATTTGAATGTCAATTTCTCTTAGATAACAGAAAATGCATTTGAACTTAAAAATTTAAACGTTCAGCACTTTCTTTTTGTAAAAGTATTGCTTAAAACGACAAAACGCTGGGATAAAGAGACGCTGCTCGACAAAACGTTTGATATAACTAATAACTGACCCTTTAAACCTTTCATCAAGACATGAACCTCTCTCACCATGTTGAAGTACTGGAAACTGAGATATTACTAGAAAAATGAAAACAGAAAAGACAATTTCACTTTTATTGTTGCAAAATGAATTACCTATTGCATGAGCTCGAAAACAAACAGTTTGTAAGGGACGAAAGTAATAGCAGTTACTAATACCAAAATAGACTCGCCTTTAACTTAGATACATTAAAAACAAGTAAATGCGGACAATTGTCTTAAAGTTTTTCAATTATATCAAAAAATGCTTGGCTACTACAGGATCGTGCTCTTTATTAAAAACTGGCTTTTTAAGGGCGAATGGATGTCTCATGAAAAAGGCCAGTTTCATTATTGGTCAGTTTCGATCTGAACAAATTGGTTAATTATAAGACACTACGTTATCCAGAAACGTAATATTTTCAGATTTTTTTTTAATTCATTACAATTTTTTCATGTTACTGTAAAAAGTGTGTGTGTGTGTGTGTGTGTGTGTGTGGGGGGGGGGGGGGCTAAAGCCCCCCTAGCCCCTCCCTCTCCACGGTCCCTGTGATTACAGGGAGTAATAGATTCATTGATCCACTTTTCAAGATAAGTGCATAGTAAAGATCACCAAATCACTGAGATCACCAAATGCTGCGAACTGTACCTGGAAAAAAAGGATGTAGCAAAGGTAAGTCCAATCGGTTGTACAAACAGCAGGAAAAAGCGAAAGTAGCGCATCTAAGTGCAGATGATTGACGTCCGAATGGCGTAGGTGTCGAATTACAAAATTGTAGTAAATAATGTAGATTTCAAGCTCGGTGATAAATAGTGGAGATATTATTCTACATGACACGAGCGTGGGACAAAGAAAAAAATCTGAGTCCCCGACGGGAATCGAACCCATGGCTTCCCAGATACCGGTTGGGCGCTCTAACCAACTGAGCTACGAGAGACTCGCTGTGAGCTGGGCCATTTACTAGGTTAATAAGTGACACGCGTGTCACGCCGTGGTCGAAATCTTGTGAAAAGATATGGCATCATCTTTACGTGCCTGTCTTTTCGCGCACGTGCAGTACACATTGAAGTCGCGTTATAGCAAGGAGGGGCCAAGTCAAGGAGATGCGTTCGGCACCATCTTCACAGGTGGCGAGAAAGAGCTCCGCGAATAAATCAATGCCTGGAACCAGGAGAAAATCCGCGAAGAATTTAAGCAAAGAAATATCAAGTGGACCCGGACGGCTAAAGGTTCGATGCGGCGCTTTATAAACTGCTGCAAAATAATGTTGGAGGAAATCTAATCAAAAGCCTCTACTACAATTCTGCCGGTTCTATAAGGATTGGCAATAACCAAACGCGATCTTTTCAATACGCAAGAGGTGTACGGCAAGGCTGCATTCTGAGTCCACTTCTTCTTAGGGACCTGTCATTATTTAGTGGGGTGGGGGGGCGGCACTATATTTGGGGGGAGGGTCACTACATTATAAGCGCCAGTTTGGGGAGGGCCATTTCTTTATAAACTGTATTTAGGGGAGGGCTCTGACTTTTTTTAAGCGTAAAACTCTAAAAAGTGTCTCAAATGATTTTTAAATCAAGTTCTTAATTTTGAAACTGATGTTCGCCCTTTCTTGTGATGTCAGAACAATGGCGTTGACTAAAGATTCAAGTCAATATTCAAGTTTGGCCAGTAATGTACTTTTCTCTTTTCAAAGCTGTATTTGGACTTTGCTTTACCTCTTTTCCTTAACTACATATTGTCTTTTGCCATCGGCTAGAGACGAACATTTTTTTAATAGTGCCTATTTTACTTGTAAGTTGCAAGAGGTATTGAATGTTTAGTTTTAACAGGTGTTTTTCACTGGTAAAAATTGATGACTTTTCATTATTTTTGACAGTTTTGAGTAAATTTCTTGTGATTTTAGAAGACGTTAAATAAAATTTTTTCCTGGGGAAGCATAACCCCCAGACCCCCCTCAACTTGCTTGTGTCATGTGAAACAGTTGTTTAAGTCAAGGCTGCTCTGGCCTAACGCATTAAGCTTGAGTCTTATGCAATCAGATGCAATCTACATTCATTTAAAGCAATTATTTCCAGCATGAAATAATTCTTAATGAAACAGTTCATTTTGAAGCCAGGGAGTTAAAGTACACTTAATCAATGATCGTCCGGAAACAAGTATATCGCTACCTTTTAGCTTCATTTTGTTACCTACTTTTAATAGCTAGAAACAACAGTGATCTAAATGGCGTTCTGGAAGGGCAATATTGTTGCTCTGAATCGCGGAAAGCAGATCTAGGAGGAATCTATATTGCGCAAAATTTTCTGGGGAAAGAATACAAAGCCACCCAAGAGTGCGCGCAGCTCCGCTTATTCCAAAGCTCACCCTTACGCCCATTTTAATTAGAAAGGTCTGAGGTAGTGAACACCAATAGCAAATCATAGGAAACAAACAAAAAAATGACGCAGCAAAATATAATGAACTGCAAACCAATTGTTTTTATAACATCAAAAAGCTGTTCATGTATGTGTACATTCAAAGGAGAGGGTCACAATTTTTTAGACGCCAATTTAGGGAGGGTCCCAATTTTTTAAGCTCCAGTTTGGGGGAGGGTCACAATTTTTGAGCCCACTTCTTCGAAGATTTAACGGCCCTCCCCCCCTGATAAATAATGACCGGTCCCTTAACCAATACATTTACGAGTTGCCTTTCTCTTTCGACAATTTTCTACTCACTCTTTCATATGCAGATGACTTGATTATACTATCACGATCAAAAACAGGGCTGCAAAATTGTCTCAATACCTTAGCCCAGTACTGTACATCGTCAGACATCGTGGATGTTACAGATCAATCCTAAGAAAACTAAAATAATGGTTTTTCGAAAAAGGCGCAAAAAAATACAACTGTAACTTTTATATTGGCAAAGAAAAGATTGACACTATTCAGAATTATACTTATCTAGGAACGCGAATTTCTTCATCTGGAAATTTCACACTGTCGCTAGATCACTTGAGAGAAAAGGCTCTTCATGCTCTTTTTGCTTTAAGACGGCACGTTGACTTTAGCAGTTTAAAACCCTCTCTTGCTTGCAAAATTTTTGACACGATGATTTCACCCATTTTGACTTAAAATAGCTAAGCCTGGGGTGTCTTTGCTAAATCAGATTTCAAGTCTTGGGACACTTCACCAATTGAAAAAAGTCACTTACAATTTTGCAAACGCTACTTACAAGTTAATAACAAGGCATCTAATATTGCATACCGAGCTGAAATGGGTCGATTCCCTTTAACCTTTGATATAAATAATAAACGAATTCTTAAGTACATAAGTTATCTTCAAAATAAAGATCAAAACTCTCTCGCCGTGCAATCACTGATAATGTCAATAGATCTCCACTGTAATGGTAAAAAATAGGTCACCAAGGGTGACATGAGTCTAATGCCGTATGGCATAGTGATACAGATTGCGCGGTTTTCGTAAGCCGGTTAAAATTGGTTAGAGGTTTGTGTTCGGGAGTTTAATTTAAAATGCTTATAGCAAGCTAGGGGCATCGTGGATGATTATGGATGAAAACGAAACAGTCATAAATGTTATATGCTTCACAAAATTTAAAGTATGAACAGGAGTTGATGTTACTTCTTCCGTATTGTCCGTAAAAGCAGAAACGATTAAACATTTGGACAAGATTGCGTGACGATTTACAAAAAGCATGTTCATTACAACAAGGGTTGAAGAACTTCACATCGTTTTCTTTCAGATTTTTCACCATTTTGATGATGACTCTTGAAACAGATTTTGCAATAAAAGCACTTGAAATAGTGACTGTTACTCCATTGTACTGTAAGCACTTAGTGACAGATTTTCCTAAAAACGGGTGTAAATGCTCACGTCAATATAATGATGACCTTTTGAACGCTGGAAACTAGGCAATTATTATCGAGCTACCATACACAGGAGCGAAGACTGTTTATCATGATGTACAAATTTCGCGAATCATCACTTCCATATCAATGTAACCATTTTATGATTTTTCTAGCTGTAAGAAGAACTTAAGATCTCTGAGAGTCGTAAAAGCATGAAATTCGATTTCAGTGTATGGCAAAGGCCGGGACAGTGTAATACTGCAAAGCGGCCAAACAAACGCATTTTGATTTAGTCGCGTAACTTGATTTACATTTATCCATGTACATCTTTTATTTTTGAAGGTTTTTGTTTGCACTGCAAAAAAAAAATTGGTCAAAATTCGAATGACTTAAATACAAAAACCGAGGTAAAGTTTTCTATTTTTTAAAACAAAATAAATATTTGGTCGCATTGTGTAAATAAACGCGAGTCGCCGTCGAAATATTTTTTCTCAAAGACGTCTTGCTTTTTAAGCAAGACGAAAACACAAGTGCTTAACTGAACTGAAAACGAAGATTTATTTTCACAAAAAGCTTACAAATGTCTTAACTGGAAAATTATTTCGTCCTGTTCAAGTGTTGAATAATCGTGACTTGAGAAAGAACTTTTAATTATGCGTGGGAACACGTGTCGCTGATTGGCTGTTTTTAATTGAAACTAATCGTGCGTGTCCGTACGGAGTCCGTTCTTGCAGCTGATCATTGTTTTCTACATTACAGCGAACGATTATCGATCCCGAACCATTCCCTTGGGATTGCTAACAGCTTTTTTCATATAACAAAGAGTCTAATGCGCATGCGCAAAGCGCACGCAAGCATTAGACTCAAAAAGCTTTTATTCCAATCTTAAAAAAGATCCTTAATTATTATGACATTTCCTTTAACTTTAATCATGACACTTTAGATGTCACTAAGATAACGTAAATTGTAGATCAAATGAAAAAGAAATATATTGCCTATTGGAAACATTCCCTTTGTAATTCGCAAAAACCAGAATTTTTTAATACTTTTAAAGACAGTTATACACCCTCACCTTATTTAGATTTGACTAGAAAAAATCCTAATCGAAAAACGCTTGTGAACCTCAGAATAAGTAATCACAAACTCCTGATTGAAACAGGAAGATATAACAATATCCCCAGAAGTGACAGACTTTGCACTATTTGTGGGCATAATGTTGAAGATGAAACCCATTTTCTATTTCATTGTCCAAGATATTCATCAATTAGAGACATCTTTTTCAGTAAAATAGATCATATAATTTCGAATCCCAAGAAGTTATCAATTTCAACCTTGATTGTGCAATTAATGAACTCCACTGGCTATTATTATTTATTTTTTTTAATTTATTTATTTTTTTTATTTTATTATTTGCAAGTACTTACAACATTAAACATACAACATTACGATGATTACAAAATATAGATCACTAACTTTACAAAAGGAGCTACTTTACAGTACAGCTTAAAAAGTGTGGAAAAATAGTTACAAAAATTACACTACTTTATGAAATCAATACTATTAACATTACAACACTTAGGCTAACATTACAACACTTAGGCTAACAATGTAAAAAGAAATAACAAATAACATTGCCTATAATTGTTACCAGAAAGAAAAATGAACGATGTAGCGAGAGACAAAAACAAAAGGAAACTAAATGTTTTGTAAAAAATTCCATTTCTTGATATAGTTATCGTATTTACCGGATTTGATAGCAATATGTTTTTCTAACGATAGTTTGTCGCGAACGAGGGATATGTACTCGTTAAACTGAAATTTATTTTTTTGGCCGGTGTTAAGGTATAAAAAGTATTTTCCTAATATAATAAGATGGTTTAGGGCTAAACAACCACGAGGAGAGTCCAATATACCATATAAGACATCTAAATTCGAAAGATGGACTCCTTTTCTACTATGAATATTGTACCAATCTTGAAAATCTACCCAGAAAGTTTTTGCTTGAGTGCACTCTATAAAAAGGTGCCAGATGGTATGGATTTCGGTAGGGCAAAAAGGACAAGTTGGGGAGTCAACTTTCTTCATCTTATGTAATAAGCTATTCGTAGGTAGGATGCGATGGATGATCTTGTACTGGAACATAATCATTTTGGTTTCTTTTGTAACGTTAAAAGGTAAAAGATAAACCTTACACAGATTTTTCTTTTCTACCCCATATTCAATAAGTTTCCTTTCTACTGTGGGGGGAGATAACTTTACTAGGGATAACAGTTTTTCATAGAGAGTTTTACAACTCAACGATTCGCTTATTGAATCAAGGGGTTTAATGGGTAGTTGGTTGTTAGAGTTTAAAAGCTTTTTCCACGAGCGAGGGAAAGCAGAAATGATGCTGTAATACTGTAGAAAATTAAACTTAGTCTTGAATTTTTCGCAAAGAGAATTAAAAGATAGAAAGCGATTTTTTTCTGTGTTAAGCAAGTCTGATATGTGCGTGACTCCAGCCTGATGCCAATGTGGAAAATAAATCGATTTTTTATTAACAATCAGAAACCTGTTGTTCCAGATTACTTGCTCTAGTACCTCAGATTTATTTTGAGGATCGGTCGCAGTGATTTTCTGCCAATGGGCTATGATGTCTTTGTAAAATCTTGGGAGGCGTTCACTTAGGCAAAGAAGCTTACAGTCATAGTTACACTGAAATAAGAAAGTGCCACCGACGTTGGCATGGAAAGAGGTTGGGATATATTTCCATGGAGCGTCGTGGTCTGAACATAGGCGGTTTACCCAGTTTAATTTTAGAGCTTTGTCAAAAATGGCGAAATCTTTCATTTCTAAGCCACCTTCTTTTTTAGATTTTATCAGAGTCGACTTTTTGATTTTCGCAGGTTTGTGGCTCCATACAAAGTCGAAAGTCATTCTATTCACTTCTTCAGCGAATCGTTGTGGCGTTTCCATGGAGCTGCAGATGAATATGACTTTTGAAAGGGCTAGAGTTTTAACAATGTTTATTCTTCCATAAACAGAGATATCCCTTTGAGACCAAAAGTTTAAAGTCTTCTGTAATTTTGACAGCTTGTCGAAGAAGTTTCTCTGGTCTGACAGATTGTCATCGTACGAGAAGTGTGTACCTAGAGCATAGACAGGTTCATCTGTCATTTGAAGATTTGAAATTTTGTCTTTTCTATGACTATTATATAAATATGCAAATAGTGCAGTTTATATCGTCCTGTATTGAAATGAGAGACAAATTATTATCAAATTCTTGATCACTGATTATTTGATTAGTTTTGTTTACTGACTTTTTATTGTAATTATTACTATTATATATTACCTTAAGCTTTTGCAATACTGTATTGTTTTTTGGGCAAAATAAAAACTCGAAAGCTTTTTTGCCAATTCTTTCATTGCCAACCCACACCCACAGCGATCATTATCAGGACAGCAAACACCATGCCAGTCAAATCTGACGCGTCCAAAAGACAGTTTAGACACTGTGATTTGAACTTACTTTTATTTTTTTTCCAATAATGACTCACTTTATTTAAACCCTCCTGCCATACCACGGCTGTTTAATGTGATGGGCGATTTCTCTGACAAGACATGTTCCGCAGTATGTCTATAACAGCGCGTCAAATGTTTCTCATCTTCCAGCAATAAATTACAGGGTTTAAGAATGAGTTAAGAAATACAAAACTATTGGAGAAAAGAAAAGATCTCTTCAAAGCGATACTAGGGCTGCTGGCAGTTTTATTGGCGGTCAAACAGATAATATATAGATTTAGGCACGCCTAAAAGCGGAGCTCCCCATTTATCTGATTTTCACTGGAGCTTACAATGTTTTCATTCTAGTAAATAAGCGTCCAAAGTACTAATGTTTATGGCGGTTTATAGGTTCAAGACAAATTTAAATAGCTCACGGTTAAACCAAATGTCAGCAGTACGACATAAATAATAATCTTAAAGCGGGGCAAAATCATTACTCATGGCACGAAAAATTACTTTAGAGTACAGTAAATTATCTGCTTTCTAGCAATAGAAAATAGTAGAAAAATTTTCATTGTCATGCTGCACCTCTATGGCACACGCGGGATACTAAGATATGGGGCGAAAATAATTTCCGCGCATGCGAAGAAGTGCAGCATGCTGGAGGTTTCCGTCGCTGAGGGGAGGAGGGAGGGACAAAAAAGGAGTCCTCTAAAGAAACCTTTCGGGGCATGAACGCAAATGAGAACGATCTCAAGTCGGGAGGGCGTATAAATACTAAAATAAATACCCAGGGGAATAACGAATGTCTCAGGAGTGGAAATGTGCTAATTTATGTAGCGCGTGAGGCCATTTTGGTGCGAACATACCAATGAAAATAGTAGAAAAATTTTCATTGTCATGCTGCACCTCTATGGCACACGCGGGATACTAAGATATGGGGCGAAAATAATTTCTTACCCAAGCACAAATCGCTGCTGATAGGCCAACATACCCCGAAAAAACCCACATTCCTCCCAATCTCAGACGCTCAACTCTTGAAAGGTGTTGTTTTATTATCAATACATCAAGGGAACGCGAGGGATAACCCCTCAAGATTATTACGAGCACGGAACTCAGCCCCTAGCGATTCTGCATGACAAACATTATTCGTCCCTTTGACTGAGCCTTGAGCGAGAAGAGAAGCTGGAAGAGACAGATCCATGACTTTCGGTACTTGGGAATAATATTGTGCTGTTTGAATGCTTTTCCAACCGACATGTCTAGCTACTTGATCATCTGACGCCCCAAGAAGGGACAGGGTTATGGAACAGCCACTCCTAAAACTGTGCATAGTTTCACCCTCATTAATATTAAGAGCCGTAAGGTGGAGGCGCAGACGGTTAGCTACAGTTGATCCCACGAAAGGCTTGGAAGATACGCCGCCCTCCGGTTCGGTAGCGCGGAACAAAAAGCCTTCTCGAAGATTGATGTTCATAAGATCAGCCAACTTGACGTACGTGGAGAGATTTATGACGGGGCAAACCACACCGTCATGGGGACATGCTTTAACAGCGAAAACATTAGAGTCTTTTCCGCGGAGCGATTTTCCAAACTTGTGATGAAACAATAAACCTTGCTTATCAGGGAGTAGGAGAACCTCTTTAGCATAAACACGACCAAGATCAGAAGCTCTGTCACCAGAGTAGAAATCCAGACAGAAGAAAGCTAAATCACGACTGACGATGTATCTTTCAAGCGGGGATATAGATGGTAAAAATGCTCGGTTGCGAAGATAAGTACACAGTTTAATGAACTTGTCGAAGAAAAATGGCACGGCTTGGCGAGGAGAAACCCTTGCTTTTGCTTGTTCCTCGGAGATGGAGGTCAGGTATTCTTTGACGGACGGATGAGCCGCAGGGTTACCAGGGGATATCCCCGACCAATCGCCTGATCGGCCAATGGAATTAAAAATGGATCGCAATTTTCCAATCGTGCTATCAACCGTACCAGGGGCCAATCTGGAGGGGCAGCTACATTTCTGTTTGGAATGAGAGCCGAACTTAGGACAGCTTGGTGTGTGAATCTTGGTCTTCCCCTTAGAATCTTTCAACACGAGAAATCTAATGACGTCTCTTGGGGAGGCAGAGGTAAGGGTCTTGGGGCTTGGAAGGGAGGACAGAAAGGACTCTAGTTCTAACTGCAATCTGCACTTCTGTTTTTCATAAGGTTTGGCAGCTCTGACTGATTGAAGTGAGGAGATTCTCCGATCGATGGCAGGCAGATCAAGAGGAACTCTGGAGGTACTAGTAGAACACGAAATTGGAGCGGCTTGATACCCACAATATTGGCAGAAGTTAAAGCCAAAGTCATTGGCGTAACAGCAATCAGGGCACGAGGAGGCAGGTTTCCAAATGCGTGGAACACTTGCGAAGGACTAAGGTGAGGTAAAAGAAATGCAAAGACGAATGGACTTAAAAGCTTTTATAAACCAATACAAAACAGATAACTAATATAAAACGAAATAACCAGGGCCAAAGTTCGGAGTGTAAGTCGAATACAAAGTATTGTTCTTAAATGTACCAAAGTTCAAACTGGGCAAATACGGAAAGCCCACAAATCCCATTGAAGTGGTCTAGTTTCCATGCTGGTGTTGGAGCAAGACGGGAAAAGCAAAATGTTACGATCCCCTTTAGACCCAAGCTTGAATGAGGCTATGCATGAAGAAACGATAAGCGGCCACCAATACTTTCTGGGACGAAGGTCGGGTACAACGATGGTGTAAGGACAGCCCTGAGTGGCGAGAAATCTAATCAGGGGGCCAACAAGCACAAAGGGAGGAAACACATATGCGTTGAATGATGGAACCATTACTTGTGAGAAAACATTTACCCCAAGCGCCTGCGGCGAGGATGACGGTGCGAAGAAGGGAAGCGCTCGACCAGATAGGTCTTTCTGGACATTATCGGAAGTAGCCATAAGGTCGATGGTGTGCGGACCGAATGCTCGCTGAATGGATTGCCAAGATGCTGGGCTCAGCATGCATTCCCGATCTAAGGGAATGCGGGATGGAGAATCAGCTGGATTTTCTTGAGAAGGGACAAAGTGTAAGATGACGTGCAAATTAGCAGATAACGCCAAGTGGAAGACTTCTTTAAGAACGTTGTTGATGTGGGAATTGCGAGAACCATCTTTTTTCCAGCAAGCAACCAGGGGAGCACTATCCACAAAGCAATCAACCCTAGCGTTTGAGATCAGATGAGCCACTCTTCGCAAAACAAACAAGAGAGCCAGAGCTTCCTTAACAACGATGGGAAGATCAATCTCAGTAAGTTCCCAGTGACCATTAAATTCTTGTTGAGGTTGGCCAGGCAAGCGCAGGACACCGCCCCAACCAGAGCCTGAAGCATCAGAGAAAGCATTTAATTGAAAATGTTTCTCATCTTTCCATGGCAAGAAACCGGACCAGGAATCCAGGAAACGCCAGTGTTCAAACTCTTTCCTTAAGTCGTGTGAAACAGGGATTGCTCTTGGAGACTTGAGTGCCTTTGACATAGCGTGACAGGCCACGCGAGAATATAACCTGGCGGCAGGGACGACGAGAGTGAATGAATTTATCTTGCCAACAAACTTTTGCAGGGATTTCAGAGATACCGTCTTGTGGCTAAGTAAATCCTCTCTGAGGGAAGCAAATTTAACTTTCTTATCGAGGGGCATCAAAAACGCGGTTTTAATAGAGTCAATGACATAACCAAGAAAGATCGGCGTTTGTGTAGGGATAAGGGACGACTTTTTAAGGCCAATAAAGTAGCCGAGATCGATGAGGATGTAACAAGCGATATAAAGGGCTGCTTGAGCGCGTTGAAAATCAGACCACGAACAGAGAGGGGCGTTTTGCTGAATTTGAAGTTGCCCAAAATGACGGTCGTCGATATATTGGGAACACGGGACACCATGAGAACGAATGTAGCTGGTAGCGATCAAACCGATAGAATGATACAGGTACGCACTAGCTTTCCATCCAAAGGGGAGTGTGTTGAAAACAAAATACCAGCCATTCCACTGTAGGCCAAAGTAGGTCCTGCTATCTGCTGTGAGTCGGACATGGTCATAGCCACTTTTATCATCGCAAGTTGTTTGATAATCCCCCTTGTGTACATAACGAGGGAGGTCAGTGATGAGATCCAAAGAGAAAGGGAGATCTTTGATCCAAAGATTTAGGAATCTCTCATCATGGCACATACGGGGTTTAGATGGTTCGACGGTTATTGGCATGACCAAGTAGCTTAGGGTGGTGATACTTCTCCTACTTTACCCCAGACTGACAGGGATCCATTGGCTACCCTTTCTAGAATAGTTTCCGAGATAAACTCGGAAAAGTCTTGACAACTTCTACTGTTTGGAAAATAGGCACTGGGAGGTGAAGGGCTGTGATAAAATCGACCTTGGAAAGAACCCTTAAACTCGACGAAAAACTCTCTTACATCCACACCAAACTCCAAGTAACGAAGAAATGCCGAACTGTTGGGGGGAATAATGAAGAATCGCAGACCAAATAGGAAGTCTACGATGGATGAATCCCGGGATAAAAAACGAGGGGTCGCGAAAACGCAGCAAATCTGGTGAAGCGTGGACCTTTCCGGAAGCCACCATCTGGATGGACGGGAGTGGACCGGCCCAGTTGGAGGGCTCCCCTTTCCGATTGCACCAAATAGGAGTAGATCTAACAGATGCTTGGGCATTTTTCAACAAGAGATCGAACGGCTGTGACGACGCCTGAGCGAGCAAGGTGAAAAGAAAAAAAAAACGGGAAGTAAATGACCACGAAAACAAATAAATGTGGAAAAGGGGAGCCACCAACCAGGCCGATCCAGGGACCCCGTCATAGACAGAGTATCGGGTATTGTTTAGAAAACCCGTCCCAGATCGACCAAATTGATAGCGGAAGAAACCAAAAGCGAAAAAAAAAAAAAAAAAAAAAATTAAAACTACAAAAATACAATACATTTCAGCCAAGACCATCAATATTTATTGCAAAAGAAAGAAACTCTACAAGAGTTTAATTATTAGGACAAAATCGAGCAATATGGCCCCTCTGGCGACAATTGAAGCAGGTTGGCTGCAGCGGACGCGGACCATACCGGGAATTAGGAGGCCTGCGGGAAAAATCTGGCCTCGGTGCCTGTGGAGCGACATAAGGCCGATTGTACCAAGGCGACCCAGGAGGACGCAAGGACTTTTGGATGGCTTTAGCAACTTCAATGTCTTCCTTGTCTCCCACCAACTTCAGCAAGATGCTTTGGAACTGCGGGTTGCCGAGGAGGGGACGGCACTGGCGGAGAATAGTACTGAAACGCTTTGTCTTATCATCAGCTTTGTCACGGGCCAAGTCAACAAGTGTTTCCAATCCCGCGAGTGCTTTATAGGGATCAAACACGGCACGCGGCTTAGAAAGCTCTTGTTGCAGGGAAAGGAGGGCCGCCGCGACAGAGCCAGTCGCGGTGTTTCTCTTAAGCTCTAAAAGTTGGTTCTGTAACTCTCGTACAGTCATCTCAGGCTAAGAAAAGGATAAAAATTAATTAAAGGCGGGTGAGTAAAACAAAGTTAACCCACAAGAAAACATAGACCATAATTGAACATTTTACAATAGTAATGAAAACAGACGGCGCTGCACGCGTAACTCTGCAGAAATTTTCTTGATGAATTACAACAAAACTATAGCAAGAACAAGAGCAGCAAATAGGTAAACGTGGAATAAATAAGTAGGCCATAAACACGCCGGACAACAAAATACTCCTTGTACATTTCCTTGTGATAAACTTTATCACCTTGGAAAATAACGCGCTAACTACGAAGTGGCAAGGCCCGACAGCAAGTAACGTGCGAGAAAAATATAACAAAAAAGAATATAAACAAATAGTCCACAATACAAACAACACGTAGTGAGACAAGACAAATTTCCCAAAGGATAAAATACATTGTGCAAAATATAATACAAACGATGACAACTACCAGAGGTGGCAAACGCCGGCCAGGAAATTAATCATTCAACCAGAAAAATTCTTGTGCCATTTTATCGCAAAACGGGACATACGCAGAGAAAAAATAGCTCAAAGGCGACGCGACGCGAAACTTTCGAGACTTGGGCAACATGTAAAACAAGTCTGATTTGCCAAAACAGTGACGCCAAAACACCTGGATGATAGGCGACGCGTCCTTGGGGACGCGCGCGGCAAGAAAACAATAGAAAAAAGGCGGCACATCACAAAAACTAATTTGAAAGTTGACGAACGACACTAAAAGAAGACCGAAAACAAGACATGCAGAATAGACATTTGTTAATATGAAAACAAACTGGAGAGGCGACACACGCCATAAAACCTACTTGAAAGGCGAAAAATGCAAAGAAAGCTAGCTTGAAAGACAAAACAAGCGAAAAAGGCTTTAAAAAGGCGAAAAACGCGATGAAAACTAACCTAAGGAACGACACCCTATAAAACCATATTCGACGGAGGCACACGCATAAAAACTAGCCTGAATTAAGGACGACATACGCCATGAAAACGAACTAGAAGGCGACACACGCCATAAAAACTAGCTAGAAGGCGAGAAACGCCATGAGAACAGATTTGAAGGCGACACACGCAAGAAAACTATATTTAGGTGACACAGGCCATGAAACTAACTTGAAGGCGACACACGCCATGAAACTAACTTGAAGGCGACACACGCCATAAAACTAACTTGAAGGCGACACACGCCATAAAACTAACTTGAAGGCGACACACGCCATGAAACTAACTTGAAGGCGACACACGCCATGAAACTAACTTGAAGGCGACACACGCCATGAAACTAACTTGAAGGCGACACACGCCAAAAAACAAACTTGAAGGCGACACACGCCACAAAACTAACTTGAAGGCGACACACGCCATAAAACTAACTTAAAGGCGACACACGCCATAAAACTAACTTGAAGGCGACACACGCCATGAAATACTGAATTTGTAGGCGACACACGCCGTAAATGTAAACTAGAAGGCGACACACGCCTAGAAAGTAGAAAGCCACGGAAAACAAGCTTTGCTTTTGCTACAAAATTTAACAAAACCATACAGCAAAGCAGCCAACAACGATATGAAGAAAAACGAAACCAGCTTACCTCTTCGGCGGGTGGAGCAGGATTTTCGCCAGCAGCACGAGCAACAGGAGCTTCGGCAACAACGGCAGCAGGAGCTTCAGCCGCGGCGGGCACAACAGGACGAGCGGCTTCCAAAACGTCCGCGGGAATAGGTACAGGAACTTCGGCCATGAAGGTAAATTGCTCAGCGACGGAAACGTTCGAGTGAGAAGCAAAAAAGGAGAACTAAAAAGAAACCTTTCGGGGCATGAACGCAAATGAGAACGATCTCAAGTCGGGAGGGCGTATAAATACTAAAATAAATACCCAGGGGAATAACGAATGTCTCAGGAGTGGAAATGTGCTAATTTATGTAGCGCGTGAGGCCATTTTGGTGCGAACATACCAATGAAAATAGTTTCGCGATCCTGTTATAGTTTCGCAGCAGTTTAGCAGACGCCACAATATCTTTTACATTGATATAGGATATATTCAACGTAAATCGCTGAGTCTGTCGGATTAGCTCAATCGGTAAGGTGCCAGTCTGCAGATCGGAAGGTCGTGAGTTCAAATCCCAGAGGGTCAAGTTTTTTTTCTTTTTTTTTCTTTTTTTTTTCTTTTTTTTTTTTTACCCCGTAGCAATAAAATGGTTTGTTTATTATATCAACCCGATTTAGCTTTCGAATGCTCCTTCATGTACGATGCTGGCTTTACAGATAGACACGAAAGTCATCGATCGATTATGGCTCTCAATGTCCACTTTTTTGGCGGTCGATTACCTTCTACACGTAATTTTCAGCCACATTTTGTTTCATTGCTTCTTGTTTTTCTTTTCAAACCTCTTTAAATTTTAAAGGCCACCTTTATACGGCCGCCTCCCACGTTTTTACAGAGAGCTATGGCCGCCATGGCCGCCATGTTGCGCAACTCCGTATGTACGCCGTACGTACGCGCCCGCGAACCATGCCGCTATCCATGTTGACCATGAAAACTCATTTCGATAGTGTTCCTTCTTTCATGGTTATGGTGCTACGCTTAGGAGCTCCGCTAAAAAAGGCAAACAGCAATTCCAAAACACGATATTTACATAGCATATACCGACTGCAGATTTTCGTAGGCTAGCAAAACTTTGAATTTCACTGGTCTGTGCTACTTGCTGTACTTGCAGGGACTGAATCTGATTCTTGTGGCACCGTATAACAAAATATATTTTGTAATAATAATATATATGTAAGCCATTGTCGTAAGGAGGAGACCAACAAATCCACCAACGCATACAAATATGAACTTGATATCAGATGGATCCCACACCGTTGTCAAAGAAAAACTTAGACTGAATTAACAGCCATATTAAGATCACGATAGCTACAACACGCTTGTGAGTTACGAGTTCCTGATATCTGAGATGAAACTGAATGGCCAAGAATCTGTCAACACTTACAGCCACAACACCTAAGAACGAAGCTACAGGAAACAGTGTCAGAATCATGTCAAAAACCAAGTAGGTGCTACAGCTGGGAGTTTCTTCTTGTAGCCAGTTCACCAAAAGCGAGGTGTAAAGTGGCTGGACCGCTAAACCAACACCAACATCAGAAACAGCAAGACTCACGAGCAATGTTTTTAAAGTCTTTGGCAACGACGAAGTTGTCCTTACAGCATGGATTGTTATAATGTTGAACGTGAAGACATTAAAGCATAGAAAACTGTTCGAGGCGCAATTTATATTAGCGATGTAAGTTGGACGGAAGTCATCAACTTCGGAGATTAATGGAAAGTTTTGCGTTACCAATGAGTCAAGGGTCTCTTTGCAAGATGATTTCATGATATTTCGTTAAATTACTAAGCGTTGTCTTTGGAGGAAATCATTCACGAAGCCAGTAGGTTTTCTCTACACGTTATGCAAATGAACAGACAATGCGTTAGATCTTAGATAGATTGTTTATCTTAGTTGTGACCATAATAGAATTATCAGAACGTGTGCTATTGATTTTGTCAGCATTTTAATTAGTGATTGTAATTAGTTTTGAAAAGCCCTGACTACTCGACGAGAACTAATAAAGAATGTATGCATTGATGTATATATTAATTTTCTCTCTTAGTGCGAGACCAACTGGATCACTCTCTAGCCTGCCAAAAACGATTCCTTACTCTTCCTAACGATCCTCGTTAAACGAAAGAAGTAATGCAGAACTCGCCTTTTCGGATGTTAAGCTTTGTTTTCTATGATTCCCAGCGGAGCACCATAGGTAAGGAATTTTGGTAAAACCATCAGGCTGTAAAAAATTTGGTTGTCGCGTGAGCGTACGACCGACCGTATGGACTCTGGGGGAAGATGAGAGGAGTCCGAAGGTAGCCCGACCGGGGAGAGGAGAATGTCATCTCTACATATCCCTACGTACGTTAAGGTTTACCTCAGCTTGTATTTTGATATTGGACATCCATGTTATAAACAATTGACAGCTGTGAAAACAAGGTATTATATTTTCTAAGGGATTAGGAATACTATTTTGTGAAGAGCAAGGCATAGCACTGACAACTGAGCAGGAACAGGAAGAGGTCCTTAACAAGGAGGTCCCGGTGAAGCCAGCCGACATCCAAGATGGTGAAGAAGAACGTGATGTCAGCATCTGCAGTACCACCTAATAAAGAAGAATTTTTAAAAACCAAAGATCTTCTCAAGGCTAAAGCATCTGAACCAGATCAACTTAGTTCTGTCCGTGAAAACATGCAAAAACTACCTGCAGTGATATTACTCCCAACATGTTCCCGTGACGTGCTGGAGGAGGTGGGATACCAAGTTAGGTGCAAGGTTAAAATACTACCAATTCCCAAGAAAGACACACAAACTACAAACCACCTGCAACAACTTGCGGGGAAACTCGTTGCTTTCCTTGCCAAGCAAAATCTTCTGTAGGAGTTCAGGAACAGGTTTTACAGGGCAAATCTTGACTACAACTAACATTATCGAACAGTGTGATGAATTGCAAACAGGATCTCACATCATTTTATCGATTTCCAGAAAGCATTTGATAGCGCGCGCTGGGATAGCTCTATACTGATTTTTCCTTGATTAGTTGGCTGATCAGATTTTAGTTTCTTGCTCAAATCTGATGTAAAATAGAGATGCGTTGTGCAATCTCTATTGTCTGGTGACATTGCCATAAACTGTCACAACTGGCTGCTGCCTCTAACAACTGAAGACACAAGAGTGCGTTGGACAAGGTGTGCCCGTTCCACACTTTCAACTATATTTTAGAAAGACAGTCACGGCTAGACTTTGCGATTAGAACTGACTTTTAATCCATCATTTTACAAAACAAACAAAACTCTCATACATATTCTTTTTTCTATATAACTCAGATTTATTAAGCTCTCTTGTATGACATTGTGTTGATTCAGCTTATACTATTCGCGGTCCCGAATATGGAGGTACAAATCCTACATACCATGGCCACCCCTACGAAAAATGTAATGGATGATTTCTATTCAAAAACATGTTCCGCAGTGTGTCCATGACAGCCTGTCGAATGTGTCTCATATTCCAACAGTAAATTACAGGATTCAAAGACGAATTGAGGAACATAAGAGTATATGAAAAAAGAAAAATTCGCTTCAAAGCGATACTTGGGTTGTTGGCACTCTTAATGGCGGCCAAACAGATAAAGATGGGCAAATTACAAATCAAAAACACGATATATACGTAAAATAAACCGACTGTAGATTTAATAAGTCTAGCAAAAGTCGCCATTTCGTCAGTCTGAGCTACTTGCTGTACTTGCAGAGCCTGAATCTGATTCTTGTGCCGTCGTATGGCTAATAAAATCCTGATGTAAACCAGTTTTGTAGGGAGAAGACCAACAACTCCAAAGGTAAATGTAATTATGGAGTTAATATCTGGGGGAATCCACAACATCAATAAAGAAAGAAATACACTTAGCCCCACTGTTAAAATCACTACAGCAACGATACGTTTATAAGTCACAATTTCTTGATACCTGAGATGAAGATGAATAGCCAAGAATCTGTCAACACTTATGACCACAACACGCAAGAACGAAGCTGTAGAAAATAAGCTTATCATAATGTCAAAGAAGATATATGTGCTACAACTTGTATTGTTTTCTTGTAACCCTTTAACAAGAAGTGCAGTGTAAATTGGTTGGCCCAATAATCCAACACCAGCGTCAGAAATGGCAAGACTCAGGAGCAGTGTCTTCAAAGTCTTTGGCAACGAGGAAGTTTTCTTTACGGCGTGGACCGTTACAATGTTTATCATGATGGCGGTACAGCACAGAAGATTGTTCAAGGCACAGTTAGCGAGGTAAGTCGAACGAAGTTTTTCAACTTCGGAGATTTTGGGGTAGTACTGCAGCAATAATTCACAAGAAGATGTCTTCATGTTGATAATTCTGACTCCCGAACAAAGTAAGTTTCCTTTCTAAGGCTGAAAAGCAAATGGATCACTTGTCGAAAATGATTGCTTTACTTACTTATGCCCTTATCCTCGTCAAACAAAGGGAGATGTTTTCATAAGTTTCATTACATGATGTAGCTCACATTTGCAGGATGAGCGAATTTTGCTGTCAAATTAAGACACGAAACAGTAATTTGACACTTGAAACTTGAATTTTGTTATTATTGATTACAATATAAGCAAGTGTCGGTAGTGCCTCATTCTGGAGATCTCAGGCTTGGTAGATACAGAAAGACTTTTATAGATTCGTCAGATCGAAGTAAAGTAAAGGTAACGAAGAGGTAACCGAATGGAACTTAGCATTTGGATGAGAAAAACTGATGGATATTATTCATTTAATTTTACCAGGGGAAATTAACAATTTAATTAAACAAAACAGAAACCGGTGTCTTTTCAAGCCGTTTAGCATGCACACCTGCATACAAGGCTGCCAGAATGATTCACCACGACAAACGCTTATTTTAAACGGCTGTAACTTTGCTAGCATTTTAGTTAATGCAAGTTCAAGTGAATACTTTATAACGAAAAACGATGTTTGATATTGACCAGCCCACAAAAAATATTTAACATACAAAACACTGCCTTTAACTTTGTCGTGTACCCTGTGCATTGTCATGGCAGCCAAATACAATAGCCTGAAGGAAACGTGTCATTGACACCATGCTCCAGAAATGCTGTTTTTTTTTGTGCAGCAAATATCATTTTAACTATAGCGTGAGAGCCACTGTATAGAGAAAATTGGTCGGTTTCAACTCAATATGGCAAAGCTGAACAAACTAGTTTTATACTCCTATCTGGCTCCTTTACAATTTACTTTAAAATAAAACACTCACGACAAACACGCACGACAATTTTATGTGTATTTATGCATATTACCAATTTGCTTAACCAAAACTGTCAATTAGGCATAACTAAAATAGAGTGATTTTAGTATGACCTTGAAAAACGTGTTTCTTTTTTTGAGGTGGTTCGTGATTTGGCTTGCACCTGCCACAAGTTGGAAGGAGGAAATCTGTCAGGCTGCGCTCTTTTTCCACCAACAATATCCCTTATATGGAGGGAATCTTGTTTGATTGACCTATCAGACCTCGTATTAGAATTCTGAAAAGCGAGCGGCAAAGGATAGACGTCTCGCAATCCGTCCCTGTGTTCGCTTAACCAACTGAAATAACGCTCGTTCCGCTTCGTGTGCTAAACCAAACATATTGCTAACTTGTAGTTCGTTTGTTGTTTTGTTTGTATCTAGCTATAGACGTAATCATTTCAACGCTATATGAAAACTGTTCTATCCTAGCTACTTGTAGAAAGTTTTAATTTTGGTATTTCAGCTATAGCGTCCCGGTTGATTATTAAAAGTTCTCTTTCCCAATTTCCATATTGTACTGCCAAATGCCACCAAATATACAAATATATAAACTGGAAAAAAAAAAAAATTCTACAGACCAAAACGGAACAAGTATTTTGGGAAAGAAGTGCAGGATTACAAGGATGGAGGTGGATTGTAGTTCATCAAATTTGATTTTGTGACAGGGTGTCAATTATATTCGGAATTTGCTACGTCGTTACAGGATCTTTTATCTATAAAGAGATGATAATGAGTAAAATCATGTCTCGGGAGATCTCGCCTACCACAGCACGATTTTGATGTTGTTGTTGTCGTTGTTTTGTTTTGTTTTTCTGTCGACACTGATGTGCACGTGACGCGTATGTGTCATAGTTTGACAAAGCTATTTACACAACGACAACACTTCATCCTTTCTCCCTGGTAAAGTTTGCAGCAGTGATCTCCAAAGTGCGTTCATTTTAACAAAACAAAGAAAGACAGAATACGTATTTTTTTAACGACCTCGGCAATAAAAGTATATTAAAGACATTTTGTAAATTCTTTTCATTTTGGTTCTACCTCAGTCACATATAAAATCTGTGTGTTAGTTGTTCTTTGAAGTAAAAAAAATTACGTTTAAAAACAGAGTCTTTCCGGTTATAGTTAAAACAGTGAGCAATAAATTCGCCGCGTGCGCCAGTTCCGCGTTTCAACAAACCCAAACAAAGAGCAAAACAAAATAACTAAATTTTAATCTAAACAAACAAAACCTTCCTTCACAGTCTCTTTTTATTCTAACGTATCTCACAAACAAGTTTTCTTTAAATGTCTGTTATTACCAGTTTTATTGCGTTCTCTCCTTTGTGTCGATAAAAACCGAGTTGAGATTGTTCGCGGTCACAGCAACACTGAATAATGTCGAGAATCGTGACATACCATGGCCGGAACTTGGAACCAGTGAGCGATTTCTTTTACAAGACATGTTCCGCAGTATGTCTATGATAGCGTGTCGAATATGTCTCATCTTCCAACAGTAAATAACGGGGTTCAAAGAAAAATTAAGATATGTAAGGGTCACTGACAATTGAAAGAGTCTCCTCGAAGCGATACTCGGGCCGTTGATTCTAATGGCAGCCATAGAGATAAAGAAAGGCAAAAAGCAAATCCAAAACACGAGATATACGTAGAATATTCCGAATGCAGATTTAATGAGACAAGCAAAATTTGCCATTTCACCAGTCTGTGCTATTTGTTGTGCTTGCAGGGCCTGAATCTGATTCTTGTGGCGTCGTACGACTAAATAAATCCTGATGTAAACCACTGTTGTAAGAAGGAGACCAATAACTCCACCAACGCATAAAGTTATGAACTTGAAATCGGGCGGAAGCCACAACGTTATCACCGAAGAACTAACACTTGACACCCATATTGAGATCACAACAGCAACAAGACGCCTATGATCGTGACGAGTTCCTGATATCTGAGATGATACTGAATGGCCAGAAATCTGTCTACACTTACAGCCACAACACCCAAAAAGGAAGCTATAGGAAACAGACCCATCATCATGTCAAAAACCATATAGGTGCTACAGCTGGTATTCGTTTCTTGTAACCCATTGACAAGAAGTGAGGTGTAAAGTGGTTGGGCCAATAGACCAACACCAACATCAGAAACAGCAAGACTCACGAGCAATGTTTTTGACGTCTTTGGCAACAACGAAGTTTTCCTTATGGCGTGGATTGTTACTATGTTCAACATGATGGCGGTATAGCATAGAAAACTGTTGAAGACACAATTGGCAATAAACGTCGAGCGAAGGTCTTCAACTTCGGAGAATGAGGGAAAAATTGCAACACGTGTACTTCACAAGTTTATTTTTTCATATTTCTTTACACGTAAGGTACTGAACGTTTTAAGTACCAAGTTTTTTACGAACAGTTAAGAAATACGTCGTTTAAAGAGTGATAAAATATTAAACAGGCCGTGTTTACTACTTCTTAACATAAACAAGCCTAAATTAGTTATTTTTTGTTGTCAAGAGCCATCAACGACCCCTTTGTTGTTTGCAAGTCGAATTAACATTAACATCAGAATAAAACAAAGACATCAATTTTAACTAATGAAATGATCGTGACATTTATCATGTGTTTGTTTTACTGAAAACCCAACCAAACGCCTGGAATAGGCTATTTATTTGGAAATGTGTCGATTTCAACCAGTATGCACTGCGCACCGAGCAGCTATTGGCGGCCATCGACACTCGAAAATGGCGTCTCGCAAACGGGCCACGTTGAATTTTTTTAGTTTTTTCATACTTTAGTTTTAAACATCTTCTTGCCCACTGCCCGAGCATAATGTTTGATCAATATCCCACACTCAGCCCTCGCGTTGTCCAATGAAAGATATAGTTTGCCTTATCATGATGCAGTCGAATCTCTCCTTACGGATACCTCCATAATACGGACACCTTCTAATTACGAACACATGGTCCGAAAGAACAGAAAGAACTGAAAGAAAACCAAACGCAGTAAGATAGCACCAATACTTTGGTCTTTTTCTTGATTATTTTGTTTTGTATAATCTTTTGAACCCATTTTAGAAAAAGATTAATGGTCTGCTTGAAAGACTCTTGTAAAAGATTCATCTTTCATCGCGTTCTGGGCGTGAGTCTCGATTTTGCATGGTTCGAGGGCTGAGTGTGGGAGATTGATCAAACATTATGCTCGGGCAGTGGGCAAGAAGATGTTTCTTTTATTTGTCACTTAAAAATGATGTCAGGATGACATCGAAACGTTGTGTCTTTCTCTCGCTTATTATTATTGTCAAATCTTTCTGGCGAATGACGGTATATAACCTTACTCATATAGACTATACACGTTTGATCTTTGTCAGTTCACGGAAAGATATTTAGCGGCATTAAATAGTTTTATTTTGAAATTTGGGAAGCGGTTCGTTCGAAAATGTAAATAAGCGCTTCACTGAACAAACCCAGACAACGGGCACTGCGATTGTACAACTGACTTTAAATCTAAAAAAAAAACTGAATTTTAATCTAAAGAAACATTGAAAACTTTCCAACATCATCTCTTTCATTCTAATATATCTCACAAACAAGTTTATTTTAAATGTCTGATCAGATTGTTCGCCGTCGCGACAACACTGAATGTTGAGAACTGTGGCATACCATGGCCAGTTCTTCGAACCGGTTGATATGTTCCGCAGTATGTCTATTATAGCGTGGTGAATGTTTCTCATCTTCCAACAGTAAATTACGGAGTTTAAAGAAGAATTAAGATATGCAAGAGTCATTGACAACAGAAAAAACTCTCTTCAAAGCGATATTCGGGCAACTGATTAGAGATAAAGAAAGGCAAATAACAAATCCAAACACGAGCCATATGTAGAATATACGGACTGCACTAGACTGCGTTTTCGCAGTTTAGTTCGTCTAAGTGTGAAGTTCGACGTTTGGCCCGGGCCTCAGGCTGTTTTTCTCTTTAAAGTTGGTAATTGCAAGAGTTGTTAAAACCACCTGTAAATCTAAACCCTGTGCTGCGATATCGCACGTATCGTTTTTAACTCGGAAAAGAGTTGTAGTGGGCGAAGTGAATTCACTCCTTCACTCCTTCACTCCCTCACTCCTTCACTCGTTTCCTGTTAGACATATGCACGCAATGCTGCAAGTGTTTTAAGGCCTCTAGAGAATTAGACCTTTTCTCTGATACCTACATTTCTTGTTAAATTACATAAAACTAACATGCTTAGTCACCAACCGAAATATTGTATTAATGTCAGTTTTCTTGAAATGATATTATGATATTTATTCAGCTATAAGCCGAGACCGTACACCTTTGGTTTTTTAGAACCAGTTAGAAAAAAAAATTTAACCCAAAACACTCAGCTAAAGATGAATTTATTTCAGTACGATTTGGTGAAAAAAAATCGCTCGACTTATAGCCAATGATATTATTACTATTATTATTTTTCGTTACCTTCAAATAACAAAAAGGAAAAATAAAAAGAAAGAAATCAATTTACAACAGATGGGAACTCTATCTCTTGGCCTTTCGGTCTGCTCTCGATCAGTATTTGATGACAATCAAAGTGAAGTAAACAGAAGTTTGGAAAGTATAACATCATTTGTATTAGCAAACCTTTATTTGTCACTTTGTTGTTTTCGATTCTTGTTTCATAATAACTTTTCCGAGTTTAGTGGCTTATAGCCACTTTTAGTTACTATTAACATGGTTAATTATACATTATTAAGATATTTTGTCACCATTGCCCATATATCAGTAAACACCTCCACTCATTTACTAGTAAAGAAAAGGTGGCGTTGGGAAGACTTCTGCTTCCCACAACCGATTATAGTATTTCCCGTTAAAACAATAATAAGTTTACTCTGCTGATGTGGTAGGTAACAGGCGATGAATCATTGTCTAATTTTACCACCGCTCCTTTTGGCGGGAATGTTAGCTTTCGCATCCGGAGAAGGTGGGTTTTTTTATTTTTATTGTCATTTAGTTTTCATTTCTTTTTTTACTGAGTAGTTGTTTTACTACGTGTTTTAAAGCAGTGATTATGCCTTGGAAGCTTAACTCATTTTAAACTTAATTACATGTACAGCAACCTAAGAATTTAAACTAAGCTGGACAAATTAAACATAGTTTATTTCAGTTTTCTTTTTTTAATTCGACCCGTCAGATGGTTTTTAGACAAAATTGAAAGGTTGCGAACGCCTATATAATCCATTTCGGTGCTAACGAGTATTCATATAACCATATTTTTCAACGTTGCGTTATTTTGTTGTATTTAAAATGTCAGGTTTCTAAACATAAACGTGTAAAGCCCTCAAAAAAAAGATCTGACAATTTTGATTCTGTGAAATTATTTTTTATATTTCTGTAGAAAGTTTGGTTATACATGAAGAAATAACGTAGAAAATACAAAATATTTTAAGAAATAAATAAGCAAAAGACTGAGATATGAAGAATTAATTATTCTTTAAATAGCCAATCCAAACAATGTTAATGAGACCGAGTAAATCAATTTAAAATACAAAACTAAAGTTTCTCTCTTTTTTAATTAAAAAAAGCGCAAACGTAGTTATATTGCGGAAGCTTTAATATAAATAAATGAAAGAACAAGTCAATTTAAAACCCGGTTAATAACAAGCAGCTTACTAGAACTCACGCCAAAAGGCAAAAGGAAATTGGGATGTAAAAAAATTATATATAAAAAAGTGATATTGCGATGTTAACGATACATCCGTGTTGTTGAACATCAACATTGGTAAAGATAAAGATAAAGATAAAAACTTTATTACCGTGTCTGTGTGTTTAGCCCTTATGGACTAATTGGGGAGACAATTAAAATACCTAAAATACTATTAATAATGCTAAGCTAAAAATATTTAAAATACTTAACTAAAAACTAAAAAAAAACAAAAAAAAAAAACTAATATTTACAATGTCTTAAAATGTCTTAAGCGCAACAGAGTTTGCAACAGTTACTATTGTTGTCCACGTAGTCCAATAGATTGAGTTTTCTAATTTTAGTTTTGAATGCAGCCACAGTCGGCGAGTTTTTCAGGTCTTTGCTTATGGTAGGAAATGCAGGGTGTTTTCATTTACACACCTCAGGAGGTGGTCCACTTTGACGGGTCGGACCGAAATTTACAGTTCCATTTTGACAGATGGCTTAGTTGCCTTACTCGAGTTCAGTAGCTTCTCACAGATGCGGACCACTGGGGGAAAGAAGGACCGATCTACTTGGTTTGCCGGCTTAATGTCGTTTTTATTTTACAACAGTCGGTTTTTGTTGGTCCGACTAGTCGGATTGTGAAAACGAAAAGCACCCGTAGTTTCTAGTGACATAATTCTGCCACAATTAAAAAATAGAAAACATGTTCCGTGTTTCTATCGAGTTATAGAAACACGAGTGGAAGTTTGGGAGAACGAGAAATGCTGTGGGAACACGAGTCGATAGACGAGTGTTTCCACAGCTTTTTCGAGTTCTCCCAAACTTTCACGAGTGTTTCTATAACTCGATAGAAACACAGAAAACATGTTTTCTATTTCTTTTAGAAAACAGCACAAAGAAAATAACGCACATCAAAGTAATATTTAGCGCTTTCTTTAACATCAAAACGTAGATTCTCTTCACCTCGCGGTTTTACGTCATGAACATAATCAACCAATCATAGTAAGGAAGTCAATGAACAGAAATAAATCAACTGTTCAACATTCGCTTCAAGGCTAAAATTCACCGTTTTTTGGCCAAACAAACAAAGAAAACAGGCCCCAAAGTTAATGTAATTATGAGAAATATCTAAGCCGATGGTTTAACTGAAGTCAAGCGCTGGAAGGAGTCAAGAATTTGACAAGAATTGTGGTTTTATTTCGCTTCATCGACGTAACTGAATGGTTTGACGACTGACGCTGCCGATCGAGCGACTCGAACCTTGGAGGTGAAAGTGCATTATTTTGATGTCAAAAGAAGTTTGACTCGGCATTTTGGACGAATATCTTGTCCTGTTAAGGAGCTGTGAATAGTTCTGAAGTGCTGCAAAGCCTAGAATGGAGTGAAGTTGCGCCAATTGAATTCATATACTTCTTTGGAAGGTCAGCCGCTTCGATAATTTTTTTCACAGCCAATATTGAATGTGTAGCGGGCTCTGTAAACATCTTACTCGCTTGTTTTCAAGTGTGCAAATATTTGTTTAGTCTTAACCTGGTTTTTGTCAGCTGTGACATTAAAATTTGACACAATTCTTAGTTGTTATTTTTGATTGCTTATTTCAGCGCCGTGAATATTGATTGCCGTGTCTACGACAACTGTCTGTGTCTCCATCGAGTTATAGAAACACAATTTTTAACCAATCAGCGCACGTATTTTCTTTGTGCTATTTTCTAATAAGAAATGTTAAACAGGTAGATATAGACTCCTGTCGATTTTATCGAGTGTTTCCACGCACCCTGCAAGGATTTCTTACGAGCATTTGTCTTACGATTTGTTTGTGTGGGAATATGACTTTGTTGGAAATTAACGCTTCACTTAATTAACGGTGCGGAAATTAACGTTAACAAAAATTAACGCGACTTAAATTAACGCGAATTTTAGTAGTGCAGCTTAAAAGTGCTGTGGTTAATTTATTAAAGATGTTTGCATTGGTGTCTCACGCGTTTTTCTTTCTTGTATAAGCAAAGGCTTTTAATTCACCATTTTAGCACTGCTTAGACCAAAAATAAAAAAACAGCAAAATCTTAAGCGGAGCTCCCGTTTTAAGAGTAAACACTATTATACATCTTGCTAGATGTGTTGCTACCTCTGGTGTTCGATTTACCAAATATTCCCTTAACCTGTTTAAGGAGCGGGACCAGTTAAGAATGGATCCTTTTTTCACCCCAGTTTTACTCCCCTTTTCGCTCAAAACTTTATTTTCAGATTAAATTGCAGAAGATGCGGATCTCATTGCTTGAATCAAACACTCGATAATTTAGTTCTCACTCTACAGTTATTTTCTTGACCCCTTATTGGTGTTAAATACGTTTTAATTGTTAATGCATGTGACCTGCCGTTCTTTCAGAAACTGTCATATTATTGTGTTGCTGAGTTATCTCGGTGTTAGGCTTTACAAGAAAATGTACAAAACCCTTGTGAGTTAATTTATGGACAATAATATGTTTTTTGTTTCACTACGAATACGAAAAAAAAACACCCTAAACATTTGCGTCGTCAACCTCGAGGTGCTGGGCAACTTCAAGAGGCTATCGTTATATATTTAATACAAAGTCCTTAAGGGTTGTTGTGAAGGTTAAAAATCGATATCATACCGTCTCCATCATCGTGTTGATTTCAATAATTAAGGATTGTTAACTGAAGTTGCAAAATAGCATGAAATTCTGCGACTTAACTTCTTTTACGCATAGAGAGCGGAGGGCATAGATTAGTCGCCCAGTCCACTTCACTTTTTTTGTTTCGCGCGATATAAATATATAAGAGAGCTAGCATAAATAAAATGGATTTTATTTAGTCTATTTTCCAATTATGTCAAAATCACTTGTCAATAACAACTCTTTCGCACGTATCCTTTAATTAACATGATCAAGTATAAGTTGCTCTGAGAACACATCCTGCACTTAAAGTTTCGTTGCAGTTTTACTTTTTTAACGGATAAGTATAAAGATTTGTTTTATTGCCTCTTTTAAATATTTGTTGCAAATTACATTTTTGTATTACAAATCTTTTACTATTACCTTCGGGCATTCTGAGCAATTGCTTTCTTTGTTCTCAGTCGTGGCCGTGTTCGCAATTGTCCTTCTCACCGCCTGTCAACACATTTCGCTAGAATACCTTGTTAATGCGATCTTACCCTTATATGGATAAGAGTGTTTTACTGATGCAATTAAGGTTTACATCCCGTATTGAGTACTCAACGGAAAAAATAGTGTATCAACCCACGAATATCTGAAAACACCCGACCCATGCGCTGCTCCAGATCCTAAAAACAACACTTTCATAAAAAAGGTAACAGGTCGTTGGTACACGCACGATTGATTCTGAACAACGACAAGCAAGTCGTATTGTTGGGGCACGCCTCTTTATTAAGATATTTTGTCACCATTGCCCATATATCAGTAAACACCTCCACTCATTTACTAGTAAAGGAAAGGTGGCGTTGGGAAGACTGCTGCTTCCCACAACCGATTATAGTATTTCCCGTTAAAACAATAATAAGTTTACACTGCTGATGTGGTAGGTAACAGGCGATGAATCATTGTCTAATTTTACCACCGCTCCTTTTGGCGGGAATGTTAGCTTTCGCATCCGGAGAAGGTGGGTTTTTTTTATTTTTATTGTCATTTAGTTTTCATTTCTTTTTTACTGAGTGGTTGTTTTACTACGTGTTTTAAAGCAGTGATTATGCCTTGGAAGCTTAACTCATTTTAAACTTAATTACATGTACAGCAACCAAAGAATTTAAACTAAGCTGGACAAATTAAACATAGTTTATTTCAGTTTTCTTTTTGTAATTCGACCCGTCAGATGGTTTTTAGACAAAATTGAAAGGTTGCGAACGCCTATATAATCCATTTCGGTGCTAACGAGTATTCATATAACCATATTTTTCAACGTCCATACATTGACAGGCATTTATGAATGTTTAGTCTTTGCGTTATTTTGTTGTATTTAAAATGTCAGGTTTCTAAACATAAACGTGTAAAGCCCTCAAAAAAAAGACCTGACAATTTTGATTCTGTGGAATTTTTAATATTTCTGTATAAAGTTTGCTTATACTTGAAGAAATAACGTAAAAAATACAAAATATTTTAAGAAATAAATGAGCAAAAGACTGAGATATGAAGAATTAATTATTCTTTAAATAGCCAATCCAAACAATGTAAATGAGACCGAGTAAATCAATTTAAAATACAAAACTAAAGTTTCTCTCTTTTTTAATTAAAAAAAGCGCAAACGTAGTTGTATTGCGGAAGCTTTAATATAAATAAATGAAAGAACAAGTCAATTTAAAACCCGGTTAATAACAAGCAGCTTACTAGAACTCACGCCAAAAGGCAAAAGGAAATTGGGATGTAAAAAAATTATATATAAAAAAGTGATATTGCGCTGTTAACGATACATCCGTGTTGTTGAACATCAACATTGGTAGGAAATGCAGGGTGTTTTCATTTACACAAAATTTTCGGAAATTTCGGCCGCAAGTAAAATGGAAAGGTCCGTTTCGGTTCTGTCTGACCGGAATATTTGGGACCACCTCAGGAGGTGGTCCACTTTGACGGGTCGGACCGAAATTTACAGTTCCATTTTGGCAGATGGCTTAGTTGCCTTACTTGAGTTCAGATGCAGACCACTGGGGGAAAGAAGGACCCATCTACTTGGTTTGCCGGCTTAATCGGATGATGTCGTTTTTATTTTACAACAGTCGGTTTCTGTTGTCCGACTAGTCGGACTGTGAAAACGAAAAAAGCACCCGTAGTTTCTAGTGATATAATTCTGCCACAATAAGAAATGTTAAACAGGTAGATATAGACTCCTGTCTATTTTATCGAGTGTTTCCACGCCCCCTGCAAGAATTTCTTACGAGCATTTGTCTTAGGATTTGTTTGTGTGGGAATATTTTCATTTTATAGTCAAACTTTTGGAGTTTTTCTTCGATAATTTTTTTCAAGTTTTGTAAACTGAGATGCGTTTTTCAGTCTAATTCGAAGACTTGATTGGAGCGGGCCACGTGTGGCTTTTGGCGGTTTTTTTCGAACCCCAACTCTGCCTGAGATACCAATCAGTGCTAGTGGCCATATTCCTTTCAGAACGGTGTTTGTGTAACTTCTTAATCAAGCTTCAACAAACAGGCGGAGTAACCCCATCTGAGGAGTAGAATGTAACGAGATAAAATCAAATTTATAAAACAATTTATAATGAAACAGGAAAACTTGTCAGTACTCGGTAACATGGGGGCAATGGTCTTAGGAGTTCTTTCAATGGTATTTCTTGGCGGTGTACTTTGAACTTGTTCCTGACTCTGAGCCAGCAAAAGTAGATCTTAACAGAAAAAAGGCAATGAAACAGAAAGCTAACGGATTTCAGGTTATTAATGAATTCCGATAAAAAAGTTCGTAACAAACAGAATAAAATCTGCAATGGTCAATGCCAATGTACGGAGCTTGGTTAACTCTGGGAAAGTGAACTTGGAGATAGTGGTAGCACTTTTTGGGCGTTTTGTGTTGAAGCTGCGGATGGTGAGATTGCTGATGACGCGGTTGATAAAGATGAATCTACCTTATTATAGGAAATTAACGCTTGTGTTAATTAAGGTATTTGAAATTAACGCGAAGGGAAGGGAAACATACTTCCCAATAAAGGAAATAAACGCGAAAGAGGTTGTAACATTTCAAAATGAAGGGAATTAACGCGACGAACATGATGAAAAACAATGTTCATGGCACTTTCCCCAAACGTAGGGGTTAAGCGAAGGAATCTGACCGCTTCGAGCATTCTTCACAGTTTCAGTGATACCGGCAGACTTTCACCCTGATAAAATAATGCTTTTTCCTAAGAGTGAAGAACGCCTGGACCGTATCGCGAAATTGGGGCAAAAATTGATGGAAATTAAGGTCATGGAAATTAACGCTCCACTTAATTAACGGCGCGGAGATTAACGTTAACAAAAATTAACGCGACTTACATTAACGCGAATTTTAGTAGTGCAGCTTAAAAGTGCTGTGGTTAATTTTTTCAAGATGTTTGCATTGGTGTTCCACGCGTTTTTCCTTTCTTGTATAAGCGAAGGCTCTTAATTCACAATTTTAGCACCGCTTAGACCAAAAAAAAAAACAGCAAAGTCTTAAGCGGATCTTCCAGTTTAAGAGTAAACACCAAATTTACTTTCCCTTTTTGTCCATTAAAATTAAACTTCTTGCCGTCTTCTTCCTTCGACATGTTTTGTCTATCTAAGATGTGCGGGACTTTTCTATTTAGCGTTACCACGATACGTGAGAAAAAAGTTAACTTGGGAAGAGAAGTACCGTGCCTCTTTTCCTGTGACTCGAGTTGTTCACAATCTTGACTCTCCTGATCTCACTCTATGGCGGATTGAAGCAATCACTGCCCTCTCAGGGCCATAACCAGACTTTTGACATAGTCGAGGCAAAAGTTGTGAGTGTCGAAGGCACGAGCCGCTAGCGGTGCTTGGAAAGAAAATTTTAAATTTAGAAGCTCTGAGACACTATTTTCAGCATTGTTTATGAGGTATTTCTTCCGAAAAATCAATCATGTTTACCTGGGGACTATTTCCCCACCTCTCAGAGTTATTTCTTTTTAATTTTGTGTTAAAATCGAAGACGAGGCAAGTGCCTCGTCTTGCCTCTTGTTAGCTACGGTCCCGCCTCTTGCTGCAAACGCTGCATTACCAAGTTGGCTTACTAACTGCCAAATAATTTAGACTTAAACCTGAATATCTTTTATGTTAATTCACGGCTTAGTGACAACATTTTTATTGTCATTGTCTCATCTTTCCAGAAATCCGTAACAATTGCTTTGAGAATGCTGTGGGTGTTTCCAATCCAAGTGTTAGCCCTGACAACCACATAACAGCCTCGTCTCAACGTGGTGCTCTTTATCTACCCGCTTACGGTCGACTCGACAGTACCAGTGGCGGCGGCTGGTGTGCGAAAGAAGCTGATAGAAATGACGACTGGCTTCAGGTAGATCTGGGGAATACATTTGAGGTTTGCGGCGTCGGTTCCCAGGGATACAGAAATGGCGATGATCAATGGGTTACAGCTTTTAAGATTTCTTACTCATTATATGGAAGCCGGTGGGAGCGTTATAAGGATGGGAACAACGAGGAAGTTGTGAGTTTTAACTCTATTTTCCTATGCAAAAAAATATGAACAATTGTGCTGAGGTAGAAAAAGACGAGAATGACAATTAAAAAAGGATGAATTGTAATGACTAAGAGATTCATTTAGATTACAATAAAAAACAAGGTGACGTATTTACATATTTTTTAGGATATTTTATATCCAAAGACTAAAACAGAACTACTGCAAATTTTGATCTTCCAGTATAACGATTTCAATTTTTTTTCGCTTTCAGCAATCTCAATCTTTACGAAACATGATTTCTAATTTCTTTTATTTTAAGGAATAAGCGGTGACTTGTTATTAATAAAATGTTTAAAGAAGATTTAAATCCAAAGAGCAAAAGAGAAGAACGACAAGTTTTGAATGATTTTAAACTTGAAAATGATGGCAACTTTTTTCGCTTTTAGCAATACCAATCTTTGCCACACGTGATTTCTATTTCTTTCATTTTTAAGGAATTTCTCAGGTCTGGTAGGAGCACAAATCAACAAAGGCTGCCAGTGCCATTGGTTGCAAGATACATTCGGTTTCATCCAACTAAGCAAGAAAATTGGAATTACCTAAGGGTGGAGGTCTATGGCACCCAGAGTGAGTTGTTCCATTCTTTTTTATTCTCTTGTATTTCGTCAAGACTTAAACCCGGTCCTCTGATTTTAAGTCCGCCACCCTTACCGCTCGGCCACGTTGCCTCCTCGAAAGTAGTCAAAATTAAACAAAACAAAACAAATTAAAGCTTTTCGTGTTGTGTCTGTGTAAAATTCCTGACCTAAAATATATTTTCTACTCGACAGAATTATTGATTAAGTTAAACCGTCTTTATCAGGGGTGGGGGGAGGGGTGTAGAAAGGAGGTCTGAGACCGAATAACGATGATTTCACAACCTGCAGAAGTTTCAATTCACATTCTAGTCAGCGGTTTTTCGACAGTACTACATTAGGCCATCTTTTCCCGCGAAATATAAGCCATAGCAACCACGACATTGATTTTAACGGGGTCAGAACTATCTTCGCCAAAAATGTAAACGTATTGTTTTAATCCTAAAATTTCGTCGTCGCCTCGTAGTTTTAAAAACGCAGAACTTTTTTTATTTCGCGCTACATTTTAGAGCTGAAATGCAAGTGAATGTACCACGATTTTCAACGCACGTGGGGCTCACAAATGATGTAAAAAAAGAAGGCCCAAATCAACAAAGAACCTCGAAACAAACAAATAGAGCAGTAACAATGGCTCTGACCCGCACGGGGAAATTTCGATCGCCACGTTACCACACTGATTTCCCTGGTGGTTAGATTTCACAACAAACACGACATGTGGACAACAAGAATATTTCAAGAGAGACATTTGAGAGAACTTGTTTTACTTATATCAAAAAAGGACCAAACTCCCCCACTAGAATGAGAGGATCTGCTATTGCGCCATAGAGGTATCCGCTGACTACCGCCCCAATGATTGCTTTGCAAGTTGTGAGAACCTCATTCAGATTTCATTTTAGAGAATTTATGTGAGGTTGCTTCCCCCCTCGGTCTTTATAAAGTCTAAGGGCGCTTCAAGTCAGAACTGACCGGCAGGACCGGTGGTTTTGAATGTGAAATGGACCCTTTTCTATGAGATTTTTCCACAACAACAGTTCTGACTAGTGGAAAGAGCCCTAAGGAACGGAGAAATATATAAAAAAAACAATCACAAAATACAATGTTCCTTTTGTTTTATTGCTTTTTATTGCTACTTTGATCGATTTTTTTTTATTATAATTTATTTAAAGCCTTTAATTTCGGGGTTGTTTTGATTTTAACATAGCCTATATATTTATCATGTTGTAAATCGATTGTAGACCTAACATGACCGAATTACTTTCACAGCAATCCCTGACAAATGCTATAATAATCCTGTCGGTGTTTCCAATCCTACTATCATCCCTGATAATCAGATGAAAGCTTCTTCTCAATATGACGAAGACCATCAAGCCGCCTACGGTCGACTCCAAGGCAAACGAGGGGATGCATGGTGCGCGGAAGAAGCTGAAAGAAACGACGACTGGCTTCAGGTCGATCTTGGAAAAACATTCGAAGTGTGCGCTGTTTCTACCCAGGGAGACATGCATGACGAACATTGGGTTACAACATTTAAAGTTTCGTATTCATCTAATGGACACAGCTGGAAAACATATACGAAATATGGCAAAGAAGTTGTAAGTGTTAATTTTCATTTTTGACGTATAAGTCGTATAATCTCAACTTGAATGTTTACATTTTGTGTAATTTTGATGACGACAAGAACAATACCAAAAGGAGGTCGATAGCGATTTCTTCACGCTATAAACATTAAATGTTATAACATGATGATGATGATGCTAAAGATTAAGAATTAAGAATTACAATTAAGAATATAATAAAAAGATAAAAATCTAGTCCAAATTATAATCTGTTAAAATGCGCCACAGGATAACTTAATTACAACTCTGATAAAGTTTATTTTTAACACGCCTTTAGATAATATTAACCAAAAAGCAATTAAGCAGAAGTATCCAAAATTTGTTCCTATAAAACAGTTTAAGCTAAGCTGCTGAAATACCATTTGCTGTTAAAATTCATGACTTTTTGTTGTATATGAAAAAAATCACCTTTATTTCTGCTATTTTATCTAAAAGGAATTTCACAGGAAATTAGGTGACGCCGAGGCAGTTGACCATCATGGATTCCCATCACCAGTGTTTGCAAAATACATTCGATTTCATCCAACTGGGCAGCATGGCTGGAATTGCCTAAAGGTGGAGGTGTACGGTACCGAGAGTGAGTTGCATTTATTTGCTTTTATAAAATGTTGAACAATTAGAAAAGCCTTGACCGTGCTTTGTTCTGTTTTATAACATAGCTAGCAGAGCCACGCAATCAACTTCGATATACGTGAGCGTGCAAAAAACCGAATAGTGCAGGTGGCGTGAGCAAATCGCTTCGCCAGAATGTGTTTTTCTCGCGCGATTTTTTGGCGCGGGTTTTTTTTTTTGGCGCGGTTTTTTTTTTGGCGCGGGGTTTTTTTTTTGGCGCGGGAATCATGCTTTTAGCAGTGCACTATCGAGTTATGGTGCACTTGGGAAGTATGGAGAGCACTCAAGAAGCTAGAGTTCCTTTCGGCTATCGCCTTGAACACCTGTTACGCTTCTCTCGTGCTCTCCAAACTTTCCGCGTTCACCATAACTCGATAGTACACGCTAAATAATTATGGCACGCAAACCTGAGCACGGAAGAATTGTAGGGTGATACACGAGTCGCAGGCGAGTATTTCTTTTATATTCTTACAATACGATACAATAGTCGTTTAATGTGTCATACACTTAGCAATAAGGTGTGACATTGCAGAAATGTCACACCAGCTAGTTTACAGGTATTCCACCTAAATTAGTTAAGAAAAAAAAATGAAAATAATGATAATAAGTGAATAAATAAATTAAAATATATAAGTCAGGATGATGAGATAAAATCTAAAGTAGTTATTATATATACAATATGCTCTCGTCACTTTCGTGAGTGCGTTTTAACAGAACAAAACACTGTAAAGGCTTTTTTATTTGTTTTATACGTCTTACGTGCAAATGTAGAGAAAATCAGAATTGAAACAAGATTTAATCTTAGGATGCGCGCGCGGAATGACGTGACGGATAGCACACCACTGCGGCACCAAAGTGTTTTGTTTTACAAGCTCTTTTTTCAAAGAGCGTCCCAATTTCTTCAACATTTGAGGTCTTATCATTAATTTTATGGTAGAGCTGATAATAAAAACCAAACAGATCAAGGTCAGTACACGCGTACAAGCGTTCAGTGCATACGTACATGCATGCTCCAACAAAAACACGTCAAGCACCATATGAAGTCTTATCATTGATTTTAATTGTAGAGCTGATAATAAAAACCAAACAGATCAAGGTCAGTGCACGCGTACTAGCGTTCAGTGCATACGTACATGCATGCTCCAACAAAAACACGTCAAGCACCATATGAGGTCTTATCATTGATTTAATTGTAGAGCTGATAATAAAAACCAAACAGATCAAGGTTACTTCAGTACATACGTACATGTATGCCTGTAAGACACGTGGCCTGCATCCGATGAAAAACATCCGAAACCAGCTACTTTGCAAAACTAATTTTTTGTTGTCTTTGTTGTTCTTGTTGTTAAAATTAACTTGCAAAAACTTAATATCTCAATACAAAACAACAACAACAAAAGAAAAGATATACGACGGCTTGGTTGACCTTGGCCCAAGCATGACTCCATCAATTGACTTATAATTATATGTACGAAAAGCCTCTAGAAGTAAAGCTAAACTAAACGAGAATAATACATAAGGAAAGTTTACCGTATTTCGGACCTCTCTGCTTAGTGGTGTTTTTAGTTTACACAAGCCCTTTATCCACATGGAGGACGCATACAACAAAGAAATAAAAAATGCGTTGGAGTGCATTATTGAGTTATAATGAGTTCCAATTGACCAATCACAGCGCGCGCAATTCCTCGACCATTTTATAAAATCATATATTTTGCCTATTTTCCCTTCGCCTATACCTTTGGTTTGTTATGAGTAACTCCCTGTCATTTGTTTTTTTTTTTTGTTTTTTTTTTTTCTTCGCCTATCCTACAACCGTTCATCAATAATGTTAAGTTTATGTGCCAAAATCGTTATAACGTCACTACAAGAAACCTATTTTTTCAACTATTTCTTCCTGTAGGTGATGGCTGTGTGACTTTGACCGATGATGATCCATCGATTGATGACGACGTAACTATCGATAAGATGAAATGGTTCGAAACGCCTTCGATTGCAACGTTCGCGTCAGGTACTTGTTTTAACATTTCTGACCAAGCTATAAGCTAGGTGGAAGGACTAATAAGTGGCTGTGTCCCAGAGTAATTCAAATTATCATTTGTTTACTTAATAATACTTACTTATTTACTTACTTACTTACTTACTTACTTACTTACTTACTTACTTACTTACTTACTTGCTTACTTGCTTACTTTCTTGCTTGCTTGCTTGCTTGCTTCCTTTCTTACTGCCCTGTATGCCCATCAGCGCTAAAGGCGGCGACAAAGTTTCTCCACTCATGTCTGTCACGTGCTTTCCTCTCGAAGTTTCCCTAGGTGTAGTTAAGGGTTTTCAGTAATTCGAATTATCTTTTTTTAATAATAATGATAATAATAATAATAATAATAACAATAATAATAATAATAATTATAATAATAACGATGCCGCAGACCAAACGTAAAGGCTGCATAGCTTGCTTGTGGTTGTGATGAGGCAAACTCTGCAAGGTTGGTGACTGGGTTTACCCAGTCCTCTACTTTCTCGCCGACATATTCCTCGAGGTATGATCTTGATCCGCGAGCTGCTCCTAGGTTCTTCTGTCCCTCAGTAGTTATGTTGAGGGACAGAACTTACTTACTTACTTACTTACTTACTTACTTATTTGCTTGCTTGCTTGCTTGCTTGCTTGCTTGCTTGCTTCCTTCCTTCCTTCCTTCCTTCCTTTCTTACTGCCCTGTACGCCCATCAGCGCAAAGTGCGGCGACAAAGTTTCTCCACTCATGTCTGTCACGTGCTTTCCTCTCGAAGTTTCCCTAGGTGTAGTTACGGGTTTTCAGTAATTCGAATTATCATTTTTTAATAATAATAATAATAATAATAATAATAATAATAATAATAATAATAATAATAATAATAATAATAATAATAATAACGATGCCGCAGACCAAACGTTAAGGCTGTATAGCTTGCTTGTGGTTGTGATGAGGCGAACTCTGCAAGGTTGGTGACTGGGTTTACCCAGTCCTTTACTTTCTCGCCTACATATTCCTCGAGGTATGATCTTGATCCGAGAGCTGCTCCTAGGTGCTTCTGTCCCTCAGTAGTGATGTTGATCATTGTCTTGCCAAAAACTTCTTTGGCTATTATTATTATAATTATTATTATTATTATTATTATTATTATAAACAAGCGAATATTAACGTTAAAAGCCGAAGAATCGGCGTCATCCGTGACACCATTCTCAAGGCAAGGTGAATAAATAATGCGAAATTCACTTTGCCTTGAGAGTGGTGTCACGATGACGCCGAAACGTCGGCTTTTAACGTTAATATTCGCATGTCATACTTTAAGAAATCATTATTATTATTATAGACGCAATAAAATATAAAGATTTCTAGACAAACACAGCTAAATCTTGCCGATTGATGCTGAAAAATGCACTTTTAACACGATGCAAAATATTCCAAACGCTCTGGTCACGTGACTGATGACATCATATCCCTCGTTTGGTCATTAAAGACGGAAATTTTACGTTAAAAATTACTTACCCGCAAAGCTTTGTTGCCGTGTAATAAAACTTCGAGACTCTACAGCCCTCGGCCTAGTCTTCCGACTTTTTTGCTCATGTACATTGCCCCCTTAAACTTTAAATGTCGGATGTCACATGGCAATTTTTAAATGTCTTGCACAATCAAAACCTCAAATATGCTATTTGTTTTCCATTCAATAGCGAAATCTTGTCACAGCAATCATAAACGCTTATTTTGGAATTGTTACGTGATCGATGACGGTATTACCCTACTTTTGACATGGGAAGATATTTCATGGCAAATGGTGGTCTGATATTCTTTTCGGTATAAAACTGCCAAAGTTATAAAGCCAGATAAAATACTGACACAGATATACATGCATACCCAACCTCCATTTATTAGAAAAATTTTAAAAGTACCTTGATAAAGAGAGGGAAGGAACGTTTCAGACAAAAAAAGTTTCTCGAGGGAGTTCATCATGAACTTTCTGTTCTTCTTTCTGAAGCAAATATGACATCTTGTTTCACGTTTTTGAGTGCGAGTCCTACAAAGCTAAGGCACAATGCTAGGGATAGTGTTCCTAGAGGTCTAAACAAAGTAGAAGAGATAAGATCAAAGCTAGATGGTTATTTCTTAGCGTGCGCTGGAGAGGAGGCACTGGGAATGGAGAGTGGACGGATTACAGACCAACAAATCACCGCATCTTCACCGGAGTCTAAAATGTCTGGTCCTGCTAATGCCAGGCTCAACCTTGTCAAAAAAGAATTTGCGGAAGATGAAGTGAGAATTGGCGCTTGGGAACCGGATATTGATGATCCGACTCCATATCTGAAAGTAGACTTTGGCCGAAATATGGAAATAAAAAAGATTGCCACACAAGGCAGGGAGGATTATGATAACTGGGTCAAGGCCTACACCCTTTCCTTCGGCGAGGAAGGAGACACCGCTTATCGGCCTTATCAAGAGCATGACAAAGTTAAGGTAATAAGAACATATTTCATAGTCCCCAATCGTTAAAATACATATAAATTTCTTAAGGCTTTACGGGCAAGTCTTATAGGGTTTTTAACTTATAGGGTTTTTTTATTTTATTAGTATTAATAATATTTACAAGAAACAGTTACACTGCTAGTAAATACTTCTTTTGAAATCAGGGGCGACTACAGTGAAAATTTTACATGTTTTAATCATTTTTAGGTGTTTAGAACCCTTGACGAAGCACTCGCCCTTGTTTTTTAACAATGATGCCGTGTTTGACATAATGACATCACATTGGGTCATACTTGTACCAAATTTAATTTTTCTAATTACCTTATATTAGGAAATTAAAGATGCAGGTTATTGACGTGAATTAAAAAAAAATCGCGTTAATTTTATGTACCTCAGTTTAAGTCATTGTTAATTTAAATCACACTATTTTAAAGCATCGTTATTACATGTAATCTACCCATCCGTCAGAGTCAGTCGACGCGTCATCATTCAATATTGACTTTAAGATGTTCTTAGTTTCGTATGTTTGTTATCTCCAAGGGTAAATGAAGAAAACGCTTCTTATGCTAAATGCCCAGCGCGTTTCTGTCTTCCCATTTACCGGTATTTCTGTTGTTGGACATCATGGCTTTTTTTTTGCAAAAAGCACATGTAGATCTAGAAATTATCACGCATAAAGTACCAACGTAAATTAATGCATGGGAACGTATACCACACGTAAAATCGCGATAATTAAATGCATGTAAACATAACTGTTCGACAATTCGCGTTAATTTTATAACGCGTAGACTTTGTTCGCGTTGTTATTTAATGAAAATGCTTCGTTATATTCCTATAATAAGGTACTTACATCTGCGTGCACGTGTGTATATAATTCAGTGTTTACTTGGTGTATCTAGCATAATAAACAGGTTTTAGAGTTGAGGTCGGGCTTCTGAAGCCCACCAGAACTCTGAAAACTTATTATTGTAATCATTTCATCGGGCATTGTGGCGTATTTTGCGGGCTAAAATGGAAAACTCAGCGGTTAAAATATTTCTTAGCCCGCTGCCGTAGACCAATCATAAACAAGAAAATAACGAAGCCAGCCAATCAGAACTGGAAACCATTCAACTCTTCGCGCCGTTTTAATAATTTGAGTGGAGGCGCTTCCACCTGCAACTGCAAACTGTTAATGAGCTTTATAACGACAAAATGACTGAATTACTTAATGTGTTAGCAAATTCTAGATAAAGAGGAATTACGGAAACTCAAAGAAGAATCCAGCCGGCAAAGTAAATGTAAGTTTGTCTTCGTCGAGCGAAACTCGTTCAGTTCAGGCATTTTAGGCAACTCGGCTGCGCCTTGTTTACTATTCGCTCATATAGAAAACTCGAAATTGTAGCTAGTTTATTGTTAATTGCAAAAAAATGACGAGAGTAGTTGCCAACAAGTCAGGCCTTCTAGAAGGCCAGAAGGCCTGACGAGGCGCAAATTATAGAGCCGCGAGAAGATTTGTATGTGCGAAAAAAAACTCAGAAACGCTCCAAAATGTAAAGTAATGTAATGTAAGGTAGATCGTAACGACACAATTTGTGATGTTTTTAGCCAATCTGTTCAGCAGAATCTGTTCAGCACGTTCACAGTGTGTTATAGTTTTGACCAATCAGCGCGCTACGTATTTGTTCAGCACGTGCACGATGCATTGGCTATTCTCAGACAAGATGCGTCTCAGATAACAAAGGGGTTTCAAATCTGTTCGCTTAAAAAAGTCAAAATTCCCGAATTAAAGATTGAAATATGAAAGAAACTTAAATTGAACTTTGTTTAGAATTTAATTTCATTCAAGGTAAAGGCAAGAAATGTATTCCAAAGCTTCAAGATATCGAAAATTTCGAAGGCATACAAATTTGCATGCGTAATTAAGTTAGGTCTGGGTTTAGAAGACAACACGGAAACGGATTTGGTGTCGTGGATATCATCGAGCAGAAGAGAGCTATTTGGATTTTTTTTTTCAATTTTTTCCTGGATTGTCCGGCAGTTTTTTCTCGGGCAACCGGGCCTTTAATTTTCCTAAATCTGGTTGCCAGAACAACAATTCAACGTGACATTTGAGACGTCACGCATTGCGCGTGATAAATTAATTCTCAGAAAGGAATAAAAACGAAAGTGATAACAAAGCATTTCTACGTTGTATTGTGGTAGTATAATAAAATAAACTTGTTCCATATTTGGTCAAAAACTTGTCCGACCAGTCCTTTACCTTTCAAAACCTCAAATTTTTTGGATGTTATGTGTTGAGTAGATTTAACTGCAGTGTGGAAAGTTCAAAATGATTTGTTTTGGCAAATCTTTGAAAAAGTTTGCTTTTTGTTTCATAATTTATTTTCCTAGTTCAGTGGCTCATAGCCACATTGATTAAGGTCTATAGGACTTTAAAACAGCGGAAACCTTTCCAAAATAGCGGCATCGAACAGCAATGGCTTGGAACTTTTAAATAACATGGATTTTACAAGATTTCTCACTAAATTTTGACTACTTTGGTGTTATTTTAGAACTCCTTCCTCATTCAGCCTTCACAAAATCGTATTTTACTCCAGAAACATTGAAAATTTTCAAAGAAAACGCGCAATGTGTATTGATCGGACCAAGATAATAAAGCGTACTTTCAGCCAAACATTTACAATAATCTTAACAACCCTTCTTCTCTCCCGTTGTACTCGTTGGAACTTCTACCGATAGGTACCACTAGTAAAGTAGGGATCTTTATCACGTATGTTTTTGCGATGGAGTCTCATTAGCGTTTGGCTAGACTGTCCACAGCCTCTCGATTTTTCAACGCAAAAAAAACTTCTTTCGTTTTGCGCTGGCGTCCAGTTCTCTCGCCGTTCCCCCCCGCGCGATCATCGATCGAAAAAAAACACGAAAAAATAGAGGGCTGTGAACAGTCTAGCGTTTGGCTCATGATTACGGTGAATTCTCATTATCCTATAACAGGTTGGGCAGGTTTGCCATGTTATATTTTTATCTTGGTTTGTATAACCGATTTACAAAGCTTCTCTTTATTTTTTTTGGATCACTAATATCACAGTAGCGGTTTAAAGGATTGCGCAATAGAGGCATGTTTCATTAAATTCAGACTTTTATCGTACCAAAAATGAGAGTAGGGATGGCGCAGTGGCGAGAGCGCTCGCGTGGCTCGGGTTCGAGTCCTGCCCGGTACTATATGTGGGTTGAGTTTGTTGTTGGCTCTCGCCTTGCTCCGAGGGTCTCCGGATCCTTACGTTTTCGTCCCTCCTGAAAAACCAACATTTCCAAAATTGATAGGATAGAAGACCCACATGACAACCAGCTAAAGCTCATGTGGCTTCCTTTCCAGATAAAGCAATTTATTTAATTTAATTTTTTTTATTTTTAAATCTTATCTACTGCAGAGAACATTGTTTTCGAACAACGGTTTACGTTTTATACGTTTTTATAAGCTTGAGTGAACTCAATAATACAGCGCTTTAAAACTTAATCCTTAACTCCACCGCCACAGACTCTCGCTTGCTATTATAACAACCAAAAGCGGTTACTAATTACGAAGGATGTCTACACCTGAGCGACTGAGCGAGTGTTACATTTGCATATCGGAGTCCCAACATAAACCCGTGTCTACACCACGAATAACAAAGGGAAACGCGCTCACTCTTTTTTTTTTATTATAGGTGTTCGATGGAAACTCTGACCAAAATGGAATCGTCAGTCACAACCTGTTACAACCAATTAGGGCACGCTACGTCCTAATAAAGCCAACGCGTGCGCGCAGGCGTGTCGCGATGAGAGTTGAGTTTTATGGCTGCGTCCCTTCAGGTAAGCGATAATCTCAGGTGTGGTTAAGTTCTTATGTTAAAGAATAATGGCAAAGGGACCGGGTAGAAAAGAAATGTTGTTATCAATTAATTATTACTACAAGAAATTAAAGAATTCGAAAAAATAGCCATTCGTTAGGTCCCCTCTGGTGAATAACAACATTATGGTTAAGTTTGGTTTTGAGCGAGATGTATAAAAGTTGGAAACCGTTCAAGTGTAACTGTCTTATTACAGCGCGCATAAGTGGTAACCGTCCGTCCCATTACAGAGCCATAACGTCTAAACTAAGTTTACCAACTGGAAAGCCGCAAAGTGAATATAAGCCAATCGAATGACAAGCATTGTTTTTGTTTTCACTTGTGAGAAAAAGGCGACGTCAAATCACGAACCGCGTATCATGTTTTTATTGACCATGTTAATTTATCACTATGGCTGGTTGGCGTCGTGTCGCATCTAAAGGCTGGTTCTCATCTGATCGCTCCGATCGTCTCTATCGCCTCTGTCGCTTCAAAAAGTTTGCTTGCGATGGGGGCGACCATTACAGAGACGTCTGTGACGATCGGGGCGATCGCGATCGCTTCGATCGCCCGTGTTCTATCCGGGCGTTCGGTCGCAGACGTTCGCAGACCGCGGCGATTGCGAACGATTATATGAGAACTACTGCCACAGAGAGAGACGATCGAAGCGATCCAAACTGTTCCATGGTGCATCAGTATTACCCAGGACTATGTTTCCGTTTGGCCTCCCTTTTGCTTCTTCGCCGTAAAACAGCAATAACGAGAAGATAGGGGGCCACTAATTTTGCCTTTGCATCGAAGGCTGCCATAAGCGATATCGGAGTTTTGAAAAAACACACGTGCCTCGATCGGAATAAAATCAAATATTCATATACGGGAACAAAGAAAAGATCATGAATTATTATCTTGATTGATTAATCCTATTTTGCATATACCAGACGATCGGGGGCGATCATATGAGAACCCCCTGATCGCTTCCAATCGCTTCGATCGCCTACGATCGCCTCAGAATTGGCAAACGACAGAAGCGACAGAGACGATCGGGGCGATCATATGAGTTATGGCGACAAACGACGAACCTCGCGGAATACAGCCATTTGATTGTCGAGGAGATAGCACGAGTGTGGGGCCAAGATGGCGGCGATGGAGAAAGGCATTTCAATTTTATGTCGATGGTCGTGGGATCACAGTAGCCGCTCGAAAAAAGGCGTTACTCTTACACTGTGCAGGAATGGAAGTTCAAGATATCTTCGAAACCTTAACGGATCCAGGCGCACCGGAAGGGGAAGATGACAATGTTTACCTGGCTGCAATTCGAACACTCGATGCATATTTTACGCCACAAGTGAATGTGCCGTACGAGCGACACATGTTTCGCCAAATGAAGCAAGAAGAAAATGAAACGGTCGATTAATTTGTTGTAAGGCTGAGTAATCAAGCTGCGAATTGTGAATTTGGCACCTCGAAGAATGAGCAAATACGTGATCAAATTATCGATAAATGCAAGTCCACAGAGCTTCGGCGAAAACTTCTGGCAAAAAGACAAGATTTGACATTAACAGAAACGCAGAAAATTGCTCGATCTCTGGAGGTGTCGCAGACCCAAGCGAAACAGATCGAAGGCGATGCAAGTGCAACTGTTAGTGCCATAAAAGAAGACAACAAACCCAAAAGGAGTGACAGAAGTGATCAAACGAAGAGTCTGAAATGTTACCGATGTGGACGAAGTGGTCATTTCGCACGTGACAAGCATTGCCCGGCAAGATCTCAAACGTGTTCAAAGTGTCACATGAAAGGACATTTTGCCTCAGTTTGCAAAACAAATCAAGAGCAGACGAAAAAGAACAAGAGAAAACAAGATGGTCGGGGGAAAGTTAACTGCGTGGAGGATGGTGAAGATGATGATTATGCTTTTGCTGTAGGATCTGGTGACTCGTGTTACAAGAGTGGATCAGAGACTGTTGATTTACAAGTGGGAGGTGTGATTCTAAGTGGAGTTCTCATTGACTCAGGGTCATCGTGCAATATTATTGACCAGAATACATGGGAACAATTAAAGCTGAAAGGTGTAAAGTGCAAATCAGAGAAGACAAATCAGAAATTGTATCCTTATGGAACTTTAGGACCACTGAACACTCTGGGAAAGTTTGAGGCCTCAGTAAACTTTGCTGGAAAGGAAGTTACAGCCGACTTTATTGTAATTGGCAGCGAAGGCAGACCAATAATGGGCAGGAAGACAGCCATGGAATTGGATGTACTTAGACTGGGACCACAAGCCAATGGTGAGGTGGAGAGACAAAATAGAAGTCTGCTGAAAGCTATGCGAGTTGCACACAGCGAAGGGCGTGACTGGCGAAAAGAAATGCAGAAATTCTTACTTGGTTACAGAAGCACACCGCACACAACTACTGGAGTGAGTCCTGCAAAATTGTTATTTGGAAGAGAGATTCGTTCAAAGCTCCCAGGTGTGGAAGAGTTACGCTCAGATGGTAGTGACAGTGAAGTTCTGGACAGAGATCGTGAAAGAAAACAGAAAGGAAAAGATTATGCTGACAACTTGAGAGTTGCTTGTGACTCTAATCTGAAAGAAGGAGACAAAGTGCTTCTACAGAAACCCAAGGCTAATAAACTGTCACCATCATTCGAAACCACACCTTTTGAAGTTGTAAAGAAGCAAGGAAGTCATGTGGAGATTAAGTCTTCTGATGGTGTCCACTACAAGAGAAATGTTACTCACCTGCAGAAGTATGAGGAGGATAACTCACATGATACGACAGCTAGCAATCCAAAAGAGACAGTAACAAAAGTCCCAGGAGCTAGTCAGGAGAAAGAACAGAGAGTTCAAACTCATCGTTATTCGTTGAGACCCAGACGCAATCGTTAACCTGATAAGCTAAAGGACTTTTAACTTGGTTAAGACTTGTTTAATGATAACTGTTTATGCAGTGGCCATTTCGTAAGGTCATTTCTCAGTTGAAATTTGTATTGTTTTAAGACTCGGACTACATTGGAACGTTTGTCTGATTTAGTGATCATTTTGTATTTTCGGAAAAAGGAGAGATTGTGGTATTGTATGACCAAGGAGGATGGTGGGAAATATAGGGAGCACATGGTTTTGAGTTCAATCTGGTTTATGCGTGTTTACAATGGTTTAATCCGAATGTTCACTGCTCGTGAAACACTACACTTAATAAGCCTCATGGCAACGATTGGGTCTTGTTTGCTGCACTCACTAGTTCGATTTTTGATTCGTCATGCACCTGATCAACTCGTGCGTAATTATAAATACCAAACGCGTGCACTTTCCATGAAGTATTCCATGTTTACTTCAGGTACTGAGATTAACTCATGAGTTAATAAAAATCGTAATAATTTAAAGCTTCACATCGTTCGACCAATAAGCAACGCGAGCGAATGAACGTAAATGAGCGTACTGGGAAAGACAGCTGAATAAAACGCTATTAATCAGGGAGTAACCTACAATAGCATGTGAACAGGCTCCCTACTGGGTACAGAAAAAACGTCGGTGTGAAGTGCGGGCCTAGCGTGCAGTTGTCTGTGTAGTAAGACCGCCCACGTCTTTAATTTCTGCTTTCTTTCATCCTTTGCCCCACTATGGAGCCTGATTGACTAGCATCCTATTCAGTGAGAAGTTGTTTTTTAAAAAAATTATTTTAGGTGCTTTTTGTATGGTAACCAGGATAAGTTCTAGCAGGAATGGGACTCCTTGGCCTAATGTGGCTTATGTCTAAGGAATTGTGGTTAATGACAAAGACCTCTACTGATTTAATTCTGACCCTCATAGCAGCTCTGTGGCTAATCAATGAATTCCAACTACCCCTGGATGTAATGCAATGCATATCATGTCCTTTCATGACTAACTATTTTCTAATTTATTCAATTATGTCATGGGCCAATAGACCGCTACCAAGTAGTAGGCCGGGTTGTTCACATGGACTTCGTACGAGAGTATCTTGAAAATAAAAAGAATGTAGACTTTAAAGACACTCAGAAGAAATCCAGCAATTTTGAGCTTGAAGTTCTGGCAGATACAGTATATGTTAAGGTAAATACCTGTTTCATTTATGGTAAGAAAAAGACTTGCATGTTTACAAATATGTATTAGTTTTACCAAAACATGCCTTTATACTTGGTGGTTGTTATTAAAAGGACTATGTCACGGATTTTAACTGATTTTTGAACCACCAAAATTTATATTTATGTCACAGGAAACCTAAAAATAATAGTCCATTTTTATAAAAAAAAAAAAGCTATATTAGAGCACCGAAGCTGTTAACAAGCATTTTTGGCTGCGGATGGCTCGAATGGAAACGGCTTGCAATTTAAAAACGTTAGGCAAACGTTTTCAAACTGTTTCCGCGCTTTTTCGAAAAATTGATATTTATAGCCGTAGCTTAATTTCTATCGCAGATTAAGGTTATATATTCCTGTAGATGTTCAAAGATAAGATTTATTTAGGGTAAGTTGCAACAGTTTAGACCAAAAATCTGCGAAATCCCCGTGACATAGTCCCTTAAACTTTGCTAGCTTCATTAAAAAATCAATACAATATCTGTGGGGCCGGTTGTTTTGCTAGGAATGTCAACGAACGTCGACGCTTAAACTAAAACCAAAACGCCGGGTGCTTCAAAAGTGGTATCAAAATTATTAAATAGTTTTAGCCAAGCCTAAAAGCGGAGCTCCCCAGTTATTTACTTTCCCTTTTCGTAAATCCGAATTTACTGACCGATAACAGAAAAAAAATGATAGCACTTGAGCCTGCGATCCAATATAAACCATTACTTGGTCAGCGGTAAACTTCAAAAAACATTCAACCTCGATGAATTCTATATGTGACCCCGCGATATGGTCATGTGATACTGGTCAGCGGATACCTTTGTTTTGACCGTTGTCAATTGACCATTTCAAGGATGTCCAATATCAAAGATGTAAGCTGACATTAACCATAACCTTAAACCTATTTCTGGAGTATGGCCGCCATGCTGGGCATGGGGCAAAGTCGTCGTCGTCGCTAGGGCGCACGCGCCCGCGAACCATGCCGCTAGCCACGATGACCATGAAAAACCAAAAGTATGGGTCTGTTAATTTTCTATTGGTATGGGGCACTGCTCTGCGGCCTTTCGGGCCGCTGGGAGCTCCGCTATAAATAGCTCGTTATTTGTCCAGAACTGAGAACGTTTTTTGATAAGATTATCGAAATATGTTTTATCTTAAAAATGTACGTCTCAGTTGTAAGTCTCAGTTGTTGTTATCTCGTAGGGCGACATTAAAATGCGTGGCATAAAAAAACTAACGGTTTTCAGCCGCAAAGTCATCTCCGGGGCAGACAGTCGATTAGACCTGTCAGCTCCAACTTTGGAACAAAAGTTCGAGTTACAGAAGGCTGGCGATGATGGGGATGGAGGAACGTTTGGGGTGCCGGGACCAATAGGTAGGGCCACTGAGTTTATAATGCTTTCTGAAGTTTTAGATAAGTCAAAGCTAAATTGTCTCGAGCTTGATGTCAAGTTGTGCTTGGTTTTTCTGTGAAGTTAACGCCAGTGGATGTTTGTTTTCAATTTGAAATAGGAGTAACGGTGGTATACGCGTGACTCTGATCTTTAGTCTCGCGGCAATATTCACTTTTGCGTTCAAAACTCGCTGATATCGTATAGTGTTTACTTTTAAATCACTGAAGCGCGATCACGCTATTGTTTCCATTGTAAGCGAACGACCTCGAAAGGTGGTTTATTAACAAATGAAAAGAAACGACTAGACACTCATTAGTATGCAGCGGAAATACCTTCATTAGTATGTAGGAAGACAGTTATTAGTACGCATGAAGGCACTTGTACATAACAGGGTCATAACAATAGAGGGATAGATTTTAATAACAAAGGAAAGGGAAGGCATACGGAAGGCAGGGGAAGGCATAAACAAGGTATTTATTTTAACATTATACACTACTTGCATGTGAGGTGGATCAAGATCATGAGGTTATAAAAAACATTCGTCATAAATAAAGTTGTTATTATGAGGCTTGATTAACCATTTTTATACCATGCCATAGAAAATACAGTCAATCAGAATACAGGAAAGCCGTTGTATATTCGACGGTATTCAACCCAACCTTCCCATAGTGCGCTGCGACTGTATTCTCGACGGAATTTAGTAAGCGTATTTTCTATGGCATGGTATAAAATAGTTACACAACACTTTCTCGTGGTATACTATGGAATATCCCACTTGTCACTTGTATTTTCTTGGCATACACACTCGCCTAAAGGCTCGTGTGTATACCGAGAAAATACAAGTGACTCGTGGGATATTCCATAGTATACCACTCGAAAGCGTTGCATAACTAGTATATATAGACCATAGAAATGAAGTCATAAAATTCTCAAAACTCATATGAACCACGCGCCATGGCGCCAATAGGCCACGGTTTCACTGCAGGGGTTAAGCTGCGTCTCGTTGACTATTCACTCATAGAAAACTCGGGCTCGTAGTCTAATTGTTAAATAGACCATGAAAAAATGCTATCGATTTGTTTTATACAATAAGAACGAAAATTTACGGGTGAATTAGATGGAACATTAGTGCGAAATTGCGCGCGCGTTTGACAGATCGTAACGTTTCAGTTTTTGCACTTGAAGTTGACGGTTGTGAGGCAAATTTTATCCCAAATGTTCCAGTTGAAACATTTTGCAACTCGCTAAAGTTTTTTTGGAAAAGGCGCGGCAGTTTCTCACGTTGTCTGAAATTTGCCTTACGTTGTGTTGCACGCTACGTTATTTTGAATTCATTGTCATACTCTCATCGATCATAGATCTCGACCTATGGCCAATCATTTGATGTTACTTATATTAAAGAGTTTAAATAATTTCCTGGAAATCATTTCTTAACTTCAAAAATTGATCGTTTACAATGACAGTGACATGACATGTTTACAATCGTCTTGTTGTCGTAAGTCCACTGCACATTTGTTTACGATCTGCACGCTACAATCTTCCCAAGTATTGTCCCATTTTATTATTATTATTAAATGCATGCATATTTATTATTTTTCTTCTTTACAAGTGGAGATCTATGCTGATGTATTAAAAGGTGATCTTAGTGTTCTTACTAGTGGTGGAAAAGGGAACAAGGGACAAGATGGCAAAAATGGTATAGATGGAAATACTGTAACAGTCCCGGTATGTTAAATAATGTATTGTGCGATAGGAAACAGTTCTTACATTGCCATTTTGTGTATTAGTAGAGATCAAGGTGAAGTAGGATTCAAACAAGGGGAAGAGAGTAAAAAATACATCCGGGAAACTCTTGTGCAATCAACGTTTCTTATCCGGTTAAGTCGGCGGCGGTGAAGTTATTCTGCTGTTATAAAAAAAAGCTGCAAAAAGACATCAAAAGTCCAATGAAAGTAGAAATCTAACGATTTGCGAGTTATGCAACGGCAATTATCTTACATTTAACAAAGTTTAAATGGGTTGACATTGACTTTACGGAGTCACGTGATGACGCCACGCGGGTAAGAAGCAAGAGTTCGAGCTCTCCACTTTAAAGTTTATCAATTTTCGCTATTTTGATTAATGTCAACTGCCTAAGCTTGGTAGACGTTCTACATGAATTTAAGAACAAGGTCTCAAACCTTAAGAATGACCAGTACAGATGCCAATGCAGATTCGACTTCGATAAAGCTGGATACCGTCCTCGCTAAAATGGACGACCTACTAAAATCCAGAGACATGCAAGAAACAAAACTAAACAGCATCCTGGAGAAACTATCCAGTCTTGAGAGCTCGCAGAAGAAAACGGCCGCTGATGTGAATACTCTCAAAGATAGTTACAGCGCCCTTGACGCCCGAATGACCGAAGTAAACAACGAACTGGCTCTCAAGGCTACTCGTGAGGAATTAGCAACCATTCGAAACAAAATGGAGGACCTGGAAAATAGATCAAAAAGAAACAATATCGTTCTATGGGGACTCAAGGAGGGTGCAGAAGCCGGATTAACCACTTTTGAGTCGTTTCTAAAGGTCCAATTTTTGGAGAAACATATGCAGCTGCCAGGTATCGAAGTCATGAGGGCCCATCGAACGAATATCAGCTTAAGAGCTACGGCTAAGAACCCGTCACCTGTAAGACCTATACACATTTACCTCCTGAGGTATTCTGATAAAGTTCAAATTCTTAAAGCCGCCGCAAGTGTGTTGAAGAATAACCTCTTTATGGACAGTCAGGTATTTATTTCGGATGATGTGTCGAAGAACGTCCGCGAAGAACGAGCAGAGCTTCGCAAGTTTCATCTCAAGGGGATTAGAGAAAGAGATGATGTTGAATTTGCCTTCATACCATGGTCGGTACCAGCGCAAATTTTGTTCAAGGAGAAAAACTGCTCAAAATTGAAATCCTTCAAGCTTCCGGATGATTAGTCAGGCTGAACTTTTTGTATAGTTATTGTATTGAAGAACTCTTTCAAGCAATGACAGTATTACGGTAAAATATCCTAGACTCTTTTCCATTTTATATTGTTTACACTCGGGTATTAGACCATAGAAATTGAATGCTAGTCGTCGTTCCAAGTTAGTCTTAATCAGACTTGACATCCTTTCTATAACTACCGTATTATAGGAACACTACCAAGCTACGACTATATCAAGCTTCGACAGCTAGAATATCATCAAAAGTTTGTTTTTCTCGTTCGCATATAAGATGTAGTAAATAAGCTAGTTGTTGTATTTAAATATCATCGCCTTTATGTGGAGATCCCGACGGGAGTGCATTGCAACCACAGGATGGTAAGTGCGCTTTCGTTTAAACGTGTTTGTATGTTTTTCATTGTGTTTGTGTTTGTTTTTTGTTTTTGCTTACTCTGCGCGAAACATTCTACTTTTGTCTGCTTACGCTATACAGAGAAACTATACACAAGAAAGAAACAAATTCTTTCATATAATTATCGACCTAAAACAGCACTTCTTCCTTACAATGGAACAAGTGTTTATATACATGCAAAATGCTGAGTAAACAAAATCTGAAGCCTGATACTATTAAATTATTATCGTTAAACGTGAGAGGCCTAAGCAATTTTAAAAAACGACGAGCGATATTTTCTTGGTGTAGAAAGCAAAAGGCTGATTTGATATTTTTACAAGAAACGCACTCCTGCAAAGAGCGAGAGGCTCAGTGGAAAAAAGAATGGGGCGCGGAGATATTATTCTCTCATGGGCGTACAAACGCCAGAGGTGTCGCGGTGCTTATAAAGAAAGGCTTTGATATTGATATACGTTTGACTCGGACAGATTCAATTGGAAGACTTATATTGCTAAAAGCTGTGGTTAAAGAGGAAACTTATACAATTGCAAACATCTACGGACAGAATAAAGATATTGACGCTGTTAAATTTTATCACAATCTGTCGAACCTATTAAGAACCAATGACTTTGGGAATGAAGAAAACATTATTATGGGAGGTGATTTTGATTGTCCTTTTAATGTTAGCTTAGACAAAAAAGATGGAATTCAAATTCCCCGAAGACACGTTGTAAAATCTATTGAAGAAATTCAGGATGAATTCGGTCTCCATGACATTTGGCGTATAAAAAACCCGAGTCAACAAAGCTTTACCTGGGGACGTTGTTCTCCTTTTATATTCTGTAGGTTAGATTATTGGTTGATCTCGGATAAACTACAGGATTTAGTGTCTAATGTGGATATTTTACCCTCAGTTAAATCGGACCACTCTGCAATATTTCTAGAACTCGAAGAAATTAAGGAAAATAGTAGAGGTCCTGGATATTGGAAATTGAATACCGCGTTACTTGCGAACGAAGAATATAAAAACATGATAAAAGTTAAATTGCCGAGTTGGCTTGAAGAAGCCAAGGAACTAAAAGACCACAGATCAATCTGGGACTGGATCAAATTTAATATAAGAAATGACTCTATGATTTTTTCTAAACGATTATCAAAAATTCGACAGAAACGCGAAGAAGAATTAACTTGCAAATATAAAGAATCATTAGCTGCCTTTCAAGATAATCCCTGCGAGAACACGCGAACAACAATGAAAAGCTGTAAAAACGAACTCGAATCAATGTATGATAAAAAAGTTGAAGGTATTATTGTTCGGGCAAGGGCACGATGGCATGAACATGGAGAAAAGAACAGCAAATATTTTTTAAATTTGGAAAAACGTAATCACATTAAAAAACACATTCGAAAATTGCACATAAGTGGAGTCATCTCTACTGATCCTCTTTCGATAATAAACTCACAGAAACAATTTTACACTAAGTTGTATAGCAGTTGTAAAACAAAGTTAGACACTCCAGAGGCGACAGCCTTTTTTGAAAATCCAAATCTACCAAAGCTCTCGAGTGAAGCGAGTAACAAATGCGAAGGAAGAATAACCATCGATGAATGTCAAAACATTATTAAAACATTCCCATTAGGTAAGACGCCTGGGAATGATGGTTTGCCTATTGAATTTTACAATGTCTTTTGGCCTTTTAAAATTGGTGAATTATTGGTTAACTGTTTTAATGAGGCTTATGAAAGGAAAGAAATGTCCAACTCGCAAAGACAAGGTGTTATCACACTTATTGAAAAAACTGGTAAAGATAGAACTTATCTTGAAAATTGGAGACCGATTTCACTCACTAATGTTGACGTGCTTAACAAGCCCTCGTTTTACAAGTCCGCGTTTTACAAGTCCGCGTTTTACTAGTCCGCGTTTTACAAGTCCGCGTTTTACTAGTCCGCGTTTTACTAGTCCGCGTTTTACTAGTCCGCCTTTTACAAGTCCACGTTTTACAAGTCCGCGTTTTACTAGTCCGCGTTTTACAAGTCCGCGTTTTACTAGTCCGCGTTATACTAGTCCGCGTTTTACAAGTCCGCGTTTTACTAGTCCGCGTTTTACTAGTCCAGTCCAGTCCTCGAAATACAGTATGCCAAAACTCCCCGCCCTCCAAAGATAAGTCCTTGACGGTTCTTGTCGTTTTTCGGTGCCTATTCATCTTCGGCATCTTTCTCATCCACCTCTCGTTCTGTCCTGTGTCTGTCATCACACGAAAGAAAAGCTGATTCTCAAAAAATCTGCCACAAAAGGAAATTGACAAAAACAATATGAAAACCATATATCGAAAGTTTCTTATTCTAAAATTTTATCATACGTCTTAATTCAGAGCTACAAAGAAGTTCCTCCTTTTGAGTTATTGATACTGTTCTTACAGTACCTCTTTCCACTAGCGAAATTTTACAAAATTCCTTCGCGGCGAAAAGGTAGCGCGAATCCAGAACAGACTCCAATCGAGAGTGGGTTAATTCTAGATTACTATTAATTAACTATTACAACATTCATTTTTAAAATAGTTTCCCAAGCCGACTAAGCTAACTAAACGTCGAGTGTATCTTTCAGTAAACAAAACATGCCGTTATGACGCCGGAAATCCAGCTCACGCATACTATACCCCGTGACTCACGCAAACCTCCGACTTACGTGCTACTACAGTCATTCCTTTCTAAACATTTTTTTTTGACCACCACCGTACCTTTCTACCCAAAAAACTCATGAAACCGCCCGGTTTTAACCTGTTTTAACCTTTCAAAAATTAGAGCGTTCGAAACTAAATAAGATCCGTAATCACAAACAACATACAGCCGTTTACCAGCACTCTTTAAAACTCCTGAAACCCTTCAAAATCAGGCAAAATAAATCTTTGAAATAACCTTTATCAATGTTTCTTATTTTTTATTCAGTTCTATAAAATGCCTTTCATACACTACTGTCAAACAAAAATTTCAATTTCCTCAAAGTTTCAAGACAAAAGAATAACAAATATTTCGTGCACAATGTAATTTGATTAAGCCAATATTATCACGTCTAAAAATACTTCAAGCAATTCAGTGAAAACCCGTTTTTTTTTTCGTATCAACGAAAACCACTTTCGAATAATCAATACATGAAAATAACAATAAGATCAAAAGGAAGAAAGGAACCTTTCTAATTATTTGAAGACTTTCAAAGCCGTGATATTATGCATCCAATCCGCGATAAAATTTAATTACAACAAAATCCAAGTTCTCATTTTGAAGTCCATTTTTTTCAGTTGATACCTTAATCCAACTTGTGAAAAATTCCATTCAAGTTCCTATTAATACTGTACATTCCCAATGTTTTGCTCAGGTCTTCAGAAGCGTCTTACTAACCAAATCTAAAATAATTCCAAAACATGCTGTACAAACATTCTACTCTTTGTGACAAACGACTTGACGACCAATTGTTCAGAAATGAAAATCGACACAGTTCTTGCTAAATAAAAAAAAAGTTTTACGGCGGAGTCAGGCTCAAAAAATATACCGCAAGATCACACCCCCATTCATAGTCAGAAACCAGCAAACCATCTTGTTTGCTAAAAAAAACACTGCGTGACATCAATGACGTTACCTTTTTCATTTACAAAAATAACTTTAACTTGTCAAAGTAAGTGCAATTTCACAATGGTGAATATCAGTACAGTATGGGGCCCAGTTCTCGGCCGGGTCCAGTTCTCGGCCACTTTGTGTTTAACGCGTTTTTTCACACTCCAGTTGAATTAAAAGAAAAAGGTATTTCTTTCAAACGATAGACTGATTCATGTGCTTTAAGTATCTTGAGTTTGATCGTTCAATTCGATATAGAAAGCTCACACGTCGAGTTTACGCGGAGGTAGGTGAATTTGCATTCCCGAAAAATTTGTTTGTTTACGGCTCCTTAAAATTCATGGATGTAGTTAAATTAGTATTTTATCCAAAAGCCCCCACCATACGAGATAATTTTTGGCATGTGAAACGAGGAATAATTCAGCTTTCTGCTTTAGTTAACTTTTCGTTGAACCGTTGTATTTTTTGGTCTTAATTTACTTCGAAATTTTTTCTTGCGACGTTTGCGTATTTGCCAGTTCTCGGCCACCCTGCTCGCTATCACAGCTTAGCGCTTGGTTTTTAATATAATTTCATCTGCTGCTGCCAGAATGAAAGAAATAAATGTTTTAAAAATAAAGTTCAATCTTATCTCTAAGTTTTGAGCTGACTCTTGTCTTGTCTATTATTTCTACAACACCTAAATCTTTCAAGACCTTTTCACTGCAAAATAAACCATCTAAATGCACGGGTCACACAATGCGGTTTTGCCAGAACCTGCACATAGGCAACTAGGCGCGTTAAAATCCTTCTTTTCTAAAGTAAAACAAAGCCTCATAAAAATAATTTGGGATCGATATAACATAAATAGGTTTACAGAGTGATTTTATGACTGTGAAAATTAATTGAGCATTTTTTTTACAGATAATTACGCACAAGCTTTTTAGTGGCCGAGAACTGGGCCAAGGTGGCCGAGAACTGGGCCCACAAATGGAGCTTTTATTTTTATTATTGCTCGGGCAAATTAATTTTTGATCGGTCGATAGCTTTACACCAAAAAGCTGAATAATGTAGCTAGCTCTGGGAGAAATTTCAAGTTCCTGCGGTTCTTCTGAGGTAAGAAATACAAGTTTACGTCAAAAGTGGCCGAGAACTGGGCCCCATACTGTACTTTGCCCCGTAAGCTTTTTTCTCTGTCCTTCCGCCGAAGCATACCAAAACAGAAGCAATGTGGATTGGTTCGTGTCGTGACAACACCGAAACACCTCTATCTTTAAAATGGTGCAAAACTGTAAAAGCCCTCGGTGTGCACTTCAGTTATAACAGCGAAGAGTCGCTCCAAAAGAACTTTTACGATAAGATTTCCGATATTAAAAAACAAATACATCTTTGGAGTTGGAGAGGTCTTTCTTTATTGGGAAAAGTATCCATTATTAAAAGTCTTCTTCTCCCCAAATTGATATACATATTTTCTATCCTACCACCCCCCTCGGAATTTGTTGCGTTGATACAAACAATAATTTATGAATTCTTGTGGAAAGGGCCTGATAAAATAACAAGAAGAGCCGCAATCAACATTTTCGACAATGGTGGGTTAAACCCTACTGATCTGGAGACTTCAATTAAGTCTCTAAGATTATCGTGGATTTCAAAAATTCTCACTTCTGAATCACTTCCATGGAAAAGCTATCTTAGATATCTGCTCAAACCCTTCGGTGGTTCTTTCTTTTTTCATTGCAACTATAACATTAATGATTACAATATTAAGTCGACTTTTTATTCAGAAATTTTGCAGTGGTGGTCTGAATTCCGCTCAAAATTTGCAACGGAAACTACATCCTTTGACTCGATAATTTGGAATAACTGCAATATAAGGATAGACGGTAAACCGATCTATTATCAGAATTATGTGAATGCTAGTGTGATTCTTGTCAGTGATTTGATGTTTGCTTTGAATAATGTTGATTCCTTTAACACAGCTAAAGGCAAGGGATTAAAAGATACAAATTACTTGACCTGGACTTCAATTCGATGTTCGGTACCAAAGTATTTAAAGAATCTAAATGTCGATGGGAGAAACGTGTTAAGATCACTGGAATTTAAATGTGGTGACAAAATCTTTGATCCAACCTCGAGCAAGAGTAGAAACTTTCACGCCCTTCTTATTCAAGACAAAGCCATACATTCTAGAGGTTTTTGCAAAATAATGTCAAACTTTAGCATTAGTGAGGAAGAGACTCGCAAAGCATTTATATTAACAAAATCAGTTGCTTCAGAAACGTTTGCTCAGTGTTTTTAGTTCAAGATCTTAAATGACATTTTGTTTTTAAATACCAGATTAGCAAAAATTGGGAAGATCCCTAATGACCTTTGTACGTTCTTTCGATCCTCTCAAGAAACATTAGAACATTTCTTTTACCAATGTCCTTATTCAACAGATTTTGGCTTAGATTTGAAAACTTTTGGTTAACAATTACAAAAGAGCAAATAAAACTTAATTATAAAAACATTATATTAGGAATATTAGATGAGAAATCTAGTCTGCTCAATTACTTTATTATTTTAGGTAAACTTTATCTGTGGAAATGTCGTAAGAATAATCAAACCCCTCTTTTTTTGCCATTTGAAGATATAGTCCAGAGTAAATACGAGACGGAGAAGCTTATAGCATCTCAAAACAATTTGGCCTTAAAAAAATTTCAGGCTAAATGGAAACTTTATCTTGAATAGAAATCAAGCTTTATATTTCAAGGACTAGGCGCTGTCTGTAAGTTAATTTCTTGTAAATATGGATATAGAAAACAATTGTGTAAATTATTATGTGTTAAAATAGTATGTAATATAATAGTAGTAGTATGTGTAAGTGTAGTATGTCTAAGTCTTTTAGTACCAGCGTAAGTAGAATATCATATACTGTAACAATTTAGAATATATCTTTGTAAATAGGACATAATATCGTAAATTTGTATTGTAATTAGTGTAGGCAGAGCCCATTAGTTGTGTAAGTGTTGTAATTATTGTGTGTTCGTAATAGTAATAAAAAAAAAGACATTGACTTTACGTCGTTACGTTGTGCCAAGTGAAGTTAAATAATTAATAAATAAATATCTTAATTGACCACTCCCTCAACAGGGCTTTTCAGGGCCAATGTCAACAAACACTGAAACAAATATTATAAATGAACTTAACATGGTTAAAATTCCCAACTGGCAGGAGGCAGACCAGTTGGCTATTTACAAGCGTAGCCGAGGATTTGAACTCGGGCCGGGACTACCGAGAACAACACCAGCTAGTGGTCAGAACGGGACTTGAACACACGACTTCCGGATTTCAATTCCAGCGCTCTAACCACTCGGCCACGCTGCCTCCTCTATCAAGTTAACGGAGTTCTTCCTTTAGACGGAAGAGATCATTAGCCACGTCAATTTGGATTCGGAACTAGACTTGAAGGCCATAGCATTTCTTTTATGTGTCTTATTTTTTGAAACTTCTTTTTTATCTTTCGTAGAAAGACGACCGAACGGAAAACGACTGTTTTAAGAGTAAAGTAAATGATAAACACACACTGTGCAAACCGTCATCCTATGCAGGGATACCGGGTCAACCGGGAGACCCTGGCAGCCCTGGGGGGTATGCCGGAAAATCAGGTAATACATCAGAAATTTCAAAATACCCATTTTTGGAACTTTATGAAAAGTTCTAGAATAGTTTGCGAGAATGAAAGACACTGTCATCGTAAAAATGAAGTTGTCTTCTTTTTTAATAGGAAATGGTGGTAACGCTGGATATCAAAATCTTTACGCGAGACAAACAGAAGGAAAAGTGGAGCTCAAAAGTTGTCGCGGAAGCGGAGCACCGGAAGCTACAAATGGCAAGGGAGGAATAGGTGATTGCTTTATATTCGAATATATAAGCAACTGAAATACTTTAAATAAAGTTCTTATATCAATATACATGTAATAAATAATAAAGATGGTAAATTTTAAGCTCGGTAATAAAAGCTTAAAATTTACCATCTTTATTATTTACTACAAACTTGATGAATTCGACATTGCTGATCCTAGCAGTATGCAGGGCGCGTGTCACTTATCAACCTAGTAAAATGGCCCAGCTCACAACGAGTCTCTCGTAGCTCAGTTGGTTAGAGCGCCCAACCGGTATCTTGGAGGCCATGGGTTCGATTCCCGTCGGGGACTCAGAATTTTTCTTTGTCCCATGCTCGAGTCATGTTGAACACTTCATCTTCATTATTTATTATCGAGCTTAAAATTTACCATCTTTATTATTTACTACAAACTTGATGGATTCGACATTGTTGATCCTAGCAGTATGCAGGGCGCGTGTCACTTATCAACCTAGTAAAATGGCCCAGCTCACAACGAGTCTCTCGTAGCTCAGTTGGTTAGAGCGCCCAACCGGTATCTGGGAGGCCATGGGTTCGATTCCCGTCGGGGACTCAGAATTTTTCTTTGTCTCATGTTCGAGTCATGTTGAACACTTCATCTTCATTATACATGTAATACTTCATGAAAAGTGCACTCGTACGGTTTTTACGCACGAGTTGGTGAAGTCAGAAATCGAACGAGTGAGCGTAGCGAACGAGTGAGATTTCTGATACAAAACAACAAGTGCGTTAACACCGTACAAAGCACTTTTCATGTGGTATTGTGTTTATTATTTACGTACTGAGATAATTGAACGCCCAATTTAACAATTCAGCTGTAGAGGATACTCCAACAGTCTAAGCAAGTTATTTTCGTAAACAGCGTAAAGCCTTTCAAAGTCTTTGCTGGCCAACGGCACGTCGTATTTTTCGCTTGACAGAAATGTTCATTCAACGGTTTCACGCCCCACTTGTTTTTTTTTTCTTGTCTGTTCTTCAGTGTTCTCCAGACTTTCGACGTATTCTTCAATTCTGCCGAAGAACCGTGGACTTTTCATTTGTGTGTGTGTTTTTTTAAGTAATAACAAGAAAGCTTAAAGGTAATTGTTGGAATAACAATTATGTAAAAAAGAAGCTTTTAACCACGCCAAAAGATGGCTTGTGTGCGAAACAACGCCAATCAACTTTGAATAAAAAACTTCAACTTAATACAACACATATGTAAAAAAACACAGGATACACGGTTTCTGATTGGTTTAAATCGGTTTGCGGACAAAAATTACTTTGCTGTTTTTTAGTGGGTAAACCTCAGTACATATATAATAAATATCTTTATATGCTATTTGCCGAGGTCTTGAGTACGACCCAAACAAGTCCGTAGCCCACTTGAAGGGCTGTGGTCAAGACCGAGGGCACAGTTTTCCCCTATACGGACAGACCCAGGCAGGCAATTAACGTTTTTTATTCTTTTTCCTCCTTTAATTTCTTTGGCAAAGAAACTTAGAAAGATTGTATCGTTAACTCCCTGTTGGTATACGCGCACATCTAATTTCAATGTTGGGTCGATCTGGAGAGCAAAAGTGAAGAATGCCGTTTGCTATGTAATGCCGAAAAAGTTGCTCTGATAAAAGGAATAAAAAGTTCATGCTATTACATTTACACAGAAAAGATTCAAGAAAAGCAACTTAAGTAAAAACACAAACAATAATTTTTTAAAAATTGTTGTTATATGCCCTATCTCGGTAGTTTAAGACTTTTTGAGGATAAATGAAGACACAAACGCCATGCGTAATTCATCTCTTACCTACATTTTGGGAGAATAACCACACGGAATAAATGAATGACTCTTTCGCCTTTTTCGCCAAACCACTGAGAACTGTAATAACAGCTATTTGATGTAAAGCGCGGAGTGGGAGAAGGGGGGGGGGGGGGTGGTACTCCGGGATCCAAGTGACGGGGATGTGCGAAGGATTTTTTTGGGGTCGAAATTTTCGATTCCGGGATTTTTTTGGGTAGGAGAATTTGGCTGGTATTTTTGTGGGTGACTTGATTTAAATAGGGGATTTTTTTGGGTATTAAAATCAAACTAAAGTGCCTTGGCGCGGCCTTGGCAATTTAGGGGTAATTTGACTAGGGATTTTTTTGGGCGTTTTTTTTGGTCCAGGGATTTTTTTGGGTAATGTCGGGAGACTCAGGGATTTTTTTTGGGTCCTGAGTCTTGCCTCCATTCGATCATCCCCGTCACTTTGATCCCGGAGTACCCCCCTGGGGAGGAGGGAAGGGAAAGGGAGAGGGAAATGGACGGGGATGGTGAGGAGAGAGGGGTAGAGACAGACAGAGACGCGGAGGAACGCAGAGGGGCGTGGAAAGAACTCAGAAAGACGCGAAATGTACTTATTACAGCGAAAAGCCTATAATAGTAGTAGTAGGTATCTGTCGGATAAAGTCCATAGTGTTAGCGCGTTAAAAAAGAAAGGCCTAATTCGTGATTTTCAAGTGACGTCATCAAGATTCTAAAATCAAGAATCGCGAGACTCCTGAGTTTTTATCCTTCACTGCCTATTAGACGTCCTTAATAAATGTCTTATTGAAGGTTTTCAGCTCGTTAGCATCCGCCGTTTTTAAGATATAACCTTTTGAATTTCGGATTTTCACGCCACAGGAGATCAAAGATGGCCGCCAGAACGCTGTTACGTATGCTTAAAAATATGCCTCATCCTGTGATTTTTAACGATCTGAACAATTGAGGTTTGACGAGAAGTGTTTATGTGAATGTTTACGCATTCACGAAGGTGAACTGACCGCTTTTTATAGCCGAGGTGAATGCCAGATGTTTTCATTGATTTCTTGCGGCCATCTTGGTGCCCCTTCACACGGACTCCAACATGAAGTTTCCATACTGTGCTTTCTAAATTTGTGTGGAACATTTTCACGGTTATCTCGAGTACGGAATACCGTACAGGCCTGAGAATTGGACACAAAGAATATCTAGTAATGTTCTACAACCTGTAATATTCTTGATTTTTTTTTACTCAATAGCCTTGGATTTATTCTTGTGCAGCGCGTGACAGTATCGTTACTTGCGTGACAGTGAAAAACAGCAATATGAATATTACATGTTTGAAGATTTTTGTGTACTGATTGTTTATTTTTTTTGTAACTTTTTTAGGAGGTCCGGGAGGCAAGGGCGGAAAAGGAGTCACATGTAAAGCGTATGCAAACGTTTACATTTTCAGGGCCGATTTGGCGAGGTATTGGTGTGGATTATTCGGGACAACAAAGCGAGCGGATCCCGGTGACCCTGGAAACCCCGGAACTAATGGGCACAGTTAAGTATTGTAGTGAACACTTTTGTACCACTTGGTGTTACGTTATATATCTTTATCACACAAAACTTAACGCATCTGTAAAAACAATCAACGCATCTGTTAAATATAAACAAAGCAGATTAATACCGATTTACGTAATCGAGGAGTGACCTATTAAAAAAAAATAAAAAAAAATAAAATAAATGTCTACAAAACTGAATGCATCAGTGGAGAAGTTAAAGACACTGTTAGTTGCTTTCTGAAGGCTGATCACGCACATAATTAACACTCATTGGATGAGGTTGAGCGAAATGTTGATTGTCAGCAAGCTCTCAAGTGCAGTAAAGGGCAAAGTCCGCGCTCGGCTTGTCACGCTGGCCGTTTTTATTTCGCCCTTTACCCCACTGGTGAACCTATGGACGGCCATGAATTCTCAGTGGCGAGCAGATTAATTCTTTGCCGAAGCCGATAGCTGAGGCAAACCTAATTTGTCTGATTTGACTACATTTTCATTACAACTTCAGATAAGCATAATGTTAACACTCGCTTTGCAACTAGGCCAACTTTTTATGTTCCAAAAATTCGAACAAACTATGGCAAATTCAACCAACCTATATTATGGAATGAAATTGATGAGAGATTTAAGATTCTTTCTATTTACTCATTTAACCTTGCATTTCATTAATTTCTATTAAGTTTTTGTTACTATTTGCTATATTCTGGTATTTCTGCCATTTTTTTTTTACTATTATCTTTTTTATTGTACATACATGCTTAAGAATTATTTTTTTTTGTAATCTACCGCCTTAATTAAGTGTGTAAAATATAAAATGCCTCTTTCCTGACCTTATATTTACTTTAAATTAATAGATTGTGGTCACCCAACTAGTTTAGCTTTTTAGTTATTTTTGGTGACCAGCAACTGTATGTATTTTTAATTTATCTGTTGTTAAAGGAGAAGTTCACTCTAGAATGGCCATTTATTTTCTTTACGCCAATAAAGAGTTTACACAATGATATGCCATTCACCAAAATTTCAGCCTCCAACGTTCGATAAAACCCTACGAAATCTTTCCCAAAACTCGACAACTGAACGCCGCCATTTTGGAGCTGGTAATGTATGCGTGACGTCAAAGAGCTCAGCCTGAAGTTTGGCGGGAATATTTTAATAGTCGAAACTCCTTGTTTTTTGTATTTCTTAAATTGGAGCTCTGTTTGAGCAAAATGGAGATGCACAAACAGGCATTTTGACAAACGAAAGCCACTACGAAGAAACGACGAGTTTCGCGTATTTAAATTTTCCAACCAAACTTAAGACTGAGCTCTTTGAGGTCACGCATACATTACCAGCTCCAAGATGGCGGCGTTCAGTTGTCGAGTTTTGGGAAAGATTTCGTAGGGTTATAGCGCACGTTGGAGGCTGAAATTTTGGCGAATAACATTTCTTTGTATAAACTTTCTCTTGGCGCAGAGAAAATAAATGGCCATTCTGGAGTGAACTTCTCCTTTAAAAGTAGTAACTAGTAATTTTGCTGTTCAAATAAACCTTGTTGTTTTTGTTGTTGTTGTCCTGCGAGAAACTAAAAAAAGTTACAAGTTACGAGTTCAATAAATGTTTTCACCATTCAATCCTTGAGTTTGTTTTTCACAATTATCGTTGGTAAGCAGGAACCGGTACCTTGCTGAAGTAATCGCAGAAGCTGATGTTCCTTCTTGAATGTAGACACAACTGCACTTGAGCAGAACAGAAATGTGCATGAGCTGACCGATTTTTGAAGGCAAAAAATGCTTTTAATGTTGACAAATTCAGATGAATTACAATAAACATGTACGCTGATTGGTCCGTCTCCCTTAAATCCCGACAGCTGCATCACAATACTTGATTACTGGCTTTCTGAAGATTGAACACTCTAAGTTTAGTCTGCTATATTTTGGAAGTGCATATGTTGTCAAAACCGTGAAAACACTGAACAAGGTTCCAGTAGCTTTTTAAAAGGTTAGATTGCGAAGGTTTTAATGCAAAAACTTCTTTGAGAAAGCGACAAAGTTAAAAATTGTATAGTTTTTCGTTGCGATTATATCATTAGTACTCAAGAAGCTACCTCACAGACGGTGAATCTTTAAAAAAAGAAATAGCTTTTTTTCTAGTTTGGCGTTTTTTACCAAACTAAACCCAGTAATAGCTTCAGTTTTTTTGACAGTCTCTCCGCATGTATCTTCAAAAGTGTTCTCGGTATAGAAATACAACTTATAAGGTAAAAATTGTGACTTTTTTATTGTTCTGCCTTTGTGCAAATTCATAGATTTTTCCTTTTTTTGAAAATGATGTCTTTCCCTGAATTTTTCCTCTCCGTTGCAATCCTGTAAATGCATATTTTTACTTGGCAGAAAAGAAAGTTACGTGAACAACTCTTACATGAATTAAATCGATTCTTTCTTATATTGCTACCATGCAGCTCCAGAAGTTCGCGGTTCCGACGGTGAAATGGAACGTGCCTACATTAAGAAATCCTACCTGAGTTACAAGGAAAAAATGAAATATCCGTTGGTTTTATTAAAGTTGATGAAGAGACATGCCGAAGATGTTATTTGGGCTAACAACATCGAGGAAGGGAAGTCAATCCTCGAGTTTCTTGTTGACGTAACGGAGGACAGGGCGGATGCATCTAAAATAAACAAAGGTTAGTTACTCCATGGGGATGAAGGCGCGCGGAAACAACGTAAAAACGTTGCCTAACGTTTTCAAATTGCAATCCATTTCTATCCGAGCCATCAGCAGACAAACGCGCTTGTAAACAGTTTTAGTGCTCTAAAAAGGAATTGGTAATAAAAATGGACTATTATTTTTAGGTATCCTACGACACAATATAAATTTGGGCTGTTTAAAAATCTGTTAAAATCCGTGACATAGTCCCTTTAAAGTTTTTCTACACTAAATGTAACAACGCCTACACATATACCATACGTCATAACACTTATTCGCCTCAGGCTCCGTGAACATTAGTAAATATTTACCGAGACGAAGTCTAGGTAAATATTCAACAATTTTCACTGGGCCTCAGGCGAATACCATAAAATTCCGGCTATAAGCCCCCCCCCCCGGTTATAGGCCCATCTACCTGGAAACAAAAAAATACATCCGATTATAAGTCCCCCTCTGCCGGATGACAGTACTGAACAGGGCTAAATGTTGCTTTATTATGCGTTTTTAACTTAAAAAACGGTATTTCGATCAACACTCCCGTGGCTCGTTTCGAAACGTTTTTTTTTATTCCGCTTATAAGCCCTCCCGGATATAAGCCCCTCCGCTTATAAGCCCACACAAAACCCCTTACGAAGTTGTATAAACCCAGGGCTTCTAACCGGAATTTTACGGTATTTTTTTTTAGTAAAATTTTCAGAGGTGAATATCAAGAATTAAAAAAACTAAAAACTTAAAAATGGAAGCAACAAACACAACTGCTCGCTTGCATACGTGTAAACCAGTTTAACACATCTATTGTAAATCAATTTACACTTACCGTATTTATTCGATTAAACGCCGCCCTCGAATAAACGCCGCATTTTAGAGCAGAAATATTAATAAACGCCGCCCTCGAATAACCGCCGCATCACGATGCGGCGTTTATTCGAATTTTAGACTCGAAAAACAAATGAAGTAATTATCTAGTTTGAGCAAGCCTAAAATAATTATTTTCCTTGCTTGTAAGAATGTTTTAAGATATTGAAAATGACTTTTAAGACAAGCACTACAACATGTTTCTATTTTTTAAAGTTCAAATTTCAGTTACCATGCTATTGTTTGCAAGAAATAAATTGAATTTTAAATAAACGCCGCCCTCGAATAAACGCCGCACTCGAATCACGAAAAATTTAATAAACGCCGCGGCGTTTAATCGAATAAATACGGTAAGTCAAAATCGATTGCCCAGTTTGTTTGATCACGAATAACTAATAAAAAAATTGAAATTGCGAACAATCATATGTTAAATTTTTGTTTCTGGTTTTAACGATTCTTTTTCGGGCGCGGGGGGGGGGGGGGGGGGAGGGGCTGAAGTTTTAGCTTTATTCCAAGGAAATTTCAATCTGGCCAAATTCCTCGTACAGGAAACGTTTATGAAGACCTCCAAAGTAAATTGTCTGTCTGTCTGTCTGTCTGTCTGTCTGCCTGCCTGTCTGTCTGTCTGTCTGTCTGTCTGTCTGTCTCTGTCTTTGACTCTGGAAAATGTAAGCCCCTAGTAATTTTCACCAAACACGTGAAGACTACAGGATTCTCTTTTTTTTGCTCAATTGTTGTTGTTGTTGTTTTTTTTGCATTTTCTGTTACTGGGGTCTTGACAATTTTTAAACCGCTCTAACTTTCCTTCATTTCAGTTGTGAAACTCAGACTAGGCTTTCTGAACAATGACGGATTTGACAGATTTGGTAAGAATAAACTGTTCGCACCTCTACAAAAATGGACAGCTTTTAAGGAGGATTTGGAAGAAATTAAAACACGCGCCATGCAACTCCAAAATGCTTACAACGGAATACAACAGACACTGGAAAGAAAAGAGGATTTAAGGAATGTGGTTAAAACATTAAATAGTGGCACTAGTGCTGTTGTCCAAAAACAGAGGGAGAGGCTCGAAGCGGGAAGACTGGTAGCAAATCAGCAGAAGGACCTGTATGTTAGAGTGAGTAGTTTCATCTTTGTCCTTTAATTCTTGAATTGTTATGGCCCGAATTTAAATGGAACTTAACAGCTTTCAACCACACGGGGGCACTCACATCAGCCATGAGGATAAATAAAAAATAAACCTAACCCTACCTATCGTCGCGTTTTTTGCTTAGCGACCATTTTGAATTTTTAATACTCGGTCTAGCAGGTTATAGATCTGGAATCGAGAAAGGCGTGGGGTCTGGGACGGTCGAAAACATTCGGAAATATTAATTCTCGGGACGACGTCCAAACACTATACGAGTACTATATAGTGACAAGGGAGGAAACTCTCAGCTTTCATGGTCGAACCTTTCTGCCAGTTAAGGGTAACGGAAGTGGAATACCATCTTAAAACCGGAAGTAAAAATGTAACTTGCGGAAGAGACAGCAATACATGCAAAATGGCCTAATATCTTCCCGAGTTGTCAAAAATAGTGTAAATACCAACCAAAAATTCCAAATCCTTATATATAGTTTGCGCAAAGTTGTCAAAACAACTTTGGCGGCGGCCTTGAATTAAAGGAAGCGCAAAGTTCAAAAAAATGAAAGAAACTAGTCTATCATGCTTTTGTTTGAACGTATTCATTTGGTCTGTCGGTTCGGTACCTTCCCGTAGCCGGATACTAAAAGCAACTTTTCAAACAAAAATTTCTGTAAAATTAGACGTTCTGTAAAAAGTGTAGCCTGTATTTATCCATTGACGTTGCTGTTTGGCATAGAACGTGCAGGCAGTGTTCAGCTAATTACGCCTTTTGTTCTGCGACCTTCTGATTTGCAATTCTTGTTTCGGCTTAATGAAGATAAGTTTGGAAAAAAGGCGGTGTTTTCCTCGACAAGCAAATTCAAAATAACAGAATCGTAGGTATATATAAAAAATAAACAAATCTAGTCCGCGGCCGATGTATTTCATCGACAACGAGAACGTCGCCTAGCAAAAGGTTTTATTAGCAACCACCGTTCTAAGCGTGCATTTTGGTTTTTAAATCTTTGCATATTTTACGAATCTCAACTGAGAACGAAAACAAATATTCAGTCGATCATTCTATTTCCGAAACAAAAACCAAAAACTTCCGAAATTAAAAAGAACCAATCAAAACAAACAATGCCATTTACTTCCGCCTTAAATCTGTCAATCAATGAAACAAATGTTTTACTTCCGTGACCCTTAACTGGCAGAAACGTTCAACCAAATCAAAGGTTTTAAAACGACGCCGAAATATCGTATACCTTAGGAAAAAAAATATGCGAAAGTCGCCAAACAAAAAGTATAACGAACAGAACAATAGCTCGCTCGTGCGTTGTGCATCTTATGAATTTGTAAGACGTCCTCTACAAAACAACTACGGACACACGCACGCATTCTTTTCAGACAGAATCCTGAAAGGCTTTCATTTCAAAAAAATATAGCAGCGTGCTCCAAATAACAAAATCAAAGCGCCAGGCGCTCTGTAGTTAACTCATTATTCGTCTTTCTTGCAGAATGTTATTGTTACTTTTGTTACTTCGATAAATACCAGTTCCGTTGATAGTGTGTTAGAAAAAGTTTAATTCTCGCGATTTACTTCCGTTCTGGGAAATTTACTTCAGCTTAGACCTAAGAGCATGCGCAATTAAAACCGGAAGACCAAGTTTTCGACCTGAAATCGACCTGAAAACGATCTGTTCAATTCCATTTTCCCAGAGTCCGTCCCGTACTGCTGACCGACGGACTCTGGGCTCGAGATTGTGCCAAACCACGACGATACTCGTTTCCTCTCGCAAATTGCTATACTCATCTTCGATTTTTCTCGCAAATTCCGCGTGACCCCTTAGTTCGATTTATTTGCAATCATTTGAAGTGAGTGGGAAATTGGCGAGATCGACCAGATGTCAGAAATATGCAAAATCGATGGCGCGTGCTTCTTTATCCTGATTGGGCCTACTGTAAAACCAAATCATTTCATTGGTTTACAAGTTTAATGAGTGACTGTCAAGTTCTTAAATGGATGTAGTCGAAGTAAAAATAACATAAAAATTCACTTTTTTCTAGACATTAAAAGGGTCTTGAAATGGCTTAAACTTGCAATTCAATGTTGAGTTTGAAGCCTTAAACAGCAATGCTCCTTCTAACTGGCCGCCGCTTTTGATTTTTGGCACGTTTTGCTCTGGCGCTTCTGTGATGCAAGCCTGCCCTCACACGAGCTGAATATTGGAAATACCTGTATAATTGTTGAAAGCGCCTTAAACTTAACACTTTACAGAAAAAGCTTGATTTTTACTTTATCGACGATGTTAATGTTCGACCCACTGTTGCTTAAATAAGAAGTTCACTCCAGAATGACCATTTATTTTCTTTACGCCAATAAAAAGTTTATACAAAGATATGTTATTTACCAAAATTTTAGCTTCCAACGTACGCTATCATCAATCATTTAAACGCCCAGTGGCGTATAGGGCATCAACAAGTCGCCTCCATTCTTGTCGGTCCTTTGCAAACCGCGAAGCTTGCCCCCAGGTCAGATTTAGGGCCTGAAGTTCTGCTTCTGCAGTTCTTCTCCAGGTGGATTTTGGACGGCCTCTTTTTCTTTTACCCTCTGGTGTCCATCTGAGAGCAACTTTAGAAATGCTGGTAGATTCTCTACGGAGCACATGACCAACCCAACTCCATCGTTTCCGTGTGAGAACAATACTCATGTCCTCCTGTTCTGTCAATTTAAAGAGCTCGTTGTTGGAGATCTTTTGTGGCCAAAAGATGTGCAAGATTTTTCGGAGACAAGATGTGTGAAAGCTTTGCAGCTTTTTCAAGTCGTGCACAGTCATTCTCCAACATTCAGATCCGTAGAGTAGTATAGAGAGTACACAAGCTTGGTAGATCTTAATCTTCGTTCTTCTGCTGTAGTTTTTGCTCCTCCACACGGGTCGCAATTTTGCAAAGGCCCCTCTAGCTTTACCAATCCTCTGTCGGATGTCGATGTCAGCCCCCCCATCACTGCAGACTGTACTACCCAAATAGGTGAATTGTTGGGTCGTTTGAAGGTCTAGCTGTCCCACTTTGATGGACAATGGTGCTGAGATGTTGACAGGCAATACTTTTGTCTTCTGAGGGCTGATCTTAAGCCCTACCTGCCGAGAGAATCTGTTAAGCCGGTCAGTTTTCTCCTGCATGTCACTGAACGAATGGGACAGCAAGGCAATGTCATCGGCATAATCCAGGTCCTCCAGGACAGTTGATAGTGTCCAGCGTTTTCCTCTTCTTCTGTCTTCAGTAGCTCGAGACAGCACCCAATCGATGACAATGTTAAACAGTAGCGTTGACATAACGCATCCCTGTCGAACACCCGATTTGACATGGAAGCTCAGGTCAGAGCCTCCAACCGAGCAACAAAAGTCAGTGTAGAACAATGCACACATTGTCACTCGGACAATGTGTGCAGGTATGCCATACGCCCTAAGGATACTCCATAAACTCTCCCTGTGCACGCTATCGAAGGCCTTCTGAAAATCGATAAAATTGATGTACAGTCCCCTCTGCCATTCATGACACTGTTCAATGATGTTTCTCAAGGGCACCCCTCTGTAACAGACCCAGTGGAATCTGAAAAAAGTCACTGGGTCGGCCAATTTCCCACTGGGTCGGCTTATTTGAGCTCGTTTCTAAAGTAAGTTTATTCGACATAAGCCACAACGCACAGTCACTGGGGAAGCACAAAAATAGGCGGGTAAAATCAAAATTTTCGCTGGGTACCGGGGAGACTAAATTTTCACTGGGCAGGGGAAAATAATCCACTGGGTCAGGTTCCACTGGGTCTGTTACAGAGGGGTGTTCAAGGAAAAGATGTGTTCTGTGCACGTGCCCATAACCCCTTCGAAATCTTTTCCAAAACTCGACAACTGAACGCCGCCATCTTGGAGCTGGTAATGTATGTGTGACGTCAAAGAGGTCAGCCTGAAGTTTGGCGGTAAAATTTTAGATACTCGAAACTCCTTGTTTCTTCGCAGTGGCCTTTGTTTGTCAAAATGCCTGTTTGTGCATCTCTATTTTGCTCAAACAGAGCTTCAAGAAATCCAAAAATAGGAGTTTCGACTATTAAAATTTTCCCTTCAAACTTCTCGTAATTTTGCCGTTAAGTAAAATTCACCAAATAAAAGATAATAGTCATAATTTTTCATCATTTTTTTAGGTCGCTGTAAAATTTGAGCTTAATCGCACCTATAACAACCGATCAAATATAAGCCTTTTAAAAGATGTAGGACAAACAAAATTTTTGCCTAATGAATTTATTCATGCACAGGTATCCCCCGCGACCTTAACGTCATCGTTAGAGGCTTCGGTGAATAGATGTTGCAGTGCCTGATTTGTACTCCGTGCCCTCTACTTTCTTATCATTAGACCTATTTCTTTGTCCGACTCCATATCGTAAGAAATAGACTTCGTGTTGTCGACGAAAAGCTTTTTTAACCAGCGTAATTAAAAGCATTTTTTTCGCTCGCGCGGAAACACAGCGGGCCATCCCGTGTGGTCGAGATGGCTCCATCTTGACCACTCGGGTAGCCAATCACAGAGAACTATTTTCTCCGAGTAGTTTGTGTCAATGATATTGCTTTTATTAGTCCTAATTGAGATTTTATCCTTCTTGTTTTTTCAGACTATTAGAAGTTTAGAAGGTAGCATGGGAGGCTATCTGGATAACATATTAAATGAGGTGCCTAGTGTATGGCATGCCGGTAATTTTAACAAGAAGGATTTCGTTGCAGTTCTCCAAGGTATTACCGGATTCTTGAAGGCAGGATTTAACCCTCTTGACATCGCCGATACTGCTCTAGGATTGTATAGTCATTTTGGAACGAAGTGCGACGACGGCGATCTCAAAGGGCTTTTGCAAAAAGTCAAAAAATGGGTGAAGATTGGAAAGAAATACGAAGCTCTTAAAGATTCTAATGATCTGAACTTTGACGAAATGGACATAGAATCAGTTCCCGAAATGATGAAGGTAAGATAACACCTTTGTATAAATAAAGAAAAATATAACATGTTATTTTCACGTGTGAAGATATGATTTTTTCGCGCGAAAGATTTCCTGGTATTTCACTGATGTTTATATAATAAATACGGTTCCACACAATCCAGGGGCGGATCCAGGATTTCAAAAGGGGGGGGTGGATGGCAGACCATTAGGGCCTAACCCTAACCCTAACCCTAACCCTAAGTGGCAGCAGACGGTGAAACGTGGCGTAACAACAACCAGACATGAGCGAGAGCTAATTTTTCTTTCTTTCTTTATTTTCTATTTCAAATAAAGTGACATTTCGAATTTTTTGTACTGAAAAATGGGGTGTGTATATCCACCCTATCCACCCCCCCCCCCCTGTATCCACCCCTGCAATAATAGAAGTGCAACATGTAAAATACAAATTAAAAGATAGAAACTGTAAGGGGCGGTGGAAATAAGATTTAAACTAAACTCATGGAGGGCGTGTGAAGCGATCCTGTTTCTTATTGGTTGCAAAGAATTCGTTTTCGAGCCTGCAGTTGGTGATCAGTTCAAATCTCTTGTTTAGAAGATAGTATGCAAAGTATTCTAATAGAGTACAATTTGCAGCGTGACAGGTTTCCCCTGTATGACGCTGTTCTTTTGACAATGGACCCCGGGAATGGACCACTTGATCGAGTAATCGGCGCCATAGTCTTTTAGGTCCCAGATGTAATAGATAGAAAGGTGTATGTCGTGTGAGTTTTCGCGATGCCTGAATGAAAGGTTGTGATTATTGAACCTTTGCGAAACAAAGGTTTACATTTGCTTGACGGAACATAATTTTAAACCTAGGTCACCATAGGAAAACCGCTGACTAGGACGTGATTTTATCGCGTTGCATGTTGCGAGAACATCGTTATCCGGTCCCAAACCTCTATTATTACCCTCCCTCCCCTCTCCTCACTAGAGTAATTTACGTTTACTTGAGCAAAGAATAGTCCTTGTTAAAAATATCTTTATATAAACATCGTGTTAGACCTATGATACCATGTCAAATTACTTTGGATATGTTTTTAAATTAAATCAAGGTATATGTAGGAGGCAGCGTGGCCTAGTGGTTAGGGCGCCGCGCTGGACTTGTAATCCCGAGGTCCCACGTTCAAATCCTTTCTCCCTGCCACTTGATAGTCTGCGAATACAGCCGCTCCCGCTACAACGTGCATACATATTATCAGCATTAAAAAAGCTTTTACATATTTACTTGGGGCGCCACATCAGCCCACCATTTTAAAACCGAATGCTAATTTAAGCGGCAAGGGTGATTTCGCAATTTTAATTATGCCATATTAACGAAGGGAGGCTTACGTCAATGGCGTGGAATTCCTGGCCGTGAATCGCATACATCCCTCTTCGAGTTTTGCACGTAGTAGCAGGAGCGAATGAGAGGCGACTGTATTCGCAGGCTATGCCACTAGATGGATTTTTGAACTCGGTAGTTCGTAATTCAACCCCTACACGTTTTGCAAATAGCTAACTGGTTAGTCTCTTGCCACTTGGGATTTTTTACAAGTTTCTGATTCTTTAATAATATTAGTTTCCTGTAATTTAGGCCCGGGCCAAACTACTTCACATGAGTCAAACCTAATGCACATGACCAAAAACAGCTGCAAAAACAATAGGTTTTGCTCATTTGCATTAGGTTCGACTCATGTGAAGTTCGACGTTTGGCCGGGCCTTAGTGTACTCATTTTGCACAGTTCTGCAAGATAAATTGACACTTAAACAAAGCGATTTTTTATTTTATTTTATGTATTTACTTTTCTTAACTTCATCATCAAGGCGCGCCTGGAAATGAATAAGGAAGGACTTGCAAAAGACCTCGTTTGCTTGCTGGAGCTTGCAAATGACGTACAGCAGGCAAAGTTAAATCAGATGATCGAGAACTTTTTTATTGCTGCGTCTACAAGGATTGATCTTATAGCAAAGGTCTTGGATTTAGATAATGACATTGGTACATTTAACTTCGATATTGAAAACCTGGCAGAAACAGAGAATCAACTGAGCAGCCTTGGCGAAGCCTCAGGTGAGCATTAATAATTCGACAGTTATGATTAATATTTCTCAGGAGAATACTTTAATCGTAGGCTAGATCGATTGTTAAGTAGCCACTTTCTAAACATGTTTTGAAATAAAATGTATCTATATGGCAAGAACTGACATATGAAACGATTTTATAAATAACTGACAATCAAGCAGTGAAATCCATCAACCTTATTGCAATTCGTTGCCCCATTGTTTATGTGAGCTTATCGAGTTATTGTCGAATTTTAACTGACACATGATCAATCTTATTTTAAAACTTGAAAACCTTCAAATCCTTTCCTTTGCTCGCAAGAGAAAATGTGCGCGCGATAAAAACTGGCACATAAGTCCAGTTTATTTGCCTTGTAGCGATTTAAGGTGGCTGATAACGTAACGATTTTCAGCATTGGTCCTTATACTTTGATGGGTCAGCAGTACAACTGCCAATTGTCATTACAGTATTGGTATGAAACAATACCCAATCATTGGTCGACAAGTTGCGACCATTTTGTTGACATAAGTGGTTACCATAGCAACAGCATAACCTGTTAAAACACTCCCAATTTTAGCTTTAAGTGCTCCAACACTCTAAAACGCACACGGTTTCTGTCCAACTTGCCAATTTATTTAGTTAACAGCGACATAAACCACTCTGGTCTTCAACGTTTACAACTCTGAACGATAGATTTTGTTCGCGCGCTTATAAAGGCGCCAAACTTAAGCTGTCAATCAACTGCCAAAAACACTAAACTTACAAATTTAGGCTTACGTAAGTTCATGCGCAGTACGTTCTATATCCAAGTGCGGCTGCGTCGTACGCCACCTTGGCCACGAACCTTCAAAAAAGTTTCTTTCCAAATGATCTTTCTTTTCTCGAATTTTAGTATCATGACAGGCAAGTTTGGTCCAAACAAGATCGCGCGAGCATTATAAAGTTTACAAGGAACATGTTTACAAGATAATAGTTAAGAGTAGTGCTAAGATTTACAACAAAGGTTGTTGTTGAAATTTTAGGAAAGGCTTAGGTGTTACAAGAATACGCTTGCGAAATACAGTTTCGTGGGAGGGGTTTACCCCTAGAAATTATCCATATCATTAAACGTACGTGGACGGGAAGCAAACATATCTCATGAGGCATCAATGCTTTGGATTTGCACCTTTGTGCGAAGTGTGAACGTATTACGAAAGTAATTAAACATTGCAACTAAAACATCGTAAAAAGTCAGTAAAACAAGTAAAGTTTGACAGAAAAATTAGACAGAATTTTACTAGTGTGTAATAGAATCTAACGAGACTGTTTTCAAAAAGTGCGGTTACAAAAAGTAGTTCCTGAATTTTATCTTATTGTTTTCATCAACACCCGTATGGACACAATCGAGTTCTGCAGTTAACGCAGCTGGAAATAGAAATTATATTTTAAAAAGCAATGATGCCCAAGTAGTACGTTTGAGCCCAATTCAATCGAGAAAGATAGTTTATAAGTTAGGGACTGGTCAATAAGTATAGGGGGGGGGGGGGGGGGTGGGCCGGAGCAGAAAGGGGGTGGGTCATCAGTTTTTGAGCCCTCGAAAAGGGGTGGGTTATGTAATTTTGATCTACACATAGGGGGTGGGTCATCTTAATTATTCATTAACTTTAAACTTTTATATTTCCAAGAAAAGCTGTATTCATCAGTATATAAAATTGATAAATTTCTCCATGTGAGCATTTTTAATGAATTTTGAGCGGTTTCAGAAGGCCCAAATATAAAGATTTCCCGGGGGAGCATGCCCCCTGACCTCCCTAGTTGGCTTGTGATCATAACATCAGGTTTGCCTGTCTCTCTTCAACCTGCATAGGTTCACGCTGGGCTTTAAGCCTATTAATACCAGTAAAGTCAAACACTTTGCAAATATGAATGATGGACAGTGGTTGTAGTTTCTGTTATCAATTTCTGGATATAAATATGAACTCTTCAATAGTTGTTTATGAAATTAATATTACATACTGTTTTAGTTTTCGCATATGTTTGTGTCTAAATTTTCCCATGGACTTTCCACACAAATATGTGGAAAACTTACAAAAAGTCTAGTATAAGAAGTGATAAATTCATTCTTCTTTGCTGTGTTAAAGAAACGAGAAAAGACGTACATGGAACAGCAGTGTCCATCAGGGAAAATTAGGGTGGTATATGTAGGGAATTTCACTTAAAAAACTGATGTCAAATCAAAAACCTCCAACCCCTAACAAATAATAAAGAATTGATTGGTTCCTTGATTTTTTAGCAAAGGGGGTGGGTCATGTAATTTTCAACCCCCTATCAGGGGTGGGTCAGTCAGTTTTCTGCCAGGAGGAAGGGGTGGGTCACAAATTTTCGAGCCACTACTTTTCCAAATGCTCCGGCCCACCCCCCCTGGTACTTATTGACCGGTCCCTTATATTTAAGGTCTACGACTAAAAACAACTAAGTTACATTAACATTGTTCATTTGCCTATGCTATAAATATTTTAGTAACTGATACATATTTCGTGGAAAAACTGGTTCCTTGGAAACGTTACATCTGTTTGTGCAATGGCAAGGTTACGAGAATATAACAACTGATCAGTTAAATTTAGAAAGCAAGTTGTACAGTTTTGTATTTCCCTTATTTCTAAAATATTTCAATATTATATTTTAATGATCCAACACCTAACTATTAACATCAAAAGTACTTTTCACTCAATTGAAAACACGAATACGTATCAAAAGAGAATTTCTATCTTGCTTGCATTTTTTATTGTTTTACACGGGACAAAATCCCGGCAATAGCAACAACAGAGCAGTTCTCACAATGTCTACAAGTAGTTCATGCTTGTACTTGAGTTATTGTTCTTGAGTTAATTGACGACAACATCCATTTACATTGAAAATTCCTTCTTTCAGTGGTACTAAACTTATTCCTTCTTGATTATTGACATAATGTGAGTCACTTAATTTTCGCGTCATGTTATGTCCGTGACACTTATTGTTCGCGTCACTTTAATTTCGCGATTTATTTGGAATCGCGAAATTCGCAGAATTAACGTGTCGCGAAAATTTCATGTAATAAGTACATTCCCCTTCTGTTCAAACGAATGTAACGTGATACTTTTGTTTTTGTCAAAAACGTCTGTAACGTGAAAGATTTGTTTTGAACAAACAGGGCGACATTGATTAAACCACATATATTATCGATTAATCTAAGAAATGGTTTTTCAGAATATGAGATGTAAGGTTAGCTTTTTCTAAGAAAACAGCGTTGCCATATCAAGAATTATTTCACATGAACTGCTGTGACATCCAAAGGCCTAATTTAATATAATTTGTGGTTTTAATTTGGCACCACGGAGTCTACAGGAAGAAACACGCGATAATTGTGAGAGTCCCAGTATATAACGTAGACAAATCTGCGCATGCGTTTAGCACAAAGTTTTTAGGTCCAGAAAGTATATATATATACCTTTGTGCTCTTTGTATGAAACTAACGTAAATTTACTTCCCGTTTTACCAAGGGCATACGGTGAAGTGCTCCCCATCCCCTACCCTCTTCGCAGAAATAATTAATTAATTGATGTTAAATAGTTAATTGACGATTAAAAGTTGACACTATAGCGCTTAATAGTTCACCACTAAATTTCTCCGATTTTGATTGGTTTAAATTGATCACGTGACGCGATAGTGCTCATCCGCGGAGGGCACTATCAGCCCTTATAGTTCACCACAAAATTTTCTCCGATTCTGATTGGTTTAAATTGATCACGTGACGCGATAGTGTTCGTCCGCCGGATGGCACTATCAGCCCTTATAGTTCACCACTAAATTTTCTCCGATTCTGATTGGTTTAAATTGAACACGTGACGCGATAGTGACCGTCCGCCGGAGGGCACTATCAGCCCATAGTGCCCTCCCGTGAAAAATGCCCGGATCGATAGTGCCCACCCGTGACTGTTTTTTGTAAACAAGCTGCCTGCAGACAAAAAGCCCAACCAAATTCACTGCATTTAGTGGGTTTCTCGTCTGGTTTTGTTTCGTTTGTTAAATTTCGGCTTTCGTTGAGTTTTTTATTCTGAAAAGTAAAAATAATTCACGACGCTCGTTTTTGTATGTGCGCGCGGAAGAAAACTTAGTGGTGAACAATAAAGACAATAGAGTGTTTCTGTCTCGGAACTATCGGTCTGATAGTTGCTCCTTGGAAATTTGATGTTCTTAAAACTAGCATATTAGCCCTCGAAGCTTCGCTTCTCGGGCGATATTTGTTTTAAGAACATGAAATTTTCAACCACGACATCTTGACAACTTCACGGATCGATGTTCCGTGACGTGACATTTTCGTTCTTTCCACTTTCCATAGATTCGCCTATTGCTGATGACGTACAGCAGACATTTCTGGACAACCTCCTGCAATCCTATCGGCAGATAGAAACCCACTTCACCAAGAAGTTGTACTTATTCTACAAAGCATTCGAGTTCCAGTCGTTGTGGAATGGTGACAATAAAATGTCCGAATACCAGAGAGGGGCAACCATCGCGGCAAAAGGTACTGGGCAGCTTCAAGGCGTCGTTAAGCTGTCGGAAGCCATTCAAAACATCAACGAATTTGATTCTAAATTACGCAGATGCTTCACAGTTTACAGCCATTCCACCGATACCCACAAATGGTCCTTCAACAAAAAGAAACACGGCGCGGTATGAAATATCATTCTATGGCATCTTTTTAGTATTAAATCTGAAGCGTTCGACATTTATATTTCACTAGTGTTCGTGAAATGTTATTTTTTACTGCATAGACCCTTTGCATAAATGACGCCCAAATTTGCATAACAGTACTTAGTACATCCTTAGCCTCGTGTGGATGTTTATCGACAAAGGATTTTTTACGTGAATGTGAGGCTAAGGATGTATATGTATTGTTATTCAAATGCAAAAGGCATTCGAACAAAGGGTCTATGAGACGCCGTCACCAGCACAAATGTAATCTTGTCAGATTTGTTTTTTCTATTTTTAAATGATTCTGACTTGAGTGCTATTTCGCTAATTACATGTATGTACGGCAGAATTGGTTATTGCTCATTGCTTTTTTTTTGAAATTTCTGCCATGCAACGTTTTGAACACTGATGTATAGTTGTTAACGAAAGAATGCTGAAGTACTTTTGTGAAAGAACGACGTTTTTAACTAGAAAAGCTTGTCAATGGTCTCTTAAACGACCATATCATTCAAGGAGTTCAATTTTCAAAAGATTGATAACTTTAAGAACAAGTTTAAGGTTGGTTATGATAAAAATAATCCTAAGGGATAGACAAGGCTGTTACTGGTAGTACTGATAATGTCATTATTTATAAGGTAAATAAACACTACCTACGCAGCTTATGTCTTTTCTTCCATTATAGATGTTTGATGACCTTTATGCCAAAGGTAACATCAGATTCACTCTAAAATTTCCGGAAAGCGATTCAAGCAAGAATATGTATAATATGCGTCTTTTAAAGGTAATAAAGTCAGCACAATCTTGTTCACGTACCTACCTTCTTACACAAAACTTATTTTGTTCTAATATGTTGAAATACTTTACAGTTTTTACCTAAAAAATTGAATAGACTACAATTTACCAACAGGGCAGGGGATATGGAATGCCGCTCCGTCAGTAAAAGTGTTTTAGATGAAATCGTTCAGAAAATGCCATAAAAAAAACACATGGATCCCTTTGAAGCTACATAGTGATAAAATAACTCATTGAAATAATATTTAATTGAAATTAGATTATTCAGTTTATTTATCCATTTACATGCATGATTAAGATCGTTTGCTTTTGTTGATGTTGTTTTTGAGGTACAGGGGTTTTTGCCTATTTATTTATACGTAAAAGAGCTACTAAAACATGATGTAAAAAATGAAACCTTCGTTTCTTTAAAGGGGGGGTTCTTGTCTTTTTATGGTTCAATTGAAAGCTTCTCTTCTTTTTTCACTCATTCAGCTAACAAACAAAGCGACTTATATTCAAAGGGAAAACTACGCAGAAATTAGCTATACGCAATTGTGGAACTTGCATATGAATTTAGAGTAGATAAATGCTTACATGCTTACGAGTCATTTGTAAAAACAAATAATACAAACAAATTAACATATAAATTCGTTCTTAATATTATTCCACTATTGCGCCATTTTACCGTATTAAGGCAAAAGAACGGGCAAAATATGACACGTTATTACCCTGTTGAACAGGGCAAAAATACGGCCGGACAAACTTACGGAATACGGACCCAAACTTAGTGGAAGAAATGGTGGAATAATAAATCCCTTATTCGATGGTTTAACATATCATACGAGCGGACATTTTGCTTATTGCTCGCAAATACTACGCAACTCGCAAAATATCCGCTCGTATTATATGTTCAACCATCGAATAAGGTGTATTTATAGGACTGCAGTCTTGGTAGGTGCCAACACTCCAGGTCCGTAGCGTGGATTTTGCCCGGTTCGTGGTTTTCGATCTTTTTCGAAATTGGTTCGTTTCTCTTAAAGCGAACCAAACAGTTGTAGACTGAACATTTGCTAAGTAATTTTTTTCTCTTTATTCACATTACCAATGCACACAAAATGCTATCAGGGGCGTTACAAAGCCAGCTTTTTGAAGAGCTGTAGACCTGGTCAACTGGCCCGTAAGGGCCGCCGTTTTCGAGGATCCAGCAGGGGGTATGCTTCCATGGGGAATTCTTTTTATCAGATAAAGACCCTTGAAAAGGCCTTTTTACTTTATGGTGATTTTACTTGTATTTTGGCAGCACATTAAGTCTAAGATTTCATAACAGCGGATTGCACTTATTTTTACTTATTCCTATATAAACGAGCTTTTCTTTATCGTCACATATCATTGTACATGTTTGCATTGGTCCGGAGTTTACACTTGCGCGATGAGCCTTGATCTCATCACGAAAAGGTAAAGATAAGTGGTCATAAGTGATCCGTTACCAGTAAATATTGCTTATCATTTTATCTCGAAAAAAGCTCCAGCTGAACTGAAAAAATACGATGCTGAAAAATTTGTATGCCCTAGAGTAGTAGCCTATATGCTGGCTATGCCATTACCACCGTTACGTATTAGAGTTTGTTGTCTACGGAGTGTAAGTGAGCTCAACAGCCTTCTTTAGCGTCAAGGTGCACAGGGGTATCGTAATTAAAAATAATGGATGCATAGTAGAGCAAGGTTAGACAAGCGACTTTCCCCATCGATGCTCGCATTTATAAATTAGTTGCTACAGCAGACCTCTCAACCTCAAAGCACTGGAAATCTGGAGATTGAGGTCAAAAAAATCTGGAGATTTCAGTAAAAACCGGGAGATTGATCAACTGACATACAAAAATAACTTAAAGAGTCCTAAAACCAGGCGCTGATCAAATGACTTGTTACTCTGTTTACCGTGAGATTTCTGTTTCTCATCGTGAGATTGAAGTGAAAAACGTGCGTCTCACGACAAAATCGTGAGACTTGAGAGGTCTGCTACAGCATGCAGATGTTGATGGCTTTAAAATGAGATTTTTGCATAATATACTAGATTAAATTTTAACCGTTTTGCTTAAGCCTACCCTTCCGAATTCTCAGAACTTGTTGAAAGTCGTTAAACGGGCCGCAATATATATTCAAATCAGTGGAATCAATAGGAGATGCATTTGTGTCACGATCTGCCTTTGGTTCTAATCTGAAAACCGAAAAAGAGGGGAATACAGGTGAAAGGTTTACTAGTTTATTATGTTATTTTTGTTGAAAATAACTACAACTTACGTCAGTGAAAATTCTTTTAAGCGGACAATATGCTGTATCCTTCCGCAGACCGGACCTTTTCAGTCAGTGGGGAAGGGGGGGGGGGGGTTCGTCCGAACACCCGAACCCCCCCGAACCCCCCAGCCTACGGGCCTGCACTCAGTTTCAGTTGAATGCACTTCTACTGCACCATTATTTTGAAACAACAACAACAAGCCTAATAGCTCTTACACTTTTCCCTACCCTTTGATCGAAGGACGAGTGTAAGTAGCCTGGACCGGGTACTTTCACTATTCAAAGTACCGGAAATAATAAATGAATATTATCATAACAATAGATATTCCACAATCCTATGCGATGTATATAATATCGTTATCCGTTCCATTGTGCACATTTCTTCTACGACATCATACATATGAATTTACCGCTGTCCACACTCGTGGACAGCACCCATTTTCACCCTCCATATCTCATTGTTCTGTATATTCATGTGTATTGTGGGTACTTGGGATATATTACTAGTCCCTTTGCCTCTCTATTGAGCTGATCTTTTAAGTCTTCGGCATCGGTCTGAGCGACTCAAATTCAAACCTTTGTCAACATCACCATGCAACCGATGATTTTCACTCTACCTATCTTCGCTGTAAACTCTTACTACACTTACTACCGTGGTACAAGGGGGGGGGTATTAATTGAACCCCCCCCTTTAGGTTTAGTTCTATTAATTAATGAACAGCGACGTTATTTGGCCTAGAGTATAAAGCCCTTAACGTACTTTGCAAGACGACATAATTTCTGTTGGCTGTGAAGCGATATGACGTCACTAGACCCGCCAACTTGGATCCACGTACCATCTTGAATTTCAATGTTTTCTTTGAAGTCACAAAATAACGGAAATTGATACAGAATCAAGCCAAAAAGCTAATAGAATGTAAAATTATACGAATTGTATAATTTTGTTAAAGAAAAAATGGAAACATTAAAGAATGAACACCTACTGAAAGTTTCAGAGACTCAGAGTAAATCCCCTTTTCAAAATTACGAATAAACCTTGGGGTGGGGGATAAGCTACAAGGGAACGAGGTTGGGTTGGTGCCCTCTCACCTTGTACGTGCGAGGTTAACAAACAACGACATTTTTATCTATGACAGATGTTCGTGGAATTCTCTGGTGAAGGCGATCCAGAGAGTTTTGAAGTTCCATCTAAAGTCTATTTAAAGATACAACATATGAGTGCTTCGTACTTTCGAGATGGAAGTGGTAATCCGGAACTCAGGCAATATCGACAATATCGACGAAAAAAGTCAAAACGACTGTTACACTTCAACCGTCTCAAAGTAACAGACGAGCAAAAATGCAATTCCTTGACCGATGAAAACTCCATAAGTAAGTAATTTTTTTTAAAAAAATTGTGATGTGCATTTGATCATAATTTATTTACATGTATAATTTGCGCACTAGAAATATTAAATTATTATTATTATTATTATTATTATTATTATTATTATTATTATTATGAATGCGGGGGCAATGGTATGTTGTTTACTTTTGCAGGGTTCTTCTTTGTAGTCTTACTTGGTGCTACGTTAAATTCACCGCGGTCAAACGTCTCAGGCAGTTTTTCTTCTATTTCGGGGAATTTCGTTTATATTTAAGAGCAAGTATGAGCCAGGATAGTTAAAATAGCTGCTGAGTGTAGATATATTTTCTTTCCCTCGAATGAGCGAGTATTTTTCCTTTTTTAAACGCTCCGCAACCGAACCGAATGCTCTGACAAATGACGCCGACAACGCTGGCAGAATAGAGTCGCCCCCTCCCTTCTGTTTGAGAGCATATTATCACGATCGCAATAAGTCAATAAAGGTTTTGTTTCCTTTTCTAGCCCTCGATATGGTGACGCAAGACGCAACATGTAAAAATTCATTCAACGTACGCGTTTGTTAGAAAATAAAATATTTTTAATCTGTTGGAGTGCCGGTTGAAGGCAATACTGCCGATACACCAAATCCCCTTGGACATTCAACCCTTTGAAGGAAAATGAACTGCCTTTTCAGGAGCGTTGTCGCGATACTTTAACATAGTCAATTTCACAATAGGCTGTCCGTGATACGGTAAAGCCTGGTTTTCACTAGCGGTGCAAGCACAAGTGCAAGCTTAGGCGCAAGGACAAGGAAGGGAAAATATTTGACCCTTGTGCTTGCCTCAAGCACAAGCACAAGCATCAAAATTCAATGCGGTTGTGTTTTTACTTGTGTCGAAGCCGTTTTCACGGTGAAATAAGAGCTATTATCCTTGCCCTTGTACTTGCGTCGCTAGTGTAAGCCAGGCTTAACACCAAGAAGCTAATAACAATAAAGAATCAAAGACGACCTTGACAGTGTGATAAAGCTTCTTTAAAGAGCGCTTTGACTATTACACCGATGCGAAACTCAGGTGTCAATTCTATTTCCAGAAAGTTCTTACTATTGTGTGGATAAAGAGGACAGTCGCTTTGAGCCGATGTGTTGTCATAGCCTTGTCCAACAATGCAAAGACGAGTCACATCTTGGAGCAGAAGAATGCCAGAGTCTGTTTGGAACTTATGAGCTATCCATGCCAGTTGACCCCACATTGGATTGCAGTAGTACTGAAGTGAGGCATGCAAATTGCAAGGATTTTGATGTAAGTGTCGTTATCGTTGACAAATGAAGAAGCTATTTTAGAAGAGCAATTTTAATGTTAAAAATGAAATAATAATAATAATAAAGATGATGATAATAATATTGATATTTATATTAATAATAATAATAATAATAATAATAATAATAATAATAACGGAATTTTTATAAACAGATAAACAAGATATCTATGCGTTTTACAATATTAGTTGTATAATGTACACCAAGACGCGTAACAATAAATAAAGGATAAACAATTTACAAATCGAAAGCAGGAAAATCGTGTTCCTGTATAAAAATTCAAACAAATTTGAGTACGTAAATAATAAAGATGGTAAATTTTAAGCTCGGTAATAAATAATAAAGATAAGATGTT